>NC_052051.1:51033898-51340287 GCF_903992535.2 Arvicola amphibius
GATGTTACTTTAATTTTTCTACATTTGTTAAGGGTTTATCTGCATCCTAAAATGTGGTCTAAAATAGAAAATTCCATTTTTTTAGTGTTTGGGTAATGTTCTGTAGGTAACTGTGTAGGCTGAGATATAATAATTAGTTTTATTATTTCTGCATGTTGATATCTAGGTTTTTGAATATCATTTGTTAAAGATGATATTTTGTCCAGTATGTGTGTGTGTGTGTGTGTGTGTGTGTGTGTGTGTGTGTATTTCTTGAAGGCAGCAAAAAAGATGGCTCCTGTGTTCTACTCCAATCTGTTACTCTGTGTTTTGTTATTGGAGAACTGAAATCATTAATATTCAGAGTTAATATAGAAAGCTGTGTATTAATTCTGGCTACTTGGATGACTGTGTGGCATTCCCGTAGACATCTTTTGATTAGCTGCCCTGGTTTTGCTCATTTTTCCCTGTAGCCTCTTAGGTATGTTTGCCTTCAGTCTGAAGTATTTCTCCCAGGGTCTTTTGTCTTCTGTAGAACGTGTTTAAGGGTCAGACATTTTTTTTTAAATTTGTTTAAATGACTTTAAAAAGGAATTTCCTCTTCATACATAAATGCATTTTATTCATATCAAATCTGGTCCTTGTCCCACCTCCAACTTTGGGGTTCCCAAGTCATACTTGTCTCCCACTTTCATGCTCTATCTATCTATCTATCTATCTATCTATCTATCTATCTATCTATCTATCTATCTATCATCTATCTATCTACAAATATACACATACAAGTATATACATATGAAAATACATATAATGTACTGAGCCTAGTTACAGCTACCCACATGTACACAGTTACAAGATGGTTAACTGTAGCATGAGCAACCCACAAAGTTTCCCAGTCTGGACGAAAGCTGACTTTCCCCCATCAACTGCCTGTGGCCTCGGAAGGAAGAGCTCCACCATCCCTGCTGGAACAGTGACTGGACTGATGCTTTGCTTGTCTTATGCAGCACCCACAGCTGTAGAGAGTTCATGAGCGCAGCTTCTGAGTTCATGAGTCCAGAAGATACTGTTGTTCAATTGTCCTTCCTGACCTCTGTCTCTTAACGGTCTTTGCACTTCCTCCTCCTCAGTATTCCCTGAGTCCTGCAGGAAGAAGAAGTGATAAAGATGTCCTAGCAGGAGGGGCACTCTACGGTCAGTCATTCTTTGCACTTTGATCATCTGTGGTTTTCTGTGTTAGTGTCCATTCGCTGCCAAAAGAACCTTCTTTAATGAGGCGTGTGAGCTGGGCTAATCTGTGTTTTAACGAAATACGCATTTACAAGATAGACACTATATCAATTTAGCAGAAAGATAATGCTAGGAACTCTTCCAGGGTCTATGACCTCTCTAGACATGGATTCTTGGCCTGGCTTATAATACTAGACATGAGCTCCCTCCTTTTGAGCTAGCCTTAAATCCACTCAGATCACTGCTGATGATGTCCCAAGACATTCACGCCACTATTACACAAATGGACGTGACTTACCAGACAGGTTGTTAGTGTGTAGTGTGGTTCACAGCTGAGGAAGAACTATCTATCTATCTATCTATCTATCTATCTATCTATCTATCTATCTACCTACCTACCTATCTATCATCTATCTATCTATCTATCTATCTATCTATCTATCTATCTATCTATCTATCTATCATCTATCTGTCTATCCTTCTATCCATCATCTATCTATCTATCTATCTATCTATCTATCTATCTATCTATCCATCTTCTCAGCCTGTCTGACACCTTTTGGAATATGAACAATGGCCATCAGGAAGGAGATTTCTAGTTCAGTACTAACTAGATTTCTCCAAGTCCTGTGACTATGTGGCATGGTGTTTTCATCAAGGCCCATCGTGTGTGACTTAGTCTCGTTTTTGTTCATTTGCTTATCTTGGAATGGTTTTATTTCCTCTTGATTTATAAAGTATAGCCTTGTGGGTATAATATTGTCATTGATAGCTACAATGTTTTGGAGTTTGGAACACATGTTTCTAGGCCCTCAGCTTTAAAAGTTCCTATCTAGTAGTCAGTCATTATTATAATGGGCCTGCCTTTATGTATGACTTGGACCTTCCCTCTTGCCTATTTCAGCATCCTTTCTATGTTTTTTGGTTTTTGTCTTTTAACTTTGTGCCATGAGGCATTTCTTTTATGGTCCTGTCTATTTGATGCCTTATAGAACAAATCTCTTTCGTGAGATTTGGGGGGGGGGGGTTTCACTTATGATTTTATTGAAAAACAATTACTATGTCTTTGTCCTGGAATTCTTCTCTTGCATTGTTATAGTTTATATATTTCAGTTTCCATTGGAACCAAAAAGATCCTACGTGTTTAACTTACACATTTAAAAATGATTGTTCTCTTTGAGCATATGACCCAGTTCCTCTCTCTCATCTTTCAGTCCTGCTCCTCTGACTTCCACATGGTACATTCTGCCAGCAGAGCTGCCCACTGAATGTTGTATTTGGCTAACTGAATTTTCCTTTTCCAGCTTCATTCAACTTCAGCTTTCTTCAATATTTCTATTTCTTTATTGAATTCATTTTTCATGTCCTGAATTCACTTTCTTATTTCATTCAGCTGTTTGTTTTTCTCTCAAGCTTCAATCAACTTTTTCCTGTTCTCTCTCAGCTCAGTTGGGTGTCTGTGAAATCTTTAAATATGTTTGCCATGGCCATTTGAATTCAGTGTCTTCAATGTCATCTAAGTCATTCTGTTTAGGTTACTGTATTTTAGTGAGAATTCAGTATCTTCATTTTTCATGCTTCTTGTGTTCTTCCCATGAGATCTGAGCACCTGGAGTTAGGTTCTTGGCTTGAATTGATTCAAGAACAGGTGAAATTTCTGTGATTTTTAAAGATTCCGAATATAGAATTTACAAGGATTTTAGATACAAATAAATAATCAGTTCATTGGGCTGGTTCTTCTAGGATGGTGTCAGACCGAACTGCTTGTGGAACAATGGTCTAGAGTAGGCTGGGCAGCATGTGGCAGCTCAACTGGAACGCTCTCTCATCTAGGGCAGGAGGTGTGTTATGGGAGCAGGAACAAAGAGACTCTCTCTCACTCTACACTGGGCTGGGCTGGACTATGCATCTGGATTTATTCTCTTAAAGAAGAAATAGAAAACTTATTTGCCCCAACACAAATGAAATTGATTCAAGGGCAGAGGAAATATCTATGATTTTAGGGATTCTTAATATAGAATGTACAGGGATTTTAGATATAAAGAAATGACCTAAGAGTCATCAAAACACTGATACAGTTGATAGGCTGTAAGGAGTCACCTGGGGCTGGGAAGGTTTTGGTTTTGACCACTGTTTTATCTCAACACTGAGCATTTCTTCTTCTTGGAATTCCAGAAGAATTTCCAAGGAAGGAAGGAAGGAAGGAAGGAAGGAAGGAAGGAAGGAAAAAAGATGCAGAAAGAGTCCAGAGTTACTTTTCTATTTAACAAAACCACATAATAGAATCATTTGCTCTTGTGAAAAATCCCAAATTCGCCCAACCTGTTCCTCCCAATAGTGTTTGAGATTCATGAATGTGCCAAGTGCCTTGCTAGGTTCTTTGCCTCAAGAACTCACAGCTAAGGATGGGCAGCCCACTATTTGTAGAGAACTCCCAGGAAAGACCTCACCACGATGACCTCAGGAAGTTCAAATTGGGAAGTAAAGAACATACAGTGGAGAAACAGAGTTTAACTTCATCCTATCCTTTAAGTATGAGATTGCTCGGCATATAGGCTCCTGCGATCATTTGGAACGAAGGGTCAAGTCCATCAGAGAGAAAGGGAGGGGGGAGAGGGAGAGAATTACTGAAACCACCGAGGAGATGATTCAGCATGGAAAAGTGTCTGCTATGCAGCCACCAGCTGAGTTCACACCTGCGTGAGTTGTTCACACCTGCATGAGCTCACACCTGCAGCAACCATGGGAAAAACTGGGCATGATCCCCATGTGCAACTGTAACCAGTGCCGTGGGGAAAGGGACAGAAACAAGAGGAGCACTGAACTAGATCCAGGTTCAACAAGAGACCCTCTCTCAGGGCAACAAAGTAGACAGGAGTAGAGCAGGACATTCTTCTCTGGTATTTTTTCTCCTGTATATAGTCTCCTATACCAGTATGTAATCTTGTGTACACACACACACACACACACACACACACACACACAGTGGTACTTAGTTGTATAAAATGATTACACACATTTTTAAATTGAAACAATTCTGTCTGTATATACTGCAATTAAAAGCAATAAGTTTAGTCAGGTACATGGAATATTATTTTGAAAAGGGAAGAGTGGATTGCTTGGCTTTAAATGTTTATCTGTCACTTATTTCTTAAATTATGACTTTTTATTTTCTCGTTTCTTTAAGGTGTGTCATATGATTGATCTCTGAAGTGCTCATATTGCTTTGTGAGCTGCCAGGAGACTCTAGCATTAAACTCAATTGAGAGTTTATTCATTAGGCTTTGCTGTTTGCTTTTGTACAGTCTTAGTTCCTTTCCCAGGGCTTCCAAGCAGCTCGTCTTGCAGCTGTTACCCTGAGGAGTTTCACTGTTACCTCTCCTCTGTTCTGTCTCCCTCTTTCCCTTCTTCTCCCCCTTCCTCTCTCTCCCTCCATCTCTTGTTTCCTTTCCTGATCCTTCATTTTCTCTGTCTTCTTCTGAGAGGTCTCTCTATGGTCCCAGGTCCTTATTGTGGAAGTCTAAATCAATTATAATAGAGAATTTATAAAACTGCATGCAAGGTGTAGAGAAGCTTTGGCCTGCCAAGAGCACAGAGCAATGGCGAGTTAGACCTCAAAAGGCTTCTGCATGGTACATGGTGGTGGAGAAAGCTGAGCAGAGGGAGGGCATCATAAGACTGCCTTTGATTCCAAGCTGATTTCCACTTGAATTTCCCTGATTTGGTTCACCCTCCCTTGACTCTGGAAGTCCCAAGCAACTATTGCTTTTCGGTCACCAAGTTATTATATGAACCTTTGTCTTCTGTCTTTTTCTTTGAGTCTTATGATTTTTATGGCCTGCCCATGTATATACAGATAACACATTCTGCTTCTAGTCTATAGCCAGCTTGTTTTATAACTAAAATGATCAAAACAGAGGAAGAGAACCTTGGAGTCTTCCCTTCATGGTGGATGGAAGCAACTGCTGTTGAAGGTTGCCATTTACCTTGAGGCTTAACAAGAGACATGGTAACGACCGGGTGAGGACATAGCAATAGAGGGAACAAAAACTGGACAGAGTGACAAGCCAGCCTCTTAGAATGGAAAATCCCTGCTGCATGTGCCCAACACAGCAAGTTCATTCTGAAGCCTCAATACCCGAAAGAGATTGAAACACTGCTCTTTCGAAGAATCTGCCCAAAATGCATCCATCGGCCAGTCTCGTCTATCTACGCTATGCCTGTCTCTCCCTCTTTCTGTGATCTTCTCTCTGTCTCTATTTCTCACCTTATGTTCTTTTAGGAGAACATTTGGGAGAAAGATCACAAGGGAACGGTTGGAGTTCTGTAGAAAACCATGCTCAACCTTTACTTCCCAATCTCTCCCTCAGACCTAACTGGGGTTCATTTGTCAGGGTGGGAAATAATTGGGGGAAAAAATCTTGTAGCAAAAACTATCCCTTAAAATATAACTCAGTTCTCTTGCTTCTTGCTCTCCTTTCCTAAGCACCAACAGCAGAGAGCATGACCTCGCATGAGCTATAATCTGTCTCGAGGCAGACTTTGTTCTTTGTCGTTAACAGACTGGGGTATGAGTCTAACATTACCAGTGTGTGTGTGTGTGTGTGTGTGTGTGTGAAGAATCGACTCATCTCCCGAGTAATGTGTGCAGCTTGCTTGCACCTTAGGCAGGTGCTTTCTCATCGTCTATAGGATGCAGTGCTGTCTAGATGCCATGCAGTTTCCTAGCCCAGAGGCCTTTCTTTCTTCTCGAGGAAATGGAAACAGGCACTTAGAAGCTGATTTAAAAAAAAAAGTATGGACTCCTCACTTGGGTTCACAAGGTAACTAAAAGCAAAATGAAAACCCAACATTTCCCACCTTCATTCAGTAGAAGGCACAAGGGTAAACCATCGTCCTTATTCTTTCCTTCAGTCACCTTGGGACCCTGCAGAAGCAGAGCCTTACAGACCAGACCTCCAGGGCTCCCAGAAGAGGACTTATTAGGCAGAATGGAGACACCACACCTGGTGGAGAATTACTATCTTCTGAGAATCAGGCTGACTCCCTTAAGCTGTGCCAACAATAAAGGCTTCTTGAACCACCTCACAGAGCCAAAATGGAGACAATGACCAAACAAAGAACATACCTTGATTGGCATAACTAAATTACAACCTCTTGCCCATGCCCCACCCTTAGTTCTTCCTCTATTTAATCATAAACCTCTTGATGTTTGGTTGTGAGTCCAGCCTTAACTGCTGAGCCATCTCTCAGGGTCAATGTCCTGTTAGTATCTGACTGGACTCCTTCTCTGCTTCTCTTCCCAATGCAGCCACATTGAAGAAGTCACCTTTCTCTGTTCTTCACCATCCCTGGCTTCCTTCATTGGCGCACTGTGGCACAGTGGCTGAGCCTAGGTTCTTAGAGGTTCCAGAGTCCAGGCTTTTGCCAAAAAAAACTCCATTTCCAGGATGACCCAGTGTTAAGAGAAACTACAAAACCCGCCTTGGCTTTTCCTGCAAGCATTTCATTGTTCACTTGTTCTTTCTAGTTTGTGGGCTGAGATCCTGACCTCACGTGTCAGGCAAGTGCTTTACAGGGAGATGTGTGCCCAGCCGGGTCTTTAATTTTGTTGCTTTCCTCACCGTGGAATCTCAGGTAAAGTGGACAACTTAAGTTTGGTGTCCTCTCACCGGCTTTGGTAGGTGTTCTCACAGGCTCAGCAGTAGACACCCAACATAGGCCCATGTGACGAACGAACCATTGGGTTGGCAGGAGTGTCTCCATTCAATGCACTCCAGTTCCCAGGGAGTGTGCTCTTCTCTCCCACAGGCCCTAGCTCCCCTACAAGGAGAAGTAATACTATGGCCGTTCTTCCCCATGCTGTGTTATATTTTCATCAATCATGAGAACAGTCTCCATTACTATACTAGGACAAAGAGGAGAGCTCGGCTCTCAGATTCGAGTCCCCGAGAGAACTATAGGCTGGTACAGGGTACCCAGTTGACAGCGCAGTTGTGGGATATGTCCACATGGAAAGGAGCCCTTTCTCCACACCATGGCTAACAGTACAGACACGACAACATGTGATACGTGTGTCCTCTAGATGCTTACAACACTTCCTGCCACTTTTCCTGAGCTTCAGTCTCTTTGGTCAGCTGGACTCTCCTGCTTCTCCATTTCCTATCAAGGCTAGAGATTTTCTTCATTTTCAACTTGCCCACCATTTTCTTAAAATAATCTGTACCATTATGCTCTAATCCCAGATTGCAAGTGCTCCCATAGGACTGCTGGTGCTCCCCCTTGGGCTCTTATAGTGAGAGACTTGTGTTAATCTTTTTCAAGTTTCCAGTTGCTAGTATACTGTATATGGTCTATAAAAGGCCTCTGATACACATATGCTTGATGAAATGAAGGTTTTCATTAAACAGACAATCCTGTTTTGTAAGCATGATTTACAGACACCTGTGAGAGAAATGAGCTCTCATCACTGAGGCCGGGTTGGGAAGGGCCTAGCATGCAAGACCCAAGAAGCTGGGTTTTGTGATTACTTACTGGTTTTGCTGTGGAAAGAACTGAAAGATTTTTTTAAGCAATCAGAGGGTGATTTCATGATTAAGGCTGATTTAGAAAGCCCATTTCGATGGTTGTATAGAAGATAGATTGTTGCAGCAATATATTTGTTGCATGTCTGAGTTTTTGTTTTGTTTCAAAATCAACAACGGAAACTTTTACCGAGAATAAAAGGTTTTGAAACTCAAATGCAGGTGCCGCTGTCTTCATTCTAACTGCTCACTTGTGGGCATAAATGCACCTTACCCACCCGCCATAGGCTAATGCAGGGTAGAGTTTCAGAAGACAGTGTGTCCCCATGAGACCAGTACACAGCCGCCTGCTCTATTATTTGTCATTTCCATAAAGAACAGAGTCATGAGGAGCATCCAGATCCTTAATGGTAACCATGCAAGGGAAGGTACTCCAGTTTCTCTCTGCTAACATCCTTCTGGAAAAGAGAATGCTCTGGGCTTCAACAGTCTTCAAAGTGACATCAAAATTGCATGATTTTTATAGCCAGGTAAGATATGAAAAACTCAGTTTGAAGAAGATTGTGGGTTTACATCTACCTTGTGAGTGGCTGGTAGTGATTTTCACACCTTCACATACCCTTTGGCCAAAGCACTTAGGATTTTCCCATCTAAACTACTCGTTCATCAGAGTCTTGTGAAGAACACTTCAAATTACTAACGTCTGGGTGCGGAGTAGAGATAATGATTTATTTTATTTATTTGTTCTGGGATCTGGTCCAGACAGTGGCATTTTTAGAAGTTTCCCAAGTGATTTTAATATCTAACCAGGTTTGAAAAATCATTAAAATAATATAAACGAATATACAGATAGCTAGCTACACAGCAGACATGGGAGACTTTTACACTGTCTGTTTCTATTAGTCCATCCACTGTAAGCACTCTCTTACTGAGGGTGCTCTCAGATGGAAGAAAGGTTTTGATAAATGGTGGAATAAGAAAGACATTATTCTTTTCATTCATAGAAACTGTAGACATAAGGATCTTCCGAGTTAGTTTAGCAACTGTATAAAGCTGACAAGGGCTGGAAGACTTTGTATGTCTTTGATATGTGTGTGTGTGTGTGTGTATGATATATATATCTCCACATATATTATATACATACATACATACATACATATATATATATATATATATATGGAGAGAGAGAGCACCTATGTATGTGCATTAGGAAAAGATAACTTATTTGCAAAGACATTCATTAAAACAAAGAGAACTTGTCTAGTTTTTCCTTTTTGCTGATAGTTTAGAATACATGTGTGTGTGTGTGTGTGTGTGTGTGTGTGTGTGTGTGGAGAGAGAGGGGGGAGAGAGAAGGAGGGATAAAGAGAGAGGAGAGAAAGAATATGACAGACCTTGTCCCTAAAATTCAAATTCCTTGCTGGCTATATAAACTAAGAATCCCAGAAATATCTCTGCAGGAGGGAAAGGAGGGAGAGGAGGAGGAGAAAGATATCGTCTTTCTGGGGAGGTCTTACAAAGTGTAGGAAATTGCATCTTTAAAAGTAGGAAGGAGGGAGAAACCTCAGGAAATTTGGGAAAGGGGCGGGGCTCTTCTGACATCCTCAACTGGCATGCTGAGAGGATTAAGCTGCTAATTACTTTGTATTTTCTCAAGTTCTCATTACCATAATCACCTCATTGTCTTCAAAGCTACCTGCTGTCCTTCAGCTGCCTTGAATCAGGGAAGAAAAGACAAAGGGGAACAGAGAACTCTAAATCATAGCCCTTCCGGACTGGGAGATGGATGAGGCCTGCACAGCTTCTTCTTCCTTTGTGAAGAAACCCCTCAGATCTCCCAGAGTACTTTCCCACTTTCTTATTTTTAGAGACAGTCTGGATGGCCATCCTGGGACTTACTTTGTAGGCCTATATTGAACTGCAGTGATCCTCCTGCCTCTCCTGGGTTGGGATTACAGGTTACAAAAGTGAGCCAGTGCCCAGCTCACAAAATCTTTTTCTGCGTTTTGGTACATTCATGTATTCAGAGTCCGCACATCTGCAGTTGACAGAGATGCTCTGTTTAGATGCTTTAGCAACCAGATGGCATTGAGCCTGAGCACTGCTCTGTCCTCTCCCTCGTTACCACATCCAATCTTCAGGAAATTTATTTTTGGTGGACAGAAAATTCATCCCTTTCTTGAGACCAATTAACTAGGCAAAGTCAGATTTCTCCAGAATGTGTTTTTTTTATAAAGCAAACTTAGAATAAGAACTTACAAAAAATTAAAAACACATATGATGTGGGATGACCTGCTATATGCCGTGGATATGTGCTGCTTTATCAGTTGATGAATAGAGCTACTTTAGCCTATGGCAGAGCAGAATATAGCTAGGTGGGAAAGTCAAACTGAGTACAGGGAGAAATAAGGCAGAGTCAGGAGATGCCAGGATCCCCCAGGGAAGAAAGAGGTGAGTTAACAAACTACTAGTCTCATGGTAAAATATAGAATAATAGAAATGGGTTAATTTAAATTGTAAGAGCTGGTTAATAATAAGCCTGAGCTAATAGAACAGTTTGCAATTAAATATTATGCTTCCGAGAGGTATTCAGGAACTGGCGGGTAGGAGAGAAATGTCCAGTTACATATATATTTGAGAGAAGCACTTTTTAAAAAGTATTTCCATTTTAATGATTATAACCAGTTTTAGTATTTTTGCATGATTCTTTCTAGAAACACACACATGACATATAAAATCAATTTGAATTCTATTGCATTCTTTGGTTTTGGTATTCTCCCATTTTCATTCATTGTAATCCATGCTCATCTAAGTTAAGCAAACATTGTGGTCTCTTTAGAGCTGAACTCAATAAATAATCAGAAATAAGCACTTACTACATCCTAGAACTATGATGGGATAACTCAAAAGTAGTCTTAATCTGTGCTGCTGGAAGAAGCTGCTGTCAATTCATTTGCCATCTTAGTTGTATGGACCTTCCCTGTACATACTGACCAACCAAAGCCCAGTTTACTGGACCCAGTGAAAGCCAGGTCTCTCAACCTGAGATGTCATGGGCTTCAGGGCCTCACTATGCCCAAATGCTAGGTAATACTCGACAGTTGTCAATTTGCTGGAACATCCCAGGAGCACCACATTCTCTTTCCAGCTTCCTCAAGCTGTCCCATGGTTAGCGCTTCAGAGAGAGGCTGACAAAGATGATAATCCTCTTATTTGGGAAACTGATTTGTAAATGCTAAGATGCTGTATGCTTTTGTCTTTCCTCTCCCACTCTGGGGCATATGCTTCTCCAATGCTTATTAGCATTAGAAGGTCCAACACTCTGGCCAGGCCTTGCCACCTAACTGAGAGTGTGATTCTTGGGCAGTCACCATATCTGTTTCTTGCCTCCCAGAAAGGCTCGTCAGTCCAAATGAACAGAAAACCATTTTCAATTACCAATATGCAAATTCAGTTCAGTATGAAAAACCAACCAACCAACCAACCAACCAACCAACCAACCAAGCAAACAAACACTTTCCGAATATGAAATCAATACTCCCACCTCCAGAGACCCTGTAATGCTTCATGGTGTAAATCCTCTTTGCTCTTTGCTCGTGTTCCACCGACCCAAAGCCAACTCAACCCATAGTGCTTGATGTGGAATGTTTATTACAGTGGTCAAGCATGTGAGTGGGTTCAATGACTGTCTCACTTCTCAGTGGCAGGCTGGCATGGAACCCTGAACACGGTGACCGTTCTACCTCTGTGGCTTCTCCTCTCTGCGTGAAGTACTAGACAGGGAGCAACCTTCCAGGCCCGTAGACCCTTTTCAACCTGATCCGGAAGGTGGGAGCTTGTGCTCTGGGCATGAGCATATGTGAATGAGTCCGGATTTGTGAACTGACTATCCTTTATACCTCCACAGCTGTCGGAGCCCCACTAAATTTAATGGTTATACATTGAAAATGGGAATACTAAATCTTACTCCTGAGAAACTGTTGAGGATTAACTGGACAGGGATCCAAAGCCCCAGGAAATAATGTATACATATGACGGCGCTGTATTTTATATTTCCCTTTACTATCCAAAGCCAGAATAAAGAGTCTGAATGTGTTCTGGAGATTAATCACTCTATAATCAATATCTAATTTAAAAAAGAATTATGTCAAAAGACAGGGGCTAGAAATATGCCATTTTCTTTTGTATGTGATTCTAGTTGACTCACTCAGGGCCTAAAAGTCTAGGACATTATCTGCCCCCTCCCTTCGTCTGCTACATGACTCCGCTATGAGTTAGATTGGTATTACTAGAGGTTCATTCCTTGTTGTTGATGGTATTGAAACTATTTGATAAAGACTGAAACACTGACAGAGATTTAAGTGTTTAATGTGTTCTATATGCAAAAAGAGTAAACATCAAATATAGATCCAAGTGAAGTCGTTTAAAGAGCATTGTTTATCATGCTGTATTTTATTGCTAATCTCACATATATTGCTCATCTAACAGGGAAAAGGCCCCACACATCCATAAATGGCCTACACACCAAGCTCTGGAATGAGTAATATTTAAGCCCGGCATTCATAAAGTAAGGAACAGAATTACCGAGCTGACAGAGACCATAGAACTGTCAGAGAAACAAATACCAAACAGCCTCTGCTCAAAAATGAGATAGCTTAAGTTGAGAGAGGTGGAGTAGCCTACTCAGTCAAGCATTAAAAGTCAGTCAGACCCATAGCTCTTCAGCCACGATTGGAGAGCTGTCTGGAAACCGTGTCCCTTGCCACACTCTAAGGAGGATGAAGGGGCGAATGGCAAGTTGGGCCCTCTCAGATGTCAGAAAGGAAGTCCCTCTGGTGCCTGAGCAGTATTTAGGCCACCATGTCCCTGTCTGACTTGAGAGAGGCTCTCTCTCACTCTTCTGAGCCTGGGTCAGCATTTCCAGCGTTCTGTCAGGCTCCACCGCTGCTATTCCCTAGAGTACTCTAAGTCAGTGAGCTGCTGGGAGAGGAGCGTGGGTGTTCTGTCTTGGGTACTTGGCCGTGTTTGTGCCTTTACTCTGTAGCTTAAAAACAGATTCTCTGAAAATCCTCAAATTCCTCTGCTGTCCTGCTCCCCAGTAGAACCTGAGCATCCTCCTCGAGGAATCATAGATGTGGTTTGAGGGTACTATACATCCCCTAAAGAGGAAAGTGCAGCTTGCTTTTCTGAGGCACAGCCTGCATTAAACCATCAAGGATGCCCATGAAAACAAACAAAACAAAACAAAACAAAACACCAGATAGGAACACCTATGAAAAGAGGAGAAAAAAAGATGCCCTTTCTGAAAGAAAGAAAAACCCAAGGGACCTAGAGAAATTGCTGTCCATAATATAAGAAGCAGCAAGGTCATAAAAACGCGCAGTCAGGGAAGTAATGCAGGGCGAGCATTAGGCCAACAACACCGCCTGCTCTTTGTTTTCCTGCGCTCCTCGCTGGAACCTTGGATCTGTAAGTTCCCTTTCCTTTCCTTTATTAAAACTGAATTATATATATTAAAGCTTGTCTGGTGAATCATAACTGCCGATCAACCACGCACCTTCATCTCTCCACCAGTTTGCCAAAAAGCAGCTGCAAACTGATGCTTGCAGGTCCTTTTCAGAAACACAATGCTTTCCTGGCTCACTCTCAGTGCTGGACGGGGGCTTTCAGAATGCCATGTGCAGCGGCAGAACGGCTGCCTACAAAGATGAATAGACACATTTGTCACCAACTTAGGTTGAAAGAATTCCTCAAACAAATAAACAAGTCCAAAACCAAAATAAAAGGGGGGCTCATTTTATTTATTTATTTATTTATTTATTTATTTATTTATTTATTTATTTATTTATTTTGAGACTTACTTGGCCTAGGCTAGCCTTGACCTTAAAGATAGTCTTAAACCCTGATCGTCCTGCTTAAACCTCCCAAGAACCAATGTTGCAGGCATGTCACCACACTCTGTGTATCATTTCTGAGAATGGACACTAAACTATCCTGCACACTAGGCAAGCACTTGACTGAGACACACACAGCCTTCGCCCCAATTTCCATGATGATTCCCCATCTCTCTGAACGGCTGCATGCGATGCAGGAAGTGAAAAGGGGCTCAGACCACTGGACGGACACTCGGGTCCAGATGTCCCTAACCCCTGGTTAAAGGATACCATAAAAGGGGTGAGACCCTAGATGGGATATGGCAGTGTCGGCTGCTCTGCCTAAGATGCTGCTGAGGTCTTCTGACAAAGGCCTTAGAAAAGCTGCAGGTAGGCTTTGAGAAGCTGCTGAACCCCAACAGGCAGAGGCTGGGTACAATCTTCACTGCATCAGAGATGGCTTTGTGTCCATCCATAAGGACCAAGTGCCAGCTGGTCCCAGCGAGTTATCTGCTAAGAGAAACGCCACAGAATCCGACTTTTACCCTTATACTTTCATATTTGGGGAATTCATCTCTTATTATACAATGTGTGGAGGCCTTCCATGCACCAACAGCAAGAACGGTTCACCAGTTATGATTCTGAACTAAAAGTATGTTTACATTTTCATGTGATAATATAAATCATGAATTCTTTCTGTGATATTTCTGTGTGTTATATGTATGTGTGTGTATTTGTGTGCATGTTTGTGTATTGGTGCATGCATGCCATGGTGCATGTGTACAGATCAGAGCATAAACATGGGTATAAACGGTCCATCTTCCACCATGCTTGAGACAGGGTCTTTTGTTCATCTCAGCTTATACTAGACTAGCAGGCCTATTTGGGGGACTCTCCTGTCTCTGTCTCCCATGTGTTAGGAGTACCGGTGTTAGGAAGTGCTACTGTTCAAGGTGCTGGAGGTTTAAACTCTGGTCCTGATGATTGCACACCAAGCACTGTACCCACCTAGCCATTCCCCATCCCAAAGAGTATAAGTTCTAAAATGCTCTTTGAACTAGATCAAGGCACAAGATCAGCATCTGGCTCTGCATGCAGGACCATCAGCCATGGGATTTTCTGAACTACTTGTCTAATTTCAGGCTCCAGCCTTTAACAAGTCTTCCAAGGGGAAAAATGGGAGCATAATGTAAAAAGGTAACAAATATTTCTGATAAGAACGTTACTAGACTTTGAAATAAATATAGCATGACTAACATAAAAAATGACGTATAAACCTCTTAAATGTCAAAAGGCCGGGTGTAATGACTTGGATATTTTATTTTGACTTTACATGCGGTGTTAAAAACCCAAAGTACATATTATTTACACATCCACAATACAAGTTTACAAGATATCTATACATGTTAAAGTACTCTATATAAGAGTATAGAGCCACTTCACTTTAGGGTTATTTTTTTTTATGCCGTACCATTAAAAAAGATACAATCTGTGTTTACCTTTGCACAAATGGATAAAGCATTTAAAAATTAAATTAACAGAATAGAGACTAAACTCCATGTTAGAAATCTCAACATAAATACTGATAGAACTCACAGTACACTCTAAGGCAGCACAATGTTACAAAATGTTAGCGGGGTCACACAGAGTTACCACGCTGGGATTAATATTTGTAAGGTAACTGCAAACACATCGTTGGTGGCAGACTGTGTAGTGCTTATTGTTGGTTGGTTTAATTGATTAAACTGTAATATTTTAGTTGCAAAACTGAAGTAGTTTGAGAACAGGTGTTTCAGCTTTTAAGGAATCATTGTTTTTTTTTCCCTCTCTCTAGAAAAGAATGTTCTTGAAGGAAAAGACCAACTCCATCAGTATTCTACATCTGTATAAAAATGATCTGGCGTTCTGCACCCGTTCCTCCCCCCCCAAGTAATACATGTCATCGTCACTGTCCCAAGAGAGCAGTTGAACTCTACCTGACTGGGTCAGGAGCCTTTCTCAGCTGTGGTAATTCCTGACTAGGTTGGGTAAATGACCGGGCGATGTGCAGTGAGTTAGCCAAAGTCGTCAGTACACACCATCAGCCTTCAGTGGGCTCTGTCAAGCTACGTAGAGATGACGTTAGACATGGTTTCTGCAGGTGCCACGTTCCCTGGGAACCCTCATCTGACTTCACATTTCCAGAAGAGCAGGGGTGGAATGTTTATCATGGCAAGGGCGGGTGCTGCTTCTGATTCTGGTGGGGGAGGGGAGCGGGGGGGGGGGAGGGCGGGGAGAGTTCAACAACAAATTGCTCGAGGTTGCTTTCTGACTTTGTAAGAAGTCGTCGGGCGCTGGCTGAGAAACATTTACAACTGGCACACGGGAAATGATGCGCTAATAGTGGAAACACTCGACATACTGCAGGACTCCTACCACTCTCGTGAATAAGGCACAAAATGCACAGATCTGGGTAAACTCACATGTGGTATTTACAGTTTACTGTCATTGCCTGCATGACTGAGGAGAACATCCTCAGAACACAGCACAGAGGACAGGGCGGTATCAGTGTGGGTTTTCACACCCTCCCTGGTGAGCCCACTGCAATTCTTTTTCTGTCTCTTTCTTTCGTCCTCTGTTTTGGTTTTCTCCTTTTTTGTCTTGGGGGAAGGAAGAGTGAACAGAAGAAAATTTTTTGCTATGTGGAAAATAAAATAATACAATCAAAAGAAACACTTAGGAGTGTGGCCAGGGTTAGGTAGCTTTGATTCACAGTGGACGGGTAAACGTTACTACTGAATACTGGTAGATACATCAAGGGAACATCTTAATAACTCTAACTTCTTAAGCTGGCAAGGCTGGAAGAGAAGTTTTGATGAATAGCAGCACAAAATTATTTAGAACTCTTACATGGTCTGACATTGGGTACCACATAGGTTAAGCTAATTGCTTGATAGTCAAAGGAGCCTCAACTTCCTTTCTCGGAGCTGAACACAACGGACTGGTGTGGGGAGGAAGTTAGCTGTCTTCAGTCATGCTTAGTGTAAACAACTCCATAGTACAAAAGACGAAATGGGCACCTAAATAAATCCTAATTGGGTACAGATCTCTTCTCTCTCTCTCTCTCTCTCTCTCTCTCTCTCTCTCTCTCTCTCTCTTTCTCTCTCTCTCTCTCTTTCTCTCTCTTTCTCTCTCACACACACGCTCTCTCTTTCACATACACACACCTCTCACACAGTTTTGTTGGTGGCAACAAATAAAAAAAACCAGTGCCACACATGAAAAAAAAATGCTACAGTTTGGGTCAAAGATTGATTTTTTTTTCTTTTTTAGCAAACTGCTTGGTAATCTACAAGCTCATTTTGTTTTGAGACATTCCCATCTTTTCATTTTGACATTTGTGCAAGAGGCAAGGTGAATGCATACATATTAAAATGTTCACATTTAATGGGAAGACCACACATAATGGCAGTCTAAATTGAACCCATTTTCAAGTATTTGTTCAGTCTTCTGAGTACTGTATCAGCTCTTTCTACTGGCGAAGGGAGCCCTTCCAGGCTACACACCCCTTTAGCCTCAAACAAGAGAAATGGAATGACCAGTACCTCCCTTTGCTTCAGGCAAGTACACAGAAGCCAGGATGCAGTAGCTACATGTGGCAAGTTCTGATGTTACCAAAGTTACAGAGTTTCTTTGGCTACTTGTTTCTCTTAAAATACAAGCAGGTATCTCGTCTTAAGGTACCCTCACAGCGACCTCAACAACAGGGACAGGATAAAGCCACACAGGAATAGCACACTTGAGGCCTAGTAAGTGTATTTGTTCAGTGGTCTGACCGATGTGGTTTGAGGAACAAAGGAAGGCTTTGGTGGCACATCAGGTTTTAAGGATGGTGTCCTCTTTAGTCCCGTCCTGGGTAGGGTGCCATTACTGGTGTAGCTGCTCTGTCTAGAGAGGGAAGGCTGAAGATGGACACTCACGGGTGTCCCCTGAATGTAGTCCACCTTCGCCCCCGTGGGAGTGGGCATATACCCTCCACGGTTCATACTCGGCTGTCTGGATAACAAAACACCATTTGGTGAGTTTAAGTTTTTAGGCACAGCTGATATAGAGTGCCTCTGGGAGGAATTTTTATGATAACCCCTTTGTCTTTCCAGAGATGTCATTGGGACCCCGGGAGTGGTAGGGACATCGACTCTCTTGGTTGGACTATTTCTGGGGAGTGTTGAAGGAGGAGAGTACAGAGATGCCTCCCGGTTAGGGACCTTGGGTGGGACCTCAGACATAGGTCCTACGGGGTCCAGCATGAGGGTTTGATGCGCCATATGGATCTCTCCCATGATGGCTTTGGGATTACTGTTTGGGTCATTCAGATGCTTCAGGAGGTCGTTAAGGGTGTTTCTGGAATCCACAGAACGCCGGTGCTCCCTCTTACTGGACTTTGTAAGAGGGTGGTCGAGGTTCTGAAGCTTCTTTTCGGCTTTGTGAGCATTAGAGTTTGAAAATGACGTGTTGTAGTCATGAGTGGCGTTTGGAAGAACAATAGCACTGGGGATGTGCCCGTGGCTTAACGGGGAGTGGGGTGGAGGACTGGAAGGAAAACACTGGGGGTGTTCTCTCCTCGAAGCACCGTGGCCATGGGCCTTGTCAGAGTGGCTCTTCATGGCCTGCAGGGTCTTCTGGTGGAGCACAGGTGTGGACTCGGGTGTGGGGAGAGCAGCCAGCTCTGGAGGCTGGCCTCGATGCTCCATGACCATAGATTTCGTATCTGCGTTGGGTGGCAGCTCCTTCCGACTGGTCAGCAGGTTGCTATAGAGTTTAGGAGAATCAATGTTCTGTTGGTATTCCTTGACGGGACTGTCAAAGAGGCCGTTCAGCTTGGCAAAGCTTCCACTGGAGTCTGTGCATGACTGGGCCGATTCGGCGTCTTTATGGATCTTTCTGTTCTTGCGAACAAACATGTCGCGGTAGCAGTAGACAGCCACGCCAGCAATGAACGCACCCAGGACGAAAGCGGCAAACACACAGGTGATGAGCACGTTCATATGGACCATCTGGTTGGAGTCTCCAGATTGGACTTCCCACCGTACACCTGCAACAGATACGGGAAGACTTTGAATGAGGTGCTTTCAAAACAATAATAAATATAAAAGTGCTTACACTGAACCAATCCTATCTTCAAATGCCCTACAGGCCTAGCTGATAGGATCAACAGATCCCTACATTTCTCATGTATTTCCCTTCCCCCTTAAATCACACTACAATCTCCAGAAACATATATGCTTGCTGCGAAAGTCAACATAACTCTTATCTTCCATTTGGCATATATGTTCCCCTCCTTTTCCCCAATCTCCTTTAAGCAGTTGTTAGGAATTTTAAGAGTTTCTATCTAAAGAAAGGAGTTAGAGTATGCCAGAAAACATTTACCTTACGCTTCTCCCCTAATTTCTAAATCAGGACTAAAGAGTTGCAGCTGGAGTTAAGGCAATGTCTGAATTAGCAAAAACACATGTCACGATAGGTAAAAGAGCTAAGCTAATACAGTTGTGTTAACCAGAACTAAAGCGTAACTGGCCACAAACTAAAAGCAGGTCCTTGGTCAGGGTTAAGTACAATGTACACTGGCGCATTCGTCTTCACGGATCTACTTTGAAATTTCATCTTGGGATGAAATATTCACGAAGTAGCTACTATGTAAGAAAGCCGGGAAGTGTGAGAAAATCGTCTATGTATTAGTTTCAGAATATCGTTAAATTATCTGGAGGTATTTGAGGAATACTTAAATTAGACCTAGGGAGTGAAGAGTGAGTTAGTTGGTAACCATTGGAGATTTTAATGCAACCACAGACATCTAAGGATCGATTAAAGAAGGGTTAGATTGAGAGGTATTCAAGTCGATTCTGTGTTATCCATGCAACGATCCCAGAGTAACTGAGTCAGAGCAAGTGGGACGGTTCTCTGGTGTTAAGAGAGTACTACTAAGGCCTTTAATATTAGTTGGTTTAAATCAGCTGTCAAAGTTATGGAATTTCATGGCATTGTGAAAGACCAGGAGAGAAAGGAAGAAAGAAATGGTATTACTGAAGAAATCAAAACAGAAATCGTGAGTATAAAATTGTTTGCAATGAAAATATAAAAAAGAAACAAAAAAAATCAACAGAAGTAAATCATAAATGACAAGGTAATGCCGTAAGAACTGACTGGAAACCTGATACCACAGCGAATGCACAAAGGGAGAGACTTCTTTTCCCTAGAGGAGGAAATCTAATAAGCAAATTGATCAGGCAGCTTTTAAACTTCATCGAGTATGTGCTGAGAGTAGTAATTATGGACAAGCACTATGTCACGCTTTATGGCTTGTGGCATCTGAGTGACATGCCACTCCACGGAGCCTTTCCACATCACAGGTCCAGCTGAAGCCAAGCAAGGGGCAGAGAAAGCCTCCTAGATAGAATTTTGGTAACAGGATATTTGTCATCTGAGTTTTTTTTTTTTTTTTTTTTTGATATTGTGAGGGTGACCCTCAAAATTCTCTGATATTCAGCAGGCTCTCAGTGTCTCCAGGCTGAAACTGGCGCAGATTAGAATGTCTGAGTGGCTGTTTCAGGATCTATGTCTCGGGTAGGAATGCACTCAGACTTAACCACAGGACAGCCAAGTCACTGTGGCCGGAGAACCTAGAGGAAGGCACCTCTAGTTCTACGGAGCTTCACCTCTGAGAGCCGGGTGAGGAGTCAGGTTTCCATGCAGTTGGAGAAGAGATGCCTGGCCAGGCCTTACCCCTTGGGATACCTGATATAGTATCAGTAAAATCAGAAGTGTATGGGTCATCTTGAGCTACAAATTTCCGGGAGCTCGTCAGTTTAGGTCTCCAGGTATCAACCACTTTAGATGTAATTTCTGGGCTACTTGCCACAGTGGCAACAGAAGATGAAGATACCTCCATGTCTGTGGTGGCAAACATAGAAGTCCATTAACACGGCTAGCGTCGGAAGAGTTTTCTGATTGCTTGGTTGCACTTTAAAGTCTGAGAAATCCTGCCCTAGAACTGGGTTAAAAAGAACACCAGGGGGACTATTCCAAATCCTTTTCATGTAAGAGAAGTGTAAAAACTAAAAACTGACAAGGAAGACAGACTATGCAGATTTCAAAAGATATGAGAACATTCCTACTGAGGTCTCCTCGTGGAAACGTAACGTGAGCCCCAGCTCGGGATGATCCTACTTCCCTCCAGATCTTGGGGTTCATTTGATTTATTTGTAATATGTATTGTACAGAGGACTTTTGTGAACGGCTGGGGTTTTTTACCCTTCCCTGGAGAAGCTATAATGGAATTATAGGAAATACCTGGTCAAGTCCAAGTAAACAGCTGATTATGGACCTGATAAACCAGTTCTGCGTATGAGGCCATTCTGCTTCTCCAGGGCCTCTTGTCCATTTGGAGATTTCTCACTGCACAAAGAGACTCCATCCACAGTGCACACAAACCTTGCTGTGCTCTCTGACATGCCTGGGGAGTTTCTTCCAAAGAGTTAGCAGGAACTCATGCACAGGCAATGGCATTTATACACTGACTAGGGATGCTGAGATCCTAGAGATGGGTCATCCTTTTCTCTTCCCCTGAGGGATAAAACTGATGTGAACCCTAGAAGCAGTGTAGACCAAGGAGCAGCTGAACCTCTCTGGATCTATTACCAGCTTTAACCTAGCAGATTTCCATGAATATACAAGCATATGCTTTTAGACACGGTAGTAGAGACTGATCCAAGAGTCACAGGTAGAGACTTCTAAGCAAACACAGACAGATGTGCACGGAGACCCCACTGTATATCGTCACACATCAAAATCCAGCTTCATTCACCTGAAGCTTCTCTCACACCACTGAGATCACCACATTCAGAGATTCCTGGGGTTGCCACCAAACATTCAAAAAAGATCTTTAAAACTTAGAAATACACATTTTCGCAAAATGTGTATTGTTCATTCCTTGGTCTCATGAAAGGTGGGGAGAGAAGGGGGAAATTATGCGGTTCTGTCATCCATGGAACATAGATGGCCAGAGGGAGCATTCACAAGGCAAGGGGTTGAGAGAGAAGGAAGCTGGGCGGCCGGCGTGCAGTTGAAATGCAGTACATGCCAGCCCACTTGACTTTCCTTAAGGATGTGCCTTGGTCAATGATGAATCATTAACATGCTACACATGGGTGGAGGGCTGAGTAAGAGAACATCTTTCAGGACCTTCAGAGGGTTTATGAGTCAAAGCGGAAAAATGAAGGGCTGCCAAACTGCGCAAAAGGAGGAGGGGGAGAGGGGCTGAAAATGCTGAACCGAAGGAAAGAAAAGATTGTTAATTCAAAAAAATTAAAAAAAACTAACCAGATGTTGGACCGCCAAATATTTGGTAATCTGGTGTAGTTGAAGTAGGCAAACTTTCTAAAGGGATCAAAGGAACAAGTAATCAGTGAGAAGCAACCGAAAGAAAGCAAAAAGTTTATGAATTCCAAGTCATAGGGAAAAGTCAAAAGAAAAGACCACAAATTAAAAGTCTACTGGTTAGACTACCTTTCTCTAGATTGCTTTTTAACAGAAGTTCAAATGGGGAAGAAAAAGAAAAATTCAGAATCTTTTCTAATGGACCCCCATGACCAAACAGCTCAGCTTTTGTGAAGTTTACGTTAAATGCTAGGTGGTTTGTGTCCCGAGTCATTATCAAGGCTGGTTGTAAAATAAAGTTGGCGTGCAACCGTAGGAGGGCAGGGAGGCGTCTGTCTTACCGTGGCAGTCCCCTAGGTGGGCCGTGTTGCCGTACTCCACGTCCTGCTCATATCCTCCGGCGCTGTGGTTATGGAAAGCAAAGAAGTCCTCAGTTAACAGCCTTCATAGGGGCACAAGGGACAACCAGGACAGAGCCGAGAACACAGACTGGTTAGTGACGGTAAGCAAAGAGAACACACTGACGATTCAACAAACTTGCCAAAGGAACTACTTGTTAGTTTATCTAGGACGTCTGGAGAGTGTGGAACGTTCTTCCCCAGAACCCAGTGCCCTCAAGGGTTGCTGTGTCTAAATCCCGTTTCCCTTTCAAATTTTAGGTTTTCTTTTTTAAAACTTTCCCCATACCAGAAAAAGAAATAAAGAAAATGAAAAGCAGTGTATCTGGAAACTTAATTTTTTTTTTTTTTTGCAGGTGTTGATACCCTGGGAGAAGGTGCTTAGGTGGTCCAGGGTACTTACAGCATTCCTATGGTCACTCTCTCACAAACGC
Source organism: Arvicola amphibius (assembly GCF_903992535.2). Taxonomy (NCBI): domain Eukaryota; kingdom Metazoa; phylum Chordata; class Mammalia; order Rodentia; family Cricetidae; genus Arvicola; species Arvicola amphibius. The sequence continues at coordinate 51,056,749 of NC_052051.1, forward strand.
CCTGGCTTAACCAGCCACAGTACGGGTCCCGTGAGGCAATGCAGGACCTGTAGAGAAACCAAACAAGCTGTGACGTGGATTTTCTTAATCAGAACAGAAGATGCCACTGCAAGAGCCAGAGGGCATGGGGAAGCACAAGCTTACTTTTTACAGGCTCCATAGCGCTCACAGCGGCTGAGGGGGATGCGCACAACACAGCTGGAGAAGGCCACGTATAAAGCATGGTGATCTTTGTCCAGCTGCAACGAGACGACCTTCCTGTCCTCCTCGCTCTCAGCGCCGCACCTGTTTTGTGGGTACGGTTTGAAGATTCACCCTGAAGTCACACCCACGCCAACCGTACGTGAGGTGTGTCTGTGATTTGGCGACTAAGCAAGCCAAGGAATTGTGGGATACAGCTCTATGCTTTTGCATAGCTGGTTCCATTTCAAGCTGAACAAAGGGCCTTTAAAAGGGTTGGATGGCAGTTGCTGCTGTAAAGGGTATGCTGGACGCTAGAGAAAGAGAAGGATGCTATTCTAACGTGTTTAAGTCCTCTGGGTGTCCGTCTCACGTGCTCTATTCCTCTCGCTTACTTCTTCTGTGTTTTAATTGTCCAAATAATCTCAGCTCCCTGGTTAGAACAAAATGCTTAAACGCTTAAGTCTATCCTCTGTGCGCATGCTTACAACCAACTGTACCACATGCGGCCTCCTGAAATAGATCTGCGAGGTAAGATGGTGCTAAAATGTTCTCATTTTTCACCGGTGAGAAAGAAGGGCTGACTTATTTTTAAGCTCATCAGCTGTTCACTCTCCTTGCCCTAGTGGGCTTACAAAAACAAACAAGCCTGAAAGGTATTTCAAGGGGGAGATAGATAATAAAAGAAGAAATAAAACCCAAACAGAACCTGTAAAAAGCACCACTAATTTAGAAGTCTGAAAGGAAATGCCCAGAGGAGATACATACGAAGCCTTTTTTGAGCAGAGCTGAAGAGATTTCTCCTCAAACGTACTTACTTGGCCTGGTTGTACGCTTCAATCTCTTCAAGCAATACACTGTCATTCAAAGAGAAAGGACTGGTCTTCGCCAATACTTTAAGCACCACACCAGCTTCAGAGCCAACGAAGATGACTGTGTAGTTCTGGTAGGGCCCTGCTGCACGGTCCACTTCGATGGCCGTCAACCTGTACCTAGCAGAGGAGAGAGGCAAATCAGACCGGGGCTGGGCAGGGACCGGGCTGTGCGGTGGAAGTAGACTACCCACGGTCTCACCTGACCCGTGTCTTTGTGAACCAGGGCTCATCAGCAATGGGTGGAACAGCAGAGTCCATCAAGGGATGGGATTTGATGAAAGACAGGGTCTCATCTGGGAAGTCGATGGAGGTTTTGTAAGCTTCCGCGAGGCCGTGTTTGGCACAACAGCCAGGCCTGAAATGAAAACAGCGATCCTCATTCTCTCTCACATAATTGTACTTAAGGAGTGAGCACACATTCCGTGGGAAAGAGTTCAAGAGAGGAACGAATGACAGCAAAGCCAGAGGAGCAATATAATGTCCCAGAATTCCACGGGCCCTTCACATCCACAGGCACAGGGTGTAACGGGACACCATTTACTGACTTTCTGGGGGCTGCCTCAGAGGATCATCCTGCTGGGAGGGAGGACGGACAGACAGACGGTTCCAAGGTTCACAGTGGTTTTGTTCAATACAAAAACCTTTCGACTCTTTTCTTTACCTTGGTTTTGGTACTTTGTCTTCAGGAACTGCCGTCCAAACAGAGTCGGGGGTTTTCTGTTCTTTGAATCGCCCTTTGAACACTTTCTCAATGTCGTCCATGCTAAAGGCACAGACTGCAGAGCCGGGAATGCTGAAAAAAACGAGAAAACCGTGAGGAAGAGGCTGGCAATGGGGGCCATGCCAGGGTCCGACAAGGAGCACAGAGCACCTCTGGGAGCAGCAGGGCTCTGCTCATTCCCACCTGTTGAGCTGCGTGGTGAAGACCCCAATCACGGTGGGGACACCATTGATTTGTATTATGTCTGTGATGGACTGCAGGACGTCGAAATAGAAAAAGGAATCTCCGGGGACAGAGCAGTTAAGCCGAGCCTTCAGGAAGGAAGTCCAGTGTTTCTCCAGGACCCGCTGTGAGCCACCCATGTCGTTCTTACAAATGCGAGCCACGCGGGAATACACAGCCTGCCGGGAGACAAAAGCCAAGCGATGGATGAGGTTATGAGCGTGGAAGAGGAGCAGCCGCAAAATGCTGCTACTTGAGGGAGGGACAAAAACAAAACCAAACAAACAAACTCAATGTCTGGCTCAAAACTAGCTGCCCCCTCACTGCTTCCACACAGGAAGCAAGCAGTGGAGAGTTTTCCCCACACTGCCAAACACGCTCCCCCAGACATGAGCTAGCTATCTTCCTGGCAGAATGAGCACCATGTCTGAACTTCCGCCTCTAACTTTTCCTATTGCTTCTCATATTAAAATGTGAAGTCACAGAATGTGGTCCCAGGAGAGACTCAAGGAGTACCTGTACTTATACAGAGATACTCTAAATTGAGCGGGGCGGGGGGGGGGGGGTTCCCCTTCTCCACTCTGCCTTTGACATGGGAAACAATGAGACCATCAATGGCTCTCTAGAGAGTGAAAAAAGAAGCCCCCACTTTCCGTGGTGATAGAAATATAAACGTGGATGCTTTTGAAAGCCCGAGGAGGCAGCTGTTCCCACTCTGGGCATTGGGAGGTGTTTCCCAGCCGGCAGCTGTTCCCTTACTCGGCCTCACATGCACTGAAGCAAGCTCTCTGAAACAGGACAGGGGAGCACCCAGCACTCTGCCAAGGTGGGTGCGATTCCACGTGGTTCAAGTCCACGCTACAGCACATCGAGCGCAGATACTTGCCTTGCCCAAGTTATTGTGTTCCACAGCGATTTCTCGGAAGAAGAAATAGACATAGTTTCCATATTCGATGGCATGAAGAAAGTGTGGTTCTGGAAGAAAATTGAAAACAAACCATTCTTAAGGGATGATTCAGTTAGTGTAAGACCCCCCAGTGGCCAGGTATGCTGCATAACTGCCCTTGGAACAATGATTCCTCGGAGTCCCAACATGGGTGTGTTCAAGCTTCAGGGGCCATGTCTTTAAAGTCGGCTAATGGACTGTAAAACACGGCCTACGGGGAACTGAACTACAGCAAAGGTCTTTGTTTCAACAGATTTGTTCATTAACCTATTTAGGGAAGGAAACCTCATATTGAGATTTTAAAAAAAAAAAACAATTTTCAGACTCAGAAGAACAAAATGACTCCAGAAGTCTGAACTCATTGGTTCTCACTACTATCGTTCCAAGATGGGTGAACGGGCAAGGAAGGGTAGTATTGTGTGCATTTGGAGTCAGACAAACTGATACCGGAAGACAAGGTCTCTCTTTAGCTGTTGGATTTTGCTTCAGCCACTTGCATACCGGCCTGGATGAACGTCCTCCCTGGCATGTCAACTGGTCTGATCATTCCCTGTCAATGCCCCATTCATAAACAAAACACCATGTGCTTATTCTAGATGAGCAATCCAAGGTCCTGCCCTGAGCTTCCTGATGGCCTTGGCCATCAGACCATCCCCAGCAACCCAACGGCATTGCTCCTCATGGGTACCTTTGATCCATTTGGAATCATATTTTATTGTGCGAAGGGCAGATCCATCCCCCATGCTTCTGTAAATGACAGCATCACTGGCCAGGAAGTCAGCCACTGTGGCAGAATACAGCTTCCCATCTGAAACCAAAGTTATAATTTGGTCAAATAACCATAATTACCTACGGTATGTCAGCATGGTTACCTTCTGCACTGTTTCACCTGTCACCATTATCCGTGCAATAATCTACACCTGGGCTCACCCTCGCCCTCTAATTGGCTGTCCTACGATATTACCTAATTTTACAGATGAAGGATCTACTCACCAAAAATTAAGCAATGTATTCAGGGTCAGCAGCTTAGTTAATGACAGAGCCACGTGCAAGAAGGCTTATATCCCAGTCACTGAGATACTCTTTTTTTTTTTTTAAATGTATTCTTCCTGACAATTTGCTCAACTGGCTTTAACCGCTGAAATGCTTATGTCAAAGTATCCATCCAAAGTCTCAGCTTTTTCCTTCCTTTAAATTCTTCTGTACCTTCAATGTCATTAATCATTGATATTCTGTACACCACAGCTTCTTACCAGCAAAAAGGGCAACATTGGTTTGTCTAGCATCAAATGGGCATCGTGCCAGGCCGCTAATTTCTTCCCCATCATACTCTAAGGTATTCAACTGCAAGAGGAAAAAAAAAAATAGCTGGTGTCACATCTGTTCAATGTACTTATTTGAAGGCAATATTGCTTTATTTATACTGAAATTCTATTTGAGGGGTTCTGCTTTGCATTCTCTTATAACATGAGAGATAAAACAAATCACTGGGTTAGAGCACAGAAGGTTCAACTCTAATAGCCAACTAGTGAAGGATAATATAGTTGATGGGGAAAAATATTCATTATCTAAAACATACTTACCCTATAGTATCTACACATCGGGTTGAAAGCATTGGTACCACAGACAAAAACCATCTCATCGTTTCTTGGAACAAAGACTTTGATGAAGTTGTGGCACTCATCCTAAGGGAAGAACAAGTACATGGTTATGAGACATCTCCTGTGCTGATGTTATCATGGCAAGCCCACAAAGAGGGGGACAACGTAGCAGGCACCCGGCTGCCACACTCACTTTATGCTTGCCTTTCATAGCGCAGTTTTCTCGATCCTGTTGTCTGGACCTCCACGTCAGCTTCTAGATTAACCAAGTAAAATCAAAGTTCAGTTTTAAAAGGCTGCGCTTTTGGAGGGGGCGTGACTGAAGCTCAGAGGGTGTGTGAATACATTTGCCCTCTGTCGCTAGTGGCTCACCTTGCTTGGTATGACCTCTGTTTTGGGGATTTCATTTAAGTTCACTGTATAGACTTGATCTCTGTTGGAAACAAGGCAGTAAGTCATATCACGTGAATGCGTAGATGCTAAGCTTATTTCATCTTTACAGAGCTGCCATTACTGCTCTTTAAAGATCACCAGGCTTTTCTGTGACTTCAACGAAGTCACCAAAGAGTACTGTTTCATTAACGAGCTGCTTTTGTGAAATCGCTGCAGTCAAGGACCAAAGGAGGCCCTTGCTTCCAGACTTGGGCAAACTGACGGGGCTTTAGCGTGGCCCTATTTCTGATATTTGCTCGAATAATTCTAAGTTAGAAAAGAATAAAGGATGAATTTTCCCCTGCTGCTTTAGGACAAAAGAATGACGTGTGATGTCTGGACGTGTCACAGAGGGCTGTGGCTCTGTGTTCTGTTATTCTGTGCCTGCTACCCAGCATGCTCTTCATGGACAGTATTTTTGGCTACTTGCAATTCTTGATCACAATCACATATTAGTTTTTCATGAACTAGACACATTAATGCAAGCACCACAAGAGAAAAGAATTTTAATCTAATAAACCAACGAAAGGAAAATTACCTGCCAGCAATATAAAGTGTGTCTCGAATTTTCAACATCAGCTGAAAGTCCAGCCTATGCTGCGATTCGTTGCCTGAAGGGCGTCCTCTGAAAACCGGATATTGCCTTGAATCTGCAAGTAAAAATGGGCTAAACCATCAGTCAGGATTACAGAGTTGAAGAATCGATAGACAGCATTGATTAACTGTATATAGTACTTGTAGGAAGGGTTTTAACTAAATTCCTCTCTTAAGGTCTTGAATATAAATTAGTAAAAGATGGAGAATGTCAGTAAATGGTCTTTTTCTTTTTTACTGAAAACACACAATTTCTACATGTGGGCTGCTGCAGGACAGCGCCCAACAGAACTGACTCCTTTTCTGCACGGTCGAGGAAAAAAATGCAGATGATTTATTGTGCAAAACATTGTAAAGACATATTAAAATCTGTCTCTGGTGCTGAAAATGGATATACACAGAAGAAGACAAACTTAAGGTTTCCTTTGTAAACGATGAGACGGCTTTGGACGACTTACAGTGATAATCCACAGTGTTAAGGGGCTCGTCGTCTTCAGGGAAGCTGACCGCCCGTAACCTGGAGGCCAGAAGGAACAGCACGCAGAACCATAGCAGAAAGAAACTCATGGTTGGCCAAGAAGAGATCTGAGGGCCGCTCCTCAGAAATCCCACCTAGCTACCTGGAAGACAAAAGCATCATGGAAGACCATTATGCGGTGGGGAAATTACCTTCTCTGTAGACGATTCTATTTTTTTGCCCACCTCTTCCCATAGCTCCCTGTCTACTAAGATACCTGGCAGCGGCAGACAGGTATCTGCTAAAACAGACAGAAGGCAGTGCCCAGCTAGCACCTGGTGAACATATTGATGCTTTGGGTTCACTTGCCAGGATTTTGGAGGCAACTCTGTGTCGTAGTGGCAAAATCACCAGATCTACAAACAGAAGTGCTGGCTGCTGACTTGGCGAGGAAGCGGGTAAAGTAGGGATCAGAATTTTAATTAAACTCCAATCTGTATCCCTTACCCTATTTCTGAAACACATAGGTACAACACGTCTCTTCCTCCCAGGAAAGGCCCAAGCTGCCTTGAGAAGCCAGAGCTGATGACCTTGGCCTCAGCCTCTGGCTTCTCACATCACCGCCCAAGCCACAGTTCTGTATTCTCAAACAGGTGTTTTGAAGACTGGCTTGCAAAAGGAAATCAGTGACCTTGCATTAGGGTGAAAGGGATTGAAAAGAAATAAGACAATTTTGTGAAAACCAATTGGTAAAGCAGGAGGTGACAGAGCAGGCCGGCTGGTACCCAGCCTCTAGGGACACCGACATTCTACCTTAAAACTATTCAGGAGCAAACCAACGTCCTAAGTCCACAGTCCTCTAAGCTTTATTGGGATTTGAGCTGTAGGGGGCCTTAGGGACTATCAGTCCTGACACCCTCCTTTGTTAGATGGGAAAACTAAAGACTGGCAAAAGGCTGGATTCAGTCTGACTTTCATGGAGCCTCGGGGGCAAGGCTGGAGTCCAGAGCAGTCAGCTGAGTCCCTGACCGGACTCTCTGCTCCAAACTGCAGAGAGAGAAATGGATGTTTTTCCTTCAAACAGATGGCATTGGGAGAGGAATGGCTATATTCCTCATTTCTACTGAAGTTATGTTTCACAGATATTAAATCACACATTAAATATGTACAGTTACTGTAGATCAACACCCCAATAAAACCATGAAAACAGAACAGAGTTAAAAGATCTGTGTGTGTTAGCAACTCATTGATAAAATGAATTGTGTTTTCTGGGCCAATGGGAGAGGCACCTCTCTGGGATTCTAAAGATGGTGCTTTTTCATCAGTGCTATCTTCTCACAACCAAAGCTGTCACGAAACTCAGTGATCACAAAAGGCCTCCTCCTGTACACCTAAGAACCGTGGGACAAATTATAAAAGCCGTCTCAGATTCTGGAGAATACAATCATGCAATCAATTAAAAACTGTGAATATGCACAGCACACACTATTTAATTGGAACAAAAGTAAAAGTCAAATATAGATGAGTAAAACTGTAATTTTAAAAGCAGGCCTAGTTTTATATGGCGAGAATAATGCTTTAATAAAATCTCTGTTAGTAGATAGTGAGTCCAGAAGTGAGTTAATAAATAAAAATGCTTCGCAAAAAAAAAATGTGGGTGAACGGAAATGAATCGAGCTTGCGACTGGATGGAACTCTGCCAGTGCTGACTAACTGACCCCAGACGATCTCTAGGAGAACTGGTCTCCTTCTCTATAAAATACAGGAATAGCAGGCTGGGAGGTGGTGGTGTACACCTTTAATCCCAGCACTCGGGGGGCAGAGACAGGTGGATCTCTGTGGGTTCAAGGCCAGCCTGGTCTACAAGAGCTAGCTCCAGCTGGGCGGTGGTGGCGCACGCCTTTAATCCCAGCACTCGGGAGGCAGAGGCAGGCGGATCTCTGTGAGTTCGAGACCAGCCTGGTCTACAAGAGCTAGTTCCAGGACAGGCTCCAAAGCCACAGAGAAACCCTGTCTCGAAAAACCAAAAAAAAAAAAAAAAAAAAAAAAAAAAAAAAAAAAAAAAAAAAAGAGCTAGCTCCAGGACAGATGAGCAAATGTCTGCCTGTCGTACAGTAGAATCTACTGTATGTTAGCATGTTAACACTGTGTGAGGCCAGGTTGGTCTCCCGAGTCTGGACACGGTCTAGTGAAAAGCCGTGCTAAACACTAATGTCAATTAGTCCAATTTCTCTTACAAATAAAAGGCTATTTAAAAAAAAAAAAAAAAAAAAACGCCAAGGACTATGTTGAGAATAGATTTTACAGCTCATACCCACTTATCAGCAAACCTTCTCTTGAGAATTTTACCAAGCCGAACCCATGACTGCATTAACATATCCTAGTATTTCTGCCTCACACACTTTCGGCTGTGACAACAAAGCCTTATTCCCCTTGCCACATCTTCTGGAGCAGCCTCTCCGGGTCTTGTCCCTTATGCTTTCTGTTCGTCAAGATCCCAGACAATTCTAGCAGCCTAAAAAGACTAATGCATCTCTAAGCACCAAGTCTGGCTGAGGCTCCAGTCCCAAGCTGTATCTTCTGGATGGAAAGTCACTTGGCTCTTTCTGCCCAGAATCATAAAAAATGATCTCCAACGCTCAACTGCTCCCAAAGAAATGTGGAAAGACGTGTGTATAGAAACAGAAAGTTGTGTGAGGCTTTCTGTCATAACTCAGATCAGCCAGGCAGCATCTGAATTTCCCCACACAGGAAGTGGCCCTCATCTTCAAGATCTTAAGCCAGGTCATGCTGACTCATAGATCGCCCCTAGCTATGGCTGTGCAGTCACTTCCTGTAGCACCTCAGCTGACACTCAGAGCACTTCTCCCCATACCCTGCCGCAGTCAGCCTAATCCTTAAAGAATCAAGTCCTCCACCAATGGCTTCCTGCCCACAAAGCAAGCTCTTTAAAAAAAATACAATTTTACTGTTGATGCTATACATAGAGGTATACAAATACCAGTGAAATAATCCATCTAACACCACCTGATTAACAGCAAAGTTCTAGTAGCTTTTTAGTAAATATTATGATTTACTGGTTCATCTCATTAAGCAAGAAAGACGTGAAGGCAAATCCCCTTCTCCTGTTAGGTAGAACCATTTGCAAAAACCCAATGTGTTGCCATCATCACAATGATGGCGTTTTCCTGCGGGACAAGGTCTAGTTCCATAAATGCAGACACTTCCACTGAGGAGGAAGTACTATGTCCCCCATAGTAAGCTTACAGAGAGAGCACCTTCAGTGGGGAGACTCTGTCTAGTCAGAGAGCAGTGATACACAGATAGGCATATTTTGTCATATTTTGGCATTACATTGCCACTGAGCCAAAATAATAATAATAATAATAATAATAATAATAATAATAATAATAATAAAGAGCCTTAGAAGGAATGCTAAGCTGCCAGGATACCTGGGGGGCTGTATCCACATGAGAACATGGGTTCAAGATGGAGCTCCAGAGCCACAGTTGATTTTACCCTATGGGATACATAATTGTTAAAGTCTATACAAATGAGACCACAACTAGAAAGAAAACCAGTATTTTGGGCAGTCTGAAGGGTAATACACACACACACACACATACACACACACACACCAAAAGGCCATCATTTATGGCCCAAAAAAGCTGCACCATAAGAAAGAAGAGAAGTGGGAGAGCAAAGCTTCAATCCATCCAACCCAGCCTTCAGCAACCTAACCTGCAGACCGACGACTGTAGAGTTCTCCCACTCTACCTGCTTTCAAGAAAAAAGAAGGTGATCCTGAGCTAGTCTTCACCACGGTTAAACCACCCTATCCTGCAGGGGAACTCCCTAAGCAGGGAGGTGAACAACAACAGTAGAATAGCTTCCAGAACACCCTAAAACTGACCAGACTTACTAGGCCCTCCCAGCAGGAGGAAGCAGGAAGCAGCTGCAAGGAAGACTGAGAGGGGGAAGCACAAAGAAGACTCCAGAACAAGAACAGCTGCCTGGAAGAGCTTTAGGTCAACTGAGGCACCTGGGAAAGACACTCTCGGGCCCCTTGAGCTGCTTGCAGGCTGTGAAGGGTGTTCCAGGTTCCCAGCTTTTGTAGGCTGTCACCCATGCTGGGGTGGGTTTTGTTGCTACAGCTGTCTTTGAGCTATTTATGTTCCTGTAAGTAACCAGTCCCTTACCCATATTCCTGTAAGTAACCACAGCAAAATACATTGGTTCACCAAGTTGGACTTTGGTGGTCTATTGTGGGTTCCCTATCTGGGGGGAGAAGAGATGTTTGTTTTATCTCCCCAGGAAAACATTTGCCACACAATAGGTAACACTACTTGTGAGAAAAACAGCATCACCCAGCCACCCAGAGACAACTATTCACACAGTTCAGTATTAACCACCCATTGCTAGACATTCCAACCCTATGCGGAGATGAAGTAACAAAAACTAGGTCTCCAGATAAACGATACATTAGAGTTATCAAGCGCATGTTCAAGGAACAATGCTGTATGTAAGCGTGGCGGTACCCCATGGTGTATGTGAATGTGGTGGTACCCCTCTTTAATCCCACCGCTTGGATCTCTGATTTGAGGTTAGTCTGGTCTACTTAGAGAGTTGCAAACTAGCCAGAGCAATGTGTGAGAGTCTGTCTTAAACAAACAAACAAACAAACAAAGCAGACCTGTGCAGATTTTACTGAAGGATAAAGGTTACAAAGGGAATTTCACCAAAGAACCAGAATCCACAGAGCAGAATTAAGTGGAAATCTTACAGCAAAATCTACATGCAACTAAAAAGTCTTAATAACTGTGTTTAGTAAAGAGTTGGCGGTCACTGAAGAGAATATGAATGAACTGGAAAATAAGTTGCAAGAAGTTATCAGACAGAAATATGGAGAGTGCCAGGCGGTGGTGGCGCACGCCTTTAATCCCAGCACTCAGGAAGCAGAGGCAGGCGGATCTCTGTGAGTTCGAGGCCAGCCTGGTCTACAGAATGAGTTCCAGGACAGGCTTCAAAGCTACAGAGAAACCTGTTTCAAAAAACAAAAAAAGAAATATGGATAGCTAAAACACTGGAAAAAGCAAAATCAGAAAAGTAAAAACAAAAAAACACATAATGTTTAGACAGAAAAATAAGAGAAGGAATATTTACCAAAGTAATGATAATATTTTTCTGAAATTGACAAAAGACTCTAGCTATCCATTAATAAAAACTCTAAGAACTTCTAAATAGAAAGAAAAATCATACTTAGACATAGTATACTGTAGATACTAAAAACAAAGACAACTTTAAAAAAACCATTAAAAGCTAAAAGAGATGTATTACCTTCAAAAGAACAAGATGGTCCTGACAGCTGACTTGTCAACAGAAATGATGGAAGGCGGTAGACCATAGAATGAGATTTTTAAAAATGTTGAAAGAAAATAAATTTCCAGCATAGAATTCTGTGAGCATTGGAGGCAGTTTTTTTTTTCTTTTTAAAAAACACAAAAATGGTTTATACAAACAAACCTTAAGAAATTTTCTGTAAGCAGATCCAAACTCAAAAGGAGGTTTTAGGCACAAGAGTTTGGGGGGGGAGGGGAGGGTCAAAGCAATCCCTTTTTATATTTAAAATGCAGAGATCAGATTTGAAATCCATGACTCCCAGATAAAGAAGTTAGTCCCTAGTCTGTGGCCTTCTGAAAGCCCTCTGACATCCAAGAAAGAAAGTCCCCATCCTACCTGTGACCCAATCACTAGGGCTCAATGGGGAGCACTTCAGCACCATGGAGTCTTCCCACCCAGGATCTAGGACCTAAGACGCTGAACTGCTTTTTCTGGCTTCCTGATGACTCTTCTGGCCCTTGAGCCTTGGCTTTGCTTGCCAAGGCTCACGTCCTCCTTCCCTTCCAGTGTATCTGATAACATCTGTTTTTCTAGAGCTTTCCAACGATTTTAGTGGTTCCCTCACTCATGAGTCCACTCTGTGATTCCTCCTCAGAAACTAGGAAATCAAAAGTCAAGCTTGGCTCAGCTGGATCCTAACCCTCTGCCTTCGCAGCCTGCTTGCTTCCCCAATTCCATTCTCGCTGTTCCTTCTTCTCATCGGAACCTTTAGCCCACTAACTGGTCTTTTCTCTCCAGTCTCAACATTCCTCTCAGACACTATAATTAAAGGTCATACGTTTCTCGAATATGTCTATAGATGCTGCAGACTCCCCTGCCTTCAGAAACCTTCTTACAGGGGCCCTATCCTGGACAAATGGCGATTAATCTCCATATCTACCCCACAGCACGGAACATTTGCTTTGATTCAGTCACAAGGAACAGAGCTCTTGACCACTGATGGCAGTTTGAGACTCCAAAGAGATCCTGGTCTGTTTTCTAAACTTGACTTTAAAAAAAAAACAAACTTAAAAGTTTCTAGTTACAATTGACAGTCCACATAACCCTGCTTTCTACCCTCAGGAAAATAACCAAGTCTGACAAAGGAGCATCTTCAGTACATTGCCTCATTCCAAGACACACTGACTCTTCCCTGTGCTCTTTAACCAGCTTCTGAAGCCTTCATGTGGCGGGTGTGTGTGCACACAGGCACATACTGTAAGCTTTCATCTGGGCATGTATGTATCCAAGTGGAGTGTGCCAATCTGCATGAGGCCAGAGGCTAGTCCTGTGTATCTTCCTTGATCTCCAGGGTCTCTTACTGAACCTGGAGCTCATTTGCTGGTGATGGTTAGCCTGCAGCACCTCACCACCACCCACAGACACCAGCACTGCGACTGGAGACATCTGCCGTCATGCCCAGCGTCGCCACAGGTGCTGGAGATCCGAATTCAGGTCAGTGCAAAACTTTATCCACTAAACTCCCCCCCACCCCCGGACCCTTCACCTTTAGTCTTTTCTTGAACAGAAAGACCACATTCTCCCACGTCCCTTCTCTCTCTATTCTCTCCCCGTCTCTTATATAAGATGACTTTTAATTGATAACTGATTGAATACTGTTGTGTTCGTAATTGTCTCAACCCTCATCTCAGCAAAAGAACAAACACTCCCATCGCCCAGGTCCTGCAGCTACTTCCTCTCTCTCCCCGTCCATTCATGGAGGCTTTAGCTGTTTATTCTCGCTCTCACCATTTCCTCCCCTCCTCCCCAGTCATCTACATCCTGAGTTCTTATTCTTTCTAAATGAGGCCTCTCTGTGAGGACACCGAATACCACAGATATTTACAGCGCTGGGCCACACTCTGCCCAGGGTCCTTTAGTCACATCTGTCTGTTTATCACAGTGCCCACTTCAACTGAGACGAGGTCTTACTCTACAGCCCAGGTTGTCTGGAAGTTCAAGCCCAGACTGGCCTAGAACTCTTGAATTCTTCTTGCACAGCCTCCTCCTGCTGTGACTGGAGACTTGAAACACCACACTTGGCTCCTCCCAGCATGTCAAACCACCACCTTTCTGTTTCCTGTCTTCTGACACTTCCTTCTGACCAATTTTTCAGCCTCCTGTTTGTCTCCTTTTTAATTTTTTCCTCTTCAGACAGAGTCTCACCAAGTTGGCTTCAAACTTGGGGGTCCTCCTGCTTCAGCCTCTGAAGCCCTAGAACTGCAGGCGTGTGCCCACCACCATCCTGGCTCCCCCATTCATTTTCTAGATGCAACAAGAATTATCTTTTCAAGATGTAAGCCTTGGCATGTGACTGCAGAACCCTCCAAAACCTTCCTATTAAAGCCCCGGTGCTGTGAATGTGGCCTTCTGGGCTGTTCTCATCCTTCATTTTAAGCCTCTATCCCTCCTAAATGGGGTTTCTGCCACCGTGACATGGTGCTGGGCATTGAAAGATTGTATGTGCCACCGGCACCAATAAGGAATTCTCCTACTTACCCTCTGCTCGGGACCTTCTTCTCTCCCTCTTTGACCCATTTACCTTTAACTCCTCATTTCTTCCCCTTTTTCGAGATAGAGTCTTGCTATGTATCCCTGAATGGTATTGGACCTGCTAAATAGCTTAGGTTACAAACTTCCTTCCACCAGCCCTCCTGTCTGCGCTGAGTGTTGAGTGTTGTTACACACACACAGCACCCTGACCAATGTGGATACAGGTTCTTGATTTCTGCTCTTGGCCTCCTTAATCACAAGATTTTAGAGCTCCCAAAAGATTCTCCTGTCCCAGAGGGCTATCTGGCTAGGTTATCAACTCTGGAGGCAACTTCTGGAACTGCAGACTCTCTGAGGGCATCAGGAGCTTTTTGGACTCCAATTTAATTTAGATTTATATCAGACTATTAAACAGCAACAGAAGGTAGCAGACTCCAGGAGGACAGGCATCTGGGGCTCCATTCTCAACAGCATTGATTTCTCTGCGAACGCTGTGGACTAAAGAGAGGGGGGATGATTTGGAACTGAAGAATGCCATCCACTCTGGAGTCCAGAGATGATCAGAATGATGGCCCCCAGAGTTATAGAAATTCTAGGTTTACTGCCTGACAGCCTTGTAAGCCAGGATAGGAAAGGAACAATGGGTTTGGGAAAACTGAAAGAAAGCAAAGAGAAGCAAGTTACTTGCTATTCCTTGGAACCTACGACGATATGGAACAGAAACTGAAGCCCAGTTATGGAAGAGAGATTTATTCCACATTCATTTGTCTGGATTCTATAGAGAAGTGTGCTCTATGTAGGAGTTTGGACTTTAATCAGTCACTTACAATAGTACGTAATCAGAAGGGTAGGCGGCATGATTTCGGGGTCATAAGCCACCAGTGGTTGTATGAAGACTCCAGATAGACCCTTAAGTAGTGTTGGAAGAGAGTCATCTGGGTCCTACAGTCTGGGTGTCTCCTCACATCCAGGCTTCCAAGGATCCTGCCTGATGAGGTGTCTTGGAGAAGAGCTGCTCTTTCATTGAAGACATCTCTCCTGTGAGCCTACACCCTGGCCTTTAAACAGGTTCCAGGTAGGAATGAATGCATCCTCCTAGGAAGCGAGAAGGCGGCAGCTGAAAGTCCTTGACTCCGAGACCCTTATTTCTCTGGGGATGAAGACAGTTAGAAGGAAGAGGTGTCCAGCATGGCTGTGTTAATAGTGTTAATGACAGGCTACAATTAACCTCCTAAAACTCTGCTCTGTGATAAATACTGAGGAAATGACAACGTAGCTGTCTGATTTAAGTTTTGTATCGTGCAGCCCTGCAGACCAGGAGAATCAGGGAGGATGTGCTTGCTCAGCACATGAGGAACATGTCAGAAAGTCTCCTATCAGTGTCAGTGACATGGAGGGAAGAGAGAGACCAGGGACCAGGTCACTGTAGACCTGGGTCCACAAACTGCTGTCTGTCATACACGAGTTGTTTCACTCCGCTGGCCTGAGTTTCTTCATGTGTTCTATCAAAATGCCTATGAACCTTTATTTCTTGAAGGGGCCATGATCTTCTTCTGAGGGACATAGGTAAGGCTCTGAATTCCCTTTCAGCTACCTTCTTGGAGCAATATTAACATGGTGCAACCCCAAGCCCCACTGGGCTCCTCTCCCTCATCATAAAAGCATCCCAAGCAAGTCTGATCAGAAACAAATCCTGTTTGCACCATTCCCTTCTCCCTACCACCTTTCCTAGCCAGACTAATTGATGAGCCATCTGAACCCATGGTCTCTACTTTCTCACTTTTAACCTACTTCGGTCTAGCTTAGATCCTGCCCACCCATAAGCAAGTCGAAAGCAAGCAATCCTCATTCTAAGTCCTGGTTTATCAAGGCGTGTAACAACGCTGCACATGTTTGCTGGGCACTCCTGTGGTTCCTGATACTCCATCTCTTTGGACGGGCTGATCGAGAATGCTCCAGGTGCCACAGATCAGCAACCACTTCCAGCTCATCTCAACAGGCCAGGTTCCTCGGACCGGGTTCTTCAGGTCTTACTCAGAGTCTTTAGAGAGTCATGTGCCTCATATCTGCCTTCTTCACTGTCGCCCGCTCCCCGAATCACAGACCCTCGTGTTCAACACAGACCTTGTTCCTAGCCCAGATCCAGCTGCCCAACTCTCTGCCAGATGTGATTCAGTTTTCTAGACTCTGAAAACTGAACCCAAGAGTCCTCACTAGGACTTCACTGTCTGGAAAAACCCCTGCAGGTGCAGGCTTACTGCTCACAGTGCCTGGATTCAAATCTACTCAGCATTATTTTCTAGTCATGTGGCTCTGGACATGTCGCTGACACCATGCAAACCCTTCTACAGAACTCATCACTGTACACGTCTCTATTCAATTTGGATGACAACATTTCATTAATAGATTTTGGCAACCAGTCTCTCCAAGAGAGATGGGATGGCTGAATGACAAATCATTCTCTTCCATCCCAGCATCAGGCACAGAGCCTGGCCTCAAGGAGGTTGCCTGCAAATATTTAACAGTTAAGGGAGAAAGGCAGCACATGGCCGGCTTAAGTGTTAGGATGAAGGCTGATACAGTGGATGGTCTTTCATGGCTAATGTATGCAATCTACATGAGCCCTCAGGTCATAAGCCTCAGGCTGTGAAATCAAAAGGCTGTAGGACAGATGGCAACAGCTGCTGATTTTCACATCTGCCTGTTGGTAGAAAACTAGTCCGCGGTACCAGAGGAACCCAGGACAAAGAACTAAGTTATTCCATTTCCCGGTCACCCCCACCCCATATTCCATTTCTGCTCACTTTGTAGCTTTCCTGAAACGGAGAAGAGTGGTTCTCGAGAGACGCTATGGATGCACAAGTCTGTCAAAGACGCCTACTTGATTTGATTCCATGACCCAGCAAACGTCACAGAAAATCAGCCTGTCTCCTAGCTGGCGTAGGTTTGAGTCGCTGCACTGGGAAGTTCTTTGCTTTGGTAGATGGCCATTTTCCTATTCTAAAGTAAGCTGTCCTAAAGTACAAGGTTAAATAAATCAGTATGTACACACTCATGCTTTCTTTCCATAGGGCTAACTTTTGACAGAAGAGAGAAAGGAGGCAGTGGGTACCACACAAGGAGGAGAAGGCAGGAGCTGAGGCACAGACCCTGTTTGGTCCATGATTAATGACTTGTTTTAAAAATCTATGTTTCCTAAAACTTGATCCAATTCTGATTATTTTCAGTTTGTTTTATGTGCATGAGAAGTGCTGGCAAGTTGAAGAAGTTTTGTGACGAGCAACAGGTTTTCATTATGTGTCCGGATGTTCTTAAATCAATGAGCACTACTATTGGAACCGGGAAAGCTTCGGTAATTCTATAAATAATTCCAAGAGGAACTGAAGTGAAAACAAATTGAGCAGGAAGGGACAGAGAACAGGACCTAACCCGCCTTTGCCAGATTCTAAGTCAACCTGAATAGAGATTGCACAATGTGTCCTGTAATCAGAACCACTGCTCTGGGGCAGATAATTCCAGTCAAAACTTGCCCACAAGTTTTTGCCTGTCGGCCCTCAACTCGGAGAGGGTAACATTTTTCTTAAAGCTAAATTGTTCTAGCAACAGTCCTCATTTAGGGTGAAACTAACACAAGCAACTGATGAGAAGTCAAGAAGAGGCCGGATCTCAGGCAGAAGAATGCACTATCTGGGACAATGGCAAACTATCTGAAGAGATCAAGATGAGGACCCGCTCTGTGGGAATATAAACAGGAACCTTTTGCAATCAAAAAGAAAGAAAGAAAGTGCATAGCAGTAGACTACTGTGGCAGGAAGGAACAACAACCGTCTTCCTTTGGTATTGTTATTTTTACCCAGAGGACAGAATGGTTTCCAAGGCTAACGAGTTAGCAGAGACATTAGCAGCAAGGTCATCCGTCATTATCCGTTCTTCACTCCAGGTCTCAGGCAGGCTGCTCTCTTTCTTTGGCCTCTAGAAAAAGTAACTGCTCTAGACACAAGAAGGACCCAGGCTCCTGGGAAGACTCCATGCCAAAGGCCTCAGCTTGTCTTTGGAACACCAGCTTACTCCACCAGATGACTTGCTCTGGCTGCCATATGGCCTGTGTGTGACATTCTGTGTGTGACATTCTGCTTGCGATAATGGGGCCTGGGTGTGTGCCTGAGTGCTGCCCACGGGGTCAGGATAACAGAAGTAAAGAATGTGTGCTCCTAGTCTACCGACATGTCAGATGCGACCACTCTGTAGCCTTAGCTTGCAATATTATTCAGGGTGAAATATTATTTCTGAGACCATGGATAATGCTCAGGCAAGGGGAGGCCAAGAAGAAAGGTTACTGCTATTCTGTCTGGCAAGGGGAGAGATTAAGCCGGGAAATGAAGGCACAGAAGCTGCAAGAGCACAGAGGCTGGGTGCAGCAGCAGCAGCATTGCACAGAGGCTGTTTATCACCGTGAGTGCAGCCTGCGAGGGGTTCCTGTCTTCATGCACAGGGCTCAGTGAACCACGTACAGGTTTTCAAATGGTGTCCTGTTTTGAAATTGTTGACAGGTTTATAGAAGGGTTAAAATTCAAACCAGCCAGAGAAAGAAAAGTGGTATTTAAGATCAAATGAAGGAGCATTTAAAGTCAAGAACTGTAGGCCTGTTACCCAGTGTTCAGCACCTTGTATCTGTCTTCTGCATGTACACACGGAGACAAGTATGTATGTGTAATAGCAAGTGATAAATACAGAGGACTTCTACCCTGATAGACAGAAGATCACTGAAATGCATCCTTAGCTGTCCACAAGGTTCTGAATTGTTCACAAGTAGAGGGATAAGAGGCAGGACCCTGGACTACTGTTGCAACTTCCAGTGAGGTACCAATTTGCTTGTTCCCCACCCACCCAAACAATTACTTTTTTGACAGACAAATTTTTGTTATATGGATGGAAGTTCCTAGAGAGTTAGGCCCAGCCCACTAGTCCGGTGCCAAAATTGAAGCCAGTCAAGAAACCAGGACTGGAGGATTTCATTGCCAAGCGGGATTCCCAGGAGGGCCTACAAAGGTGTGGACCACGGCTCTACTGCAATTCTCTGATGATGCACTTTGGAAAGGTTTGGAGCCACAGAGGCAGAACTGGAGTCTAGGTAAATCCGCACAGAGTCTTAGGACCTCCGCTGCTGATCGGTACTAAACACAGGACAAAAGTGTGAGCAGAAGCCACTCTTCTGCTGCCCCTGTCTACTTACTCCACCCACTACTGAGCAGTGGGGTACGGGCTAATGAGTAGGGGGCTGCCCAGCAGTTTAGCTTTGCTATCCACCCAGCTACCTGACCTTTGTACTTCAGTTGCCCTGTAAATGGGGATGGAGGGGGCAGTAGCTGCCTTTTAGGATTACCGAGGAGGGATCAGCCTTCTAAAGAACGTGTCGAGTTCCTGGCACAGGGAAGCACCTTAATGTTTTTATTCAGGGTGAGTGTCGGGAAGCCTGTTCAAGGCTAAAGCGGCGACCTTGAGGACTGGTGTGGAGTTCTGAGACTGGAGACAACCAGTCTTCAAGCATTTTCTCTCCATGTACTCTTCCTCCCTTTTCTGAGACACCCCAGAGGGTGTTAATCTTGCCTTCATTACCAAACACACCTGGAGGTTAGAGGAGGTTAGGAAAAAAAAAAAGATCTGGGTTTTCCTCTGAATGCCTTTAAGGAGCCTAGAGGCCAGAGGAAAGCGGAGCCCTCCTCCAGCTTCCCCTCCTCCAGCTTCCGTTTCCTCATCTGTACAGTCAGTGCTGGGGCCAGACCACAGCTGATCTGAGTACTGCTTCTAACTCATCAGATTCTATGTTTGTGAATTTGGTGCCTGGGTTGAAAGGGGCTCTTTAACCAAATGATTTCCAATTCATACTTGTAAATTTCTACTATAGCATCAGCGTTGCCTAGGATACAAAGTGCATGGGCTTGCTCTCCACATAGAGACAGCGGGGTTCTCCTCTGCAATCTCTGCCTGTGATCTTCCAAGCCAAACCACAAATGGAATTTGCAGGGCAAATGAGTCTCCACTGGGACTTGAGAAAGTAGGCCTGACACTCCGACGGGGTCTCAGATGGACAGGAAAGGACACATTTGTTCCCCTACAACCAGGTGGCCACAGGACTCATGGACTTTAGGTATCTCCTGGCCCAGGGGTGAGGAGCTGCAGGTCTCTCACAGAGCCCCACTTTCTTTTCTAATTAACGATAACGCACACCGGAAGCTTAGATCACACACACTCCGGAGCTCCACCCAGGCTTCTAAGGCCCTCCCTGTTGTACCCAGCTTCACAGTTGATAGAGTTGATAAATTACTCCTGGCCTGAAAGAGGGGCGCCCAACTCTCCAGTAGTATCCAGCTTAGCTCAGAGAATAAGCAACGTGCTTTGTTTCCCCACTTACATAGCATCTTAGTTTCCAAAGTAAATATTTCTTACCTACTCTGGCTCTTAGAACTCCTAAAGGTTTAGGCACACACCGGATCTCTGGAGAACTTCATGTCAGGGGCCTGGGCAGAGAACTCGTATCTGTGCTGTTCTCTGCTTTATCTTTAAAACCCACAACTGTGTCTGGTAACTGGCATCTGTTTCCATGACCTCTTGCTAAAATAGGGATGAGTCTTTGCGGTACAGACCAGGGGTTAAAGAACCACTTGAGGGCATATAGCTTCTCAGAGGCTTCCGGATCATCTGTCCTCAGGCCCACTGCTCTCCCTCTTACCTCAAGAGCTAGTCTCAGAGAGCCTCAGAACAGTCTTGTGTAGACGACGGTAGCTTCCACGATGTCACCAACAAAGCCTTACAGTTATGGTGCCCAAGAAGAAGCAGAGAGAAGCAATGGATGAGGCCTCTCTTAAAACCCTGTCTACTGGACAAGGGAAGACTCAGTTCAGCCAACAAGTGCGGCCTTCAGCCTTCTGCCCTTGCGTAAACCTTCTCGCGACCTGGAGCCCTTTCCTCTTCCTTCTTACAGAGAATTCCTGAAAGTTCAACCCCCTGTGCCATGCTACTTATTCTTTACCACGGAGTGGCTGTTGATTCGGGTGCTGCAAGCTGTGCCATCTATGTCTAGAAACAAATTCCTGAGAGAACGCTTGGTTAAGTGCACTGTGGCCAACCTTGCCCCTTAAGAAGAAAAGAAGAAGGTGGCAAGCTTTCAAAGGGCACTTCCCCATTATGAGAGTGAGACAGTTAACCTTGGTAGTCGACTTGACTGGACCCCGAAGCAACTGAGAGCTAAGCTGCTCCCCGTAGCTGTAAAGTATTTCCTTGACCGGGTGATGCGAAGTGGTGGGGCCCACAGTAGATACCAGCACCATTTCCAGGGGTAGCTCACCCTGACTTAACATGACACTGGTGAGCTCATCTGCCCTGTTGTGGCCACTGTCTCTGCTCCTTTACCATGATTATAATCCAGTTTTGTGGGGCTTCTAATGAAGAACCAAGACCACTGGCTTCCCAGGAATGCTTAGGTCTTCAGCAACTGCTCAGGTAGCCACTTCATAAGTGGAAAAGTTACTGGGCTCCCAGTCTCTCCAACATGAAGACAGCCATTACTGGACTATACCCAGACCGTATCCTGTGTGCCAATCTATTAAGTCCCCTTGCGATAGGTACTCATCCTAACAGGTCGTCTCCCCTAGAAAACAGTTAAGTGTCAACATCGCCAACGGTTACCAGTTATGAACAGAAACACTGTAACATTAAATTATGCCCATCACTTGAGAGCCACCCTTTCTGATGGTATGGGTCTGACCACTGGGCTGTTCCTGATTCTGCAATTCCTGGAATACACACAGATACTTACAACGTTCCAGGGGCAGGCTCTGGTTGATTCCCCATAAAGCCTAAAGCCTACAGTTTCAAATTCTTTTCTAGCCACTGGAAATGTCCCACGGGTGGGTGGGTGAATGGGTGGGTGGGTGGGTGGGGTGGGGTGGTGGGGCATGCCTGAACACAATGTGGCTATAGATGTGCAAAGAGCCCGAACAATAGGAAAATCATGGAGAGGAAATTAGCCTAATTACCTTAGTAGGGAAAAGTGGATTGCTTTCCTTTACACCTCCTACCCTAACGGATTTACAGCTCCCTGATGAAAAGAAAGGATTACAAAGCCAGGGAGGCAAGAGTGTGGGACCCTTTATCTAAGCTTCACAGGGACAAAGTGAGGTTGCAAGCAAAGAGTTCCAGCAGACCAGGGATGGGGTGGGGAGACAAGAGGGCCTTGGGCTGGCCTATGAGTGACTTCCTGTGGCCTTTCCAAAGTGGGTGGGAGGCAGGGCTGCGGTCCCTGATTGGTCATGGTGAAGGCCCTAGCCAGCCTTCAGATGAGTGGCACTAAAAGCACAGAGGCCATGTTTAACACGGGTAGGGGTGCTTTTGAGGTATTCTAACCGTAACTCTCATGCCCTCAAAGCTGCCTCAGCGCATCTGTGACACCCTTTCACAGTGCGGTGTCTCTCTGCTGTCCCAGAAAGAAACAGGGCATCCGTGAATAAAGACAACCCCATGCAGCGAGGAACTTCCTGCACGCGTCGGGGCTTCCTGGGAGCCCCCAAGCTCCCAGTCTTACCTTCTCTGAGGTGGCAAAAGGATGTGTGCCTCTGCTGACCACCTCACTAAGACTTTAGAGCGACATGTGAGAAAATACGAGTAAAAATACTTTCTAAGTCGTGAAGGTGCTACCCAAGTGGGGAAGAGGCTGTGCTATTAGGAGGACTTTATTTAGCCACAGTTGGCAGAGCCCAGGAGGCTGGTGTGGCTTCCTTTTGAGCTCAGAAAAAGCCCCTATCCAAGGGAGCAGCTACTTTGCAAGTCCCCAGCCCTGCTGGAACTCCCAGCATTCTCCTCCAACATCCTGGAGAGCAGGAGAGTTCTTCGGCACCACAGTCCTTCCTTAAGACCCATCCACAGCTCGGCCATGTCTCCCTCTGCTCTTGAGGGCACTCCATGCACCTCTACAACCACGGACTTGCATGGCCGGCAGCATGCTCTCCAGCTACTTGTCGGACTTCCTGGTTGAGCTGTGAGTTTGCAGGCTCTGTCACACAGAAGAGAATCAAATCAAGTTCAGGGACCAAGGCCTTGCCAGGCTACTATTCCCTCTGGCTGCCCCGCCGATGGACCAGAGTTTCCCACGGTGTTCTTGGTTTGCTTCCTGTCACATCCTGGAGTTTTGTATACTATGCAGATGCTGGTAATTGGGAAACAATGATTGATCCCTGCAAGCCAGGGCTGACTCTGAACAGAGCTCTAGGCCCTGTGCTAAGTGACACTCACTGGGAGCCATTTTTTTTTTTCAAATTTACCAATGAGGAAATGAAGAGGTGACTTGTCTTCAGTCACAAGACAACACAGCAGCAGGCCTTAAGTCTGTCAGATGCCATTGTCTGAGGACTTGGTTAGTAGACCAGAAAAAGTTAACACTGATTAAAGGAAAATGACAGGGGAACGGAATTTTAAGTCTTTAAAGAAATCTTTTTTCCTATTTTTAGCTCAGTTTTATTATTTTTAAGACAGGAACATTGCCCATATTTCTTCCTCTAGTCAGATGACTTGACAGGTAGCTACCAGAAAAGTAAATAAATCAAAGCTATGAAAGAAAAGGGGGGGTGGGGGGTGGTGGAGGTCCCTGCTGGAAGCCAGGCCTGATGCCACAGCTGTCAAAGCCTGGAGAGCACCAGTCCCACCTGTTTCTCCTCCCTTCACCTTCACAGTCCAGTGTCAGCCCTGGGCAGAGGACTCTCTCTGACCACCCACTAACACCTATGTATACCTTTAGGTGGTTACCAGGCTTGAGAAGGCTGGAGTCACCTTCAGTCTGAAGGAGACAGAGTTCTGAACGCTCTCTGCAAAGTTGCTCCAGCCTCCTTGGAGACAAGCGGAGTGTCAAAGGATTAGGGCCCCCTCTTCCCAGGCCCTTCAAATTAAGAGGTTTCCTTAGCAACTTCTTTTGGCTGATTTGGCAGAGGTGGCATGCTGGGAAGCACATAGCATGCCTGTGCTATTCTGCAAGGCTTGCCTACTTCTGGAACTTTCTATTTTCAACAACAAAGCCCAGTGAGACAGGAGTTCCCATCCCTACTCCTAGTCAGCAGACTTTTCAAAAAGACTCTCCTGGATGACGGCCCAGCTTCTTGCCACATCCAAGAAACAGCATCCCCATAAAACCGAGAGAAGGAACAAGTTTTGATTCCAAACTACTTTAGGGCTGCAATGTAGCTCAGCGGTAGAGTATCTGCACTACACACACAAGGCCGTGGGTTCTGTCCTCAGCACCTCAAAAACAAAAACTAGCCAACCAATCAATACAATAAAAACATTTTAAATTCACCTCTTCGTATCTGTAACACTGGAGAAACACCTTACACCTGACAACAGGAAAACCATCTGGATCTACAATACACAGTTGTTCTAAAGGGCGCAGACCTGATAAACAAACAAACAACAAAAATCTTTAAAATAATGCAAATAAATGCCAGTCGTAGCAACATTTGCAAGTACTGCCGTCAGCAGTATGACGTCCGATCGTTTCTGTCTCCTGCCCTTTGTTACGTGTGTGTTATTTCACCGCTGCCTTCTATGGTTCAGATTCTCCCCCTGGAACATATTCTGGAAGACTGGCTCAAGAAACTACAGATCAAACAATCTCCTAACAGCTGTGTCTCAGGGTTTCTACTGCTGTGATGAAACACCATGACCACAAGTAACCTGGGAGGACAGGCTTTATGTGGCTTACACTTCCACATTGCTGCTCATCATCAATGGAAGACAGGGCAGGAGCTCAAGCAAGGCAGGAGCCTGGAGGCAGAGGCCACGGAGTAACCCTGCTTCCTACCTTGCTCATCTTGCTTTCTCCTAGAACCAAGGACCACCATCCTGGGGTGACCCCACCTACAGGAGGCTGAGCCCTCCTACGGCAATCGCTAATTTAGAAAATGCCCTACAGGCTTGTCTACAGCTTCATCCTATGGAGGCATTATCTCAATTGAGGTTCCCTCCTCTCAGAGGACTCTACCTTGTGTCAAGTTGACAGAAAAACTAGCCAGAAAAACTAGTAATAGAGACCCTGAAATCAACCATTCAGTAGCTGGGTGGGGTTCTCTAAAGGCAGCTGCTAGCCCGGTCCAAGGCTAAGAATTTTCCCAGGATTAACAGCAATACATATAGCGGACACCTTTATTCTTTTTGAGGTACGCCACGTGCTTGGCTCCAACCCTCAACCTATCTTAACAGAGAAGGGCAATAGGTTGCTAGAAGACACATAGGGACACACAGCCTGGTTTCTTATGGCAGGTTGCAGGGGTGAATGACAGCTCAGGAGAGGCTGGGCTGGAGTCCTTGCAGCAGAGAAGGTATTTTAGATGCACAGAAAACCCTCTCCTCGAGTCTCTAAGGATCAGTGGTACAGAGGCAAACACACAATCCCTCCTTGCCACAGGTAGTCCATGGCCCAGATTTCCAGCTTCCCAAAGGGCTAGAAACACTGTATGACACCTTAGGCACATCATCACCAGATGTTTTCAAATTCTCCACCTCTGAAACTGAGTGAGCCCTCTCTGTGAATGTGCCAACTGGAGTAGAATTTGGCTGAAGGGATGCTCGCGCCAGTTCTGACATAAGACGTAATAATGGGGTGGCGCCCATATTTTAATGTTTGTCATGGGAACCTAGCCACCGTAGTAGTGGAAGGAAACCCAAGTTGCCAAGGAGAAGCCTGCATGGCCAGATCCACTGCACAGAGAGACAGGTTGTGGCTCTTAGCTGTAAGGAAACATCTTGCTGATGGGCGGCTCCTGGTCATCATCACCTCAAGACTGGCTCCTCCAGCCTCAGCTACGCTACCTCAGAAACTAGTTGGAACAGAGCGGAGTCTCTCCTGAGCTCTACCTAAACACAGAGAATTGGCAAGCGTGCGAACTTCAAATGCTAGGACTTGGAACGATCGCCCATGTAGTTTGGTCGGGGATGCCCTCCATCCTGAGCTTGGTGCGTGTGTGTGTGTGTGTGTGTGTGTGTGTGTGTGTGTGTGTGTGTAAATCCTTTCCGAGACTGTCTCACTATTGTCTCTGTCCTGAAATAGCATTTCCTTTGTTTGCTCCTCTCAGTTCAGCAGAAGAGTGAAATTAGCTGTCAGCGCTGGGCACCCTGAGGGACACAGTGACTTTGGTCAGAGCCCAGATGCTCTGACAATTGTCCAGCATCAGCCTTCACGCTAGTCTACGTCTCACCCAGGATGGAGTCTGTCCTTAAAATGTCTTGTTCCTGTGTCTTCAATAAAATAAAACCAGGCTCCTTGTTAGCAATCATAGAAGTAAATACTAGCTTAAATTTCACGCAGGTCAAGTAGCTTTGCTTGGAGGGACATTAGGTGTGTATGAACCTGTGTGTGCATGGTGTATGCATTAGTGTGTGCATATGTGGATGCCAGTTTTACATGGAGTGCTTTTATTACTCTTCATGTTCCTTTTTAAGATGGGGGTCTCTCATGGAAACTGGAGTTCACTGACTTGCTGGGCTGGATAGCTAGTGGGCTCTGGATTCTCCCATTTCTGCCTCTCACTGCTGGAATTACAGGTACGCATTGGTCACATCTGCCTTTCTCTGGATGCTGGGGATTCAAACTGAGGTCCTAAAGCTTGTGCAGCAAGCACTTGACTCACTGAGATATGGAGCCGGCACCCTACTAGTTATTCTCCTTCAAGAATAATATGGATGAAAGGAACACATTGCACATGGAAGGGTAACAGCACAAACACTTTAGAAAGTAATCTGTTGAGGTGTAACACACACTGGAAAAAAGACAGCATCTTCAACAAATGGTGTTCGTCAAAGTGAATGGCTGCATGTAGAAGAATGCAAATAGATTCATCCTTATCACCCCACACAAAACTCAAATTCAAATGGATCAAAGACCTTAACATGAAACCGGACATAGTGAACCTGACAGAAGAGAAAGTGGCAACAGCTTTGAGCTAATTGACACAGAGATGACTTTCTGAACAGAACTCCATTAGCAAAAGGCACTAAAAGCAACAATTAATACATAGAATTTCATGAAACTGAAAAGCTTCCGCACAGTAAAGGACACTGTCATTCAGACAAACACAGTCTACAGAATGGGAAAAGATTTTTACCAACTACACATCTGATAGAGGGCTAATAGCCAAAATAATAATGAACTCAAGAAACCAGATAACAAAATGAACCAAGAGAACAAATAAACCAATAAAAAAAATGGGGTTCAGATCTAAAGAAATAATTCTTAATAGAAAACTCAAGTGGCTGAGAAATGAAGGAATGTTTCACATCCACAGCCATCAGGAAACTGTTAATCAAAACTACTTTGAGAGTCATCTTACACCTGTCAGAATGGCTAAGACCAATAAAATAAGTGACAGCTCATGTTGGTGAGGATGTGGAGTAAAAAGAACATTCCTCCATTGTTGGTGGGAGCGTAAACTTGTAGAGTTACCATAGAAATCGTGTAGTGACTTCTCAGGAAGACGGGAATCAATCTAACCCTAGATCCAGATATACCGCTCTTGGGCATTTACCTGAAAGAGATGTCATCCCACCACAGAAACATTTGCTCCACCATGTTCACCGCAGTCTACTCATAATAGCCAGAAATGAAAAGCAACCTACATGTGCCTCAACAGAAAAATGGATAAAGAAATGTAGTACCATTTATAGAATGGAGTATTACTCAACAGTTAAAAATGAAATCCTAAGTTTCACAAGCAAATGGATGGAGTAGGAAAAAAAATCACTGAGTGGTGCATCCCAGACCCAGAAAGACAAAATATAGTATGTATTCACTTATTACATAATAAGTGATATTAGCTTGTTAATTGATATTCAAGCTACAATCCATAGAACCACAAAGGTTAGGTATAGAATAAAGAACTAAGGGCACAGATCTTGTTAGGAAAAGCTTATGGGATTGTTATGGATGGATGGATGGATGGATGGATGGATGGGGACCTGAAACAGCAAAATCTAATGGGGAGGAGACAAGGGAGGGAATATGGGCAGAGACAGCTAAAATTAGGGGCCATGTGAGGGGAAGTATGGAAAACTATCACAGTAGACACTTCCTAAAATATATACCTATATGAAGGCAACCTAAATGAAATTATCAAATAATTGGGGAGACAAAATCCCAACTGGCTATCTCTTGCCACCAGATGAAACTTCCAGTACCAGGACTGGGTTACATCTAATTGAGTTGTTGGCCAAAGGGGTCCCATGGGAACTCCCAAACAACTCAAGCTACTGCCACGACCACATGTTGCTCTCCACAAACTGACGCCAAGGTTCCATTGCTGAAGACAACCCCTGTATAACTTATTGAACACAGACAGGTTGAGCTGGTACCTACATAGAGTACCCCTACGCTCTAGCGACTTTGGTACAGGAAGGTGCTCTGCATGCTACCAAAAGAGCAGCATAAACACTAAGCCAGCCACAGACTTGGTAATCTACAATGGTGTCCTGCTTCTAAGATACTCTAGGGAAATGGTGGGAAAATGAAAAGAAGAGAAAAGATTCAAATAGAAAAAAGAAGAAAATTAATCTGTTGAGGGGTAACACCCCCCGCTTCCTACACGTGTTCACATGAAAATTGCCAGTCTTTAACTTGGTTTTAATTCTGACAATTTATCACATGCAAATAACCTAAAGTAGAAAGGAAAAAATATAGAAAGATACTTATTGATAACAAAAATAAAGTGATAACAGCATATTTGAACATATAAAATTTAGATAAAGGTCTACTTCATCAGACTCATGGAGTAAAAAAAAAGAGATTAAAGTTGAAATCAAAATCTTCAATTTATGATGTAATGCTAAGTGGGAAAAATCAAAATACAAAACATGTTTACATTTTCTGATCACAGCTATATAGAAACTGATACGTAGTAGCAGGAAGTAGAAAACCATGAAAAATTACTTCTCCTTAAAATAATACCTTGTAAATTTTTAACAACAAAAAGCAGAGAAAAGTCTGATATGGTGGTTCATGCTTGTAATCATAGCACTCAAAGGCTGAGGCAGGAAGACTGCTGCAGGGGCAGGCTTAACCTGGGCTACACAGTAAGTTCCAGAAAAATCTGAGCTGTAACATGAGACTCTGTCTCCAAAGAACCAAAATACATAAGTATGAAAAAACCAGAAACGATGAGGAGGAAATGCACCATTAAGTAAACA
Source organism: Arvicola amphibius (assembly GCF_903992535.2). Lineage (NCBI taxonomy): Eukaryota > Metazoa > Chordata > Mammalia > Rodentia > Cricetidae > Arvicola > Arvicola amphibius. Next base: position 51,085,868 of record NC_052051.1, read on the forward strand.
GAGTCACTGTCCATTCCTACAAGCTGAGTGTTTCTTCATGAGGACAGCTGTCATTTGCTTTTATGTGTAGGAGTGTTTAGCTCTCATGTATATATGCACAAGTATATGTCTGGTGCCCTTGGAAGCCAGAAGAAGGTATCAGATTCCCTAGATTTGGAGTTGTGAGCCTGCATGGGTGCTGGAAACCAAACCTGGGTCCTCTGCTAGGGCAGTAAGTCCTTTAAACTACTGCGGCATCTCTCCAGGCTCCATTTCCCATTTTTAATATAAGCCTTATTCAGACTGTCGTAAGCATCCATGGCAAATTAAAAAAAAAAATCAAATCACGTTTTACTGTTGGTACCAGGATTATGGAAAGTTTTACATTAAGGTTAAAAATTATAGTCACATAGAAGAAGAAAACCTGTTCTGGGCACCTCAGTGGTCAGATCTATACCACCAAAATCTAGTAAAAAAAAAAAAACAACACCAAAAAACAAAACAAAACAAAACAAAAAACCCACTACAGCTAAGCACATGAATCTTGAAAACCGAAATTACTGGTAGACCAGTTGCTCAAATATTATGATCTACTTCCTGCCCTGTAAAATCACACATAGGAAATATCCAAGGAAAATCAGGCACTTCCAAATTCCTAGTCTCGTGGTGAAGCCCTGATGATCATGCCTGAACACAGGATACTTTGCCAGCTCCTTCCTCTTCACTGGGACCATCGCCCTACAACATCAGGACCCAGATAAGTGACCAGGTTCTCTGCAGCCTATAACGTCTATTGGAATGTGTAAATAATCATTAACTGCCTGTTTTCAGAAACAATCTTATATGGCTGGATTGTTTCCATTTGCTTTGAAGGCGATGGCGGCTGGAACTCAGTCTACTGCAGAACCTGGTCACTATGAGCCCCATTTGTCAAGCATAAGACACATATTAGAGCAGAGAAGGCTGAGCTGTCTTCCTGCCTTTATTTGTCAGCGTAACAGGTCAGCATGCAGCCATCTCTGTAGGCTGTTGTCCAATCACCCCATTCAACACTTGTAAACATAGCCCTTAGACCACATCTCTTCAAAATGGAGGTCCTGACCCCATCTGGGGTCACATAACTGGATGTGGTGGTGTCAACAAAAGGCTTCAGAATGTGCAACAAGGAACTGAAAACCCAGCGTGCCATGAGTCTGAGGTATTTCTGGTAGCATCTGCCATGCTGTGTCATGGGACCTCACCACAGCCTTTATTCTTAATACATCCTACTGGCTCTTGCTGCTGAGCCTAACATCAGGCCGAAAGATGTTGAAGCACGCTGGCTCCGACTGAGACTACTGTATGTTAGTTATACAGTGTTGTTACTATAACACGGTTTTCTGCTCTTATCGAACGCTAATAGTTTCCAAAACCCAGCTGCTTTCAGTATTTCCCTGCTGGAGTTCCTCAGCATTTAAAGAACAAACTAGCGTAACTTCAGACTGTACTGCGTTAGACTTTAAAAACACTGGACTTGAAACACTGCTGTTCGAGTTGTTAACTTGCATTTTCACTTTAAAAAATTAAATTCTTGAGCCGGGCGATGGTGGCACACGCCTTTAATCCCAGCACTCGGGAGGCAGAGGCAGGAGGATCTCTGTGAGTTCGAGACCAGCCTGGTCTACAAGAGCTAGTTCCAGGACAGGCTCCAAAGCCACAGAGAAACCCTGTCTCGAAAAACCAAAAAAAAAAAAAAAATTAAATTCTTACATGAATTTTGGCTTGAGACTAGAAGAGAATTTGAAACAGTTTCTGAAGTAGCCCTGAACATAAACTTCCCATTTTGGACCACATGTTTATGCCAAGGGGTGTTCTCAGCATTAACTATTGTAAGATCAAAGTATTAAACACCTCCAAAAAATGTTGAAGATATTCTCTGTCAAATATTCAGCTAGGAATTAATTCTGTATGTAGAAATAAACAAGCACCTCTATCTCATTAGTATGCAGTGTTGCTTTCTTCTTTAATAAATTGTAAAATTACACATAAACCACAAAATAATTTCAAAATAAATTTCTTTATGTTTCATTGTCAACAAATGTTTGATCTGTGTACCTATTTTATAAGACTGTATACCCAAGGCATACACTCATATACCCAGGAATCTGTCAAAGCTCCTCAGGAAAGGGGTTATGAATGGAACCAAGGTTTTAAAGCTATTGACTCAGAAAACCATCAACTGTTAAACTGGATGTGGCGGCTCTCAGATGCCATCCCAGAACTTGCAAGGCAGAGGCAAAAGGATCAGCCCAAGTCTGAAGCCAGCCAGACTACAAAGTGAGTCTCAGGGCACCAGTGAAGAAGGTACACAGCAAGAACATGTTTCAAAATACCAAACCAAACCAACTGGTGCTGGGAAAACGGCTCATGGTGAAAACACCTGTCAGACCAAGCACGAGAACTGGACTGGGGCCAGATACCAAATCCTTAGCACCCATGTAGGTGTCAGATGGGCATGGAAACCTGTCTGTAACTCTAGAATTTGGAAGACAGCAAATAAGGACGCAACCTCCACGCCTACAAGAGCAAGCCAGCCTGATAGACTAGCTATGGCAGTGAGCTTTGGGTTCAAAAGTAAAACCACACCTTAATGAGTAAGGAGAAAGTGACTGAGGAAGACTCGCAATTCAGCCCGAGGCCTGCATCTGCATTTGCACATGCGCAGATAGAGTCACACACATGCACTCAAACATGCACGAACGCGCGCGCGCGCACACACACACACACAGACACACACACACACGTAAAACAAATAAAACAAATAAATGGCAAAGTAAAACCCCCAAACCCAAAGTAAAAACTGACCAAACAGAGACCGATCCATGAAGGATTGGTGAAGTATCTCATGAAAGGAAATATAAATTTTCATTCTATTCTAAGCCTTCCCTGCTAAGCGCCTCCCTCCGGCATACCGAAACAGGCAGATGTCAAGACATTCTCTACTAATATACAACTAAATCAAATATGGTTAAATTAAGAGATAAATAAGCTGCCCACCTGAGACTAAGGCAGGAAGATTGAGACTGCAGGTCAGCTTTGGCTATACACTGAAGACTGTCTAAATAAATACCTTTTACAAGACCCAACGATATGGTATATAGTGCTCTGCTTCTCTGTCTCAATCTACATTTTTTTTAGTTGCTTAAAATAATCTACATTAAAACCAATGAACTGGGGTCACAGTAAAAGCTAATTAATAAAAAAAAAAATCATAATACTAAGTGTCATTTCTTTGATCCCAGGCTCCTGGCCATGTCTTAAGTTGTCCAGGCTTCTGCCATGCATGTGACGGCAGAGGGCTGCCAATCTCTCTGTTGAAACAAGGCAGCCATCTATTTGCCAGAGAGGCAAGCTTTGATGCTAGTGTTTAGGTGGGTGACCAGAGATGCTCAGATTATAATATTCTTTTTTTTCTTGCCCGATCTATCTAAAATGCACTCAAGGGGCTTGAGACTCAGCAGTTAAGAACACTAAAGAACCCAAGCTCGATTCCTAGCACCCATATCTGGCAGCTCATATATATATATATTATAGTTATAGTCATCTGCCTGTAACTCCGACTCCAGGGGATCTGATGTCATCTTCTGGTATCTGTGAGTTCCTGCAGATTCATGGCATACACTCACGTATACACACCTATACAAATAAATAAATGTCTTAAAATAAAGTCTGCACACATTAGGGTGGTTGCAGGTAGCACTGACGGTGTATCTAAAAGTGCTTTTGGAACCTCAGCTAAGTTAACAGGCATTCTTCGGGCTTTAAGTCCTGAAGTTTCCGAGGTACCTGCACCTGATGAGAAGTCCGTGTCTGCTATTATATATGTGTAGATGTTTCACATGTAGCGGTGCCCACAGAGCTCCGGCAGGATGGATGAGCCAGTCAGACCTAACACATCAATGGTAGCACTTTCCTCTTGGACCCTAGACACAGATTCTCAAGAGTTTGCTTGGCCCATGGGCTATACTTGTACCTTCCCAGAAAGCTAACGTAAGACGACAGGGGACATACCCAGAGCTGGCACTGCTGCGGTACCGCGATGAGCACAGCACTGCTTTGATTGGCTAGCACTCCTGCCAGAGTCCTGGCATGAAGCCAGACAATTCTGAAGGATGCCGATACTTGTATATGAGACTTTTAAGGTCTTGGATATAGATTATGTTTTAAAGTATGGCCACAGCACAGGAGTGCGTTAAGTCTCCCTGGGGAAATTAGCGTAAAATCTATAGAGAGGAAAGGACAGATCCACGTGAGAAGAGCAGAGGGATGCCAGGGCCCATCAGTCTGCAAGCTGCAAAGCCACCTAGAGTGTGCAGGCCTCTACCAGACATCAAAGACAGTAACTGTCCCAAGAGAAGTCCTAATTTCAATGATTCTTTTGGTCCTATAATCCCTATGTCCCAATTTCTAGTTCAGAGGGCATGGTTGCTGCAGACAAAACCCGAACTCTGACCCGCCAGCGTATCACTTATGGCTTACTCTTTTAAAGTGTGAAGATCATGTCTTCATTTACAACAAAATCCAAGTCCTGGAAAACTTAGGGGGCTTCCTGGACGGTTGTCACAGTGGGGTCTCAGATCCAGGGGTAGTGAGTCCTTCTAGCTTAAACCTCCACAGTCAACACAGAGCTTCAGGGCCAGTCAAGCGATTGGCAGGGCCCAGGCACAGTGGAAAAGGGGTCTGTTAGGAATGTTAAGATGCTAACAACAGAGTATTCTTAGCAAGGCAGGACCAAGTGCCATACAGCTGACCCCGTTAGCAATTATTCCAGCATACACTACTTCGTTTTGGTTTTTGAGACAAAAAGGAAGACAGATTTTAATGATAGGAAATGAATTTTATTTAAAACGAATCATGGCATGAACAAATAAATAAGCAAGAATGTTAAGGGTCTTGGTATCTAAAAAAAAAAAAAAAAAATCACTAAGATCCAAGGATAGGCTGAGCTGATTCCATAACTCATTCTAAGTACTCTGTCCATTACCTGCATCATAATCATAGAATATTGTGCAGCACAGTAAATGTTTGGCATGGCCAGAACTGTGTCTAACAGGCAAGTGACAATGTATGTGTGGTAGACTGGTCCAGAATGGCTTCAGCAATGCCGTGCTCTGATCAGACCTGTCCCTGGCATTTCTCCTTCTTTATGAAGGTAGCCATCCAAATAAGGTTTGCATGTAGCCAACCTATACACAAAGATCTTGAAGGCTTCCCTACATGAATATTCCATGTATCGCCACACATCTTTGATTTGAAAACAAGAGTGGCACTGGTGAACCTCCTACAACTCGCTGGATCCCAAGCCGAGTGCTTTCCATCAGTTACAGTGGGAACGGCTCACGCAGCCGTTCCTGTTAGGCGGAATCACGACACCAATTTATCAGAGGCGAAAACGAGACTCCCGAGAGGTTCATTAGCAGGCTCTGACTCTGAGCTTAGGAGCATTTAGGATCATGGGTTCAGGATCTGGGAAAGAAACTGTTGAAGGCTGCACTGACAAAGGAGTGGAGGCAGAGCCACTGTCCTCCTTTATGAGGTAATACTTCCTTGATAAAGTCTGAGTGACGCTTCACCTTGGTGCGCAAAAAAACGCAACTATACAATACCGAAAGTAGAAATCGCAGATACTGAAAAATCTAGGTTGTTAATTTTTATAGCACCATGCAAAGGCAGATCAGCTGTAGAAAGATAGGTAGAGGAGGGGCCTCCTCGTCCAGGTTTTATGGTACTTTAGACCTGATTTATTGTTTAATTGCACCAGGAAGAAAGAGGCTAAAAATGGACAAAGGATAAGAATGCTTATGCAGACGAACTGCATTTAGGTTCCTGTGACGGAGTCCACTCTGTGAGAAAGAAGCTTAAGGAGCAGTGACTTTCTTTGGTAGACACAGGACCCATCACTGGTACTAAAAAACACAGTAAATTTGAACTTGGAGCTTCAGGGGTTAACGACTTTTTTTTTTTCCTTTTAAGTAGGAGCAGGAGAAAACTGTGAATTTACGATCATGAAATGTCTCGGTGTTTCTGAAAACCCAGTTAGCATTTCTGACTCTCAGCAGATGAAAGCGCCTTTATAATTATGACTATATTTACTGTGATGTTTCCAAGTTAATCTGGCAGGGGGTCCTTGTTTCTCGTCTTAAACAAGCTTTGGGGGGAAAAGAGGGAAGCGTGGAGAAAGCCAACGTATGCTTTACACTGAGCACACGTTTGGTAGCATTTTCCTCCAGTGTCAAACACTTTCTGTATTTTTAACTGGCTAGTCAAGTGTAATTTCTATTTCAGGTGTGTAAAACATTTAAATAATGAAGAAAAAAATCATTCCTTGCCAACCACGAAACTTGTATCGTCTGGATGCACCCACGACTATACTGTTGTAATGTACACAGCAGAAACATGGCATGTATCGGTGACAAGGTACAGCTGCAAGAGCTCGGTAACCCATGCTGCCAGGAGTGTGCCCGTCTCCCCTACCTGGGACACTCACGACAGTCCCATTCTCTTGTCGAACCCTGGCTTAGACTCCAGATTTGAAAGGGAAGTCTGTCACTTGCCAAGCTATTCGGACAAGACTGGCCCTCTCTGGATCTGCTAGATGCAGATGCTGCTCACCTAAAAGCCAGGGAGTAGGAACCTGAAAAGAGCTTTCCCAGGAAAGCCCACGGAAAACACCTAAACCTTTGTAAGTTTGTTTAGCTAAAAAATGAATGGAGCTCAAAGCCAGCACATCTGAGGACTCTTTATATCATGACACGAGGCATCTTTGAACCCCAATTCTGTTTTCAGTCCACAGCATTCTCATCACAGAAAGCCCGACACCTGGAGCAGCATCGGGTTCCAACAAGGATGGCTCCCATGCAGGTTCTCAATGGTTCTAAGTCTCTTTAAGAAGACTTTCTCCATTTTCCAGGATGGGAAGCCAAGCCTCAGAGCAACTATCTACTCAATTTCTAGCACCCACCGGACACAGGCCAGAGTTTCCATCTCTGTCTATCTTGACTTTGGAGGCTCTTGTTCAAAAGCTCTGTGTGGAGTACAGACCTCCCGGTGTGTGGTAGCAATGGACCATTTCAGGAATCTAGACTGACACACACTAGTGTCAAGGATGCCTCCATAACAGCATAGTTACTTTTCATAATTCTGAGTCTGGCAAAAATCATGAAGGTGGTAAGATTACTTGAGGAAAAATGCGACCAAGTTTCAAGTTCCTGTGGCGGGAACTGAGCAATGGTCCTCACCAAGCTTGCACCTGGGCTGGACCTCCTCATCTTCTCTTCTATGAGTTGGACAGTCCAGGGAGCTGAGACCGCAGAGAGCATCTGGATTAAATGTTAGCACGCTTTGGAAAGAGGCATATTTGTTAAAGGAAATATAGGAATTCTCTCCTATTCAGAGGGCCGCTTTTCTGGGCTTTCACACACCTTTCACCAAGTCTGGTCTGAAAATATCAGCCGGAAAATTCCAGAAACAAATGACCCACCAGTTTTAGGTCAAATAGCCTTGAGTCACGTGAGGAAGTCTCAGCTACCTCACTCAGCCTTGCCCTGTCGATGATAACAATTTAGACCTGCCTGGGAAGGGAGGGAGTTTTAGAAGATTCTGTATGCTTTAGGCTGGCCTTAGGGCACCTCTGGAGAGATAATCTCGCCTGAGCTAATTGAGGCGGGAAATCCTGCCCATTGTTGGTGGCATCATTTCCTGGAAATGGGATCCTGGATTGTGTAAGGGTGGAGAAGGCTGAGCACTGGCAGGCCAGCCTTCAGCCACTGCTTTCCGCTCACTCTTGACTCTGGATACAATGCGTCTAGTTGCAGCGAGTTCCTGATGCCCCGACCGTCCTACAACCTGGAACTGAAAACCAAACGACCCCGTTCTCCCTTAACTGGCTTTTTTTCAGGGTATTTTATCACAGCAACAGGAAATGAAACCAGGGCACCTTCCCAGCTGGTCTAGGAATCATCTCTCTATCCAGGGACGCCACACTATGGAAGCCAACTGCCTACTGGCCACGTGGCAGCTGTCTTAATGATAGCTGGACGGCTGCTGATATTAACAGTGCTCAGCCCAAGAAACCCTTTCTCTAACTTGGTAATGACTTCAAAGTCTAACAGCGATCTAGACAGCTGAGGTGTGCCTGAGAGAAGCCATTAAGCTACGTGTAGGGAAAAAGCAAAAATACAGTAAAGATGTTTTGAAAGCTACCACATTAACATGGCGTTTATTAGTGTGTACTACTTACTGCAATGCTTCCATTTGGTATTAGCTATTGTTGTTAATCTCTTACTGAGTCTAATTTACACATTATCCTTTATTACAGGTATTTATCTCTATATGGGGGACGCATGGTATATATAGCATTCAAGGCGCTGAGGTTTCAGGCACCCCCTGGAGGAGGTTCTGGAATGAATTCCCCATGGATGCTGGGGGACTACTGCATTCAATCAAAAATGACAAATTTGTTTTGGAGGGGCTACCACCCCCTCCTTTTTCACAAAAGATTTTGCTAATCAATAAAGACATTCTCTCTCTGACTTTGGATGCCAGCCTAAAATTTTCTGCAATACAATCTAAAACAGTCACAGACCATAAGCCAGGGCCGGCTCTGTACTTTGAAACTCCTCTGTCCTCTCTCTGCTACATGTTGAAAGGGGGGGATGGCTCTTCAGGGACGAAAGTGAAAATTACACACCGAGAAACTGTGCTACAGCATCCTAGCAACTCCCGAGAGCTGAATGAGGTGCAGTTATTGCTAACTGAAAATATTATCTATGTATTTCTGAAAATTGAGTCTAAAAACTATATTAACAGCAATGAAGTGTAAGTGATCCCCAAAGAAAAAGACAGAGTGCTGTAAAATGTAAATGACAATAATAAATTTGAAAAGCCAGGCTATCTGTTGTCGGTCTCCATACGCACACAACGGTAGCGCACACAACTGGGTCGTACGCACGTTGTGGACTCGGTTGTTAAATCACTACCGCCTTTGCTCTTACACCTAAGGAAGATACAATATGGAGATACATGTAGCATTATAGAACCCTGAAGGTTCTAGGTACTATTTCGCCCTCCGATTCACTTTGTTCTAAAAAGAAAATGATGGCCATTAGGCCGGGTCCTCTGCCAGGCCTCAGGCTGGTGCCCGACAAGGCTAGCTGCCAGACTACTAGCTCTGTACTTTTAATCCATTCTCAAATATAGTTTTGGCTTTCAAAATTATAACTGAATTTACATACAAGACAGAAGAGGGGCCCTGACATCTTTTGACTGTTCTTCAAATTCTAGCAGAACACAGACTCCTGATTGAGTAACTGGCCTTCGGGGACGTCAAGCATCGTAAGCCAAAGACAGTCGTGGTCATCAGGGATGGGTACAACAGTCTTGCTTGAGAAACTCCATCCAGTTGGCCAAGAGGCAGTGCCAAAATCAGCAGGTGACAAGACAGTTACTCCTGACACTTTCTCCATTTACCCTTGCTGAGTGGACAGTTCCTCGGAAACACTTTCCCACAGATTTCAAGCTTCAAAATGGCCCAGGTCCCCAAATTGTCCCTGCTTTATTCGGCCATTTTTTTTTTCCAGAGAAAGGCAAGTAGCCTCATAAGCCCCTTTCCATCCAGTTAGTAAATACCTATTCTCAGGAAAACAAACAAACAAAAACGCAAATGTGTAGCGGACATAAGATCAGTATAGATAATGTCTGGGTTGTCACCCACTCCCATGACTCTATTTCAAAGCTCCCAATTGACTATTCTAAGAGCAACACAGTGATTCTCACTGCCTCATGGTTTTACTGTTTGCTCCACCAGTTCAACTGAAGAGGTTTATGGCAAGTGGTTGAGATCATGGTCTTCCAAGTCAGAACTGGGCAGAAATTCTGACTCTACTGCTTCAAGGTCCTCACAGCTCTGCACTATGCTGGGCAGAGTAATGTCCCCACCCTTAAGAATTGGTAAATAACAATTGAGTTCCCACAATCTGTAAATACCCCGGCCTTCTTGGCAAGAGGAAGAGTAAGCTAAAGACCTTAAATTTGGGAACTGATCCTGAATCAACTGTAGGGACCAAAGTAATTGTGATGGTCCTAAAAACTGCGGAAGAGGGAGGCTGGCAACCCAGAGATGCCGTTCTGAAGTACGAGACAGAGAATAACTGCAAAACAGGAGGAAGGGGCAACAAGCAAGGACTAAACATCACCTCGGAAGCCGTAAGAGACCTCCCGGCACTGGCGCGCCCTGCTTCGAGCCTGCTGACACACACCTCAGACTTCAGACTCCTTCTGACCACAAAGTAATGCATCCCAACTGTCTTAGGTTATGGTTTGCAAGCCATCTATGGCAGGTGACATTTCTGGGAGAATTAGTGTTGTTTTCTACATAATGGGAATCAAACCAGTCGGTGTCCCAAAGGACCGCTGCAGGTCCCTGAGCGAATGTAAATAAAGCCTTTCAGTGCTCCGCACAGATTAAGAACTCAATGTTCAGTCATTATGCCCATGATATTACCCAGCGTCAATGCACAGACTGTTGTTTATAATAAGCGGTGATTTTCACTGTGTGTAATGGCACCTTACATGTAAACAGCGCTTCCGTGTTCATGCACTGTTTTATCCGACGCTCAAGACGATTTCCCAGGGCAGCAGAGCAGCATCCGATGAGGAAACTGGCTTTGCCGAGCACGGATGGAGGGCGAGGCAGCTGCTTCTAAGTGCAGTGGGCTCCTGACCTCAAGCTGTGCCTTCTATCAGTCGACAGATGCGCCAGGTACATAGGATGAGAATAATGGATATCGAGGAAGCCACACGGTGATGGGACGGCATGCTCCAGACACACGCTTTCCCAGGTGGGATCAGCCAGGAGTTTCAGCCAAGCCTCCAGCCCCGACTCTCCCGAGCATGGCAGAAACCTGTCTAATGTGTCTAGTCAATTGTGCAAAGCACCAGGGGAAGAGTTCCATTCTGACCACAGCAGGCAATCACCTGGTGCCCTGAAGCATGAAGTTTGATTACCCTTATCTCAGTTTTATCACTGAATCAAGAACTGTTGCTAAGAATATTGGCCCAGGGCTCCCGCTTATGAAATGATACAGGCCAGTCAGCAGAAATAAGTCAGGCCCCTTTGCTTTCGTGATTTCTGCTCACTGTGGAAATCTTTTTACACACTAGAAGGGTTTTTGTTGTTGTTGTTTTGTTTTTAATAAGCCTCTTTAGCTTGGATCGTATTTTATCGCTTTTTCTTCTCTTTCATAAGCTAGGTGAGATGCCCTGGGCCGGCAGGAATAGGTCATACCTACCGAGCGGCCTCTTCACACCAGCCTTGCTGTCCAGTCATGTGCTGACGTGGCAGCCTGCATTTCTTCCAGATGCTAGGCCGTTGGCAGACACAGGGCTGTCAGGGGTACCCTGGCTACACTGCAAGCTCTTTTCTCAAAGGGTGGTCAACAGACAGCAGCATTATTTACCTGGTGTGCCTGGAGGAGGGTTAGGGTTCTGGGAATCTGCATTTTAATCTGTGTGATGTTGAGGAGTTTTAAAGTCTCAGGATGGCTGGTTATGGGTCTGAGACCTGGATTGGCTCAGGAGTGTGCCTGAAGAGTTTACGGCAACTTTCACCAACCCGGGAGCCACCAGCACAAAAAACACACCAACCTTCCATGCCACTGGCTGTGTGCTCCAGAGTCTGACACCATGACCGACAAACAGCGGATACCAGGGGTGGAGATCTTCCACAGAGGTAGGAGGGGCTGAGGTCCATCTCCATACCGCCCGTGACTGTCCCCTTCCTAGCCTACTGGATGAAGGGTGCTGTGGATCTGAAGTCCCAGCCCGCACCCCAGTCAAAGAGCAGAGACAGAGTCACATGCATCAAGGAGCACAGAATGAAGGCCAAGAGCGCACGCTCTGGAGCCAGACTACATCTATTTATACCTAACAGACAGAGGTGTATTTAAAACATGACTGCATGCCAAGCTCTATTATAAGTGCTCTTCAAATATTAATTCATTTATGTCTCACAACCTTCTTCAGACACAGGTGCTACCAGCACAGTCTTCCTTATAGAAGCCTCAGAGAGGTTAAGTAACTTGTTTGAGATCACACAGTTTCTCTGTCACACTAGACTCCATATCATGGATCCTAACTCCTTCCACTCACTATTGGGTTTAACTAGAACACACTTAACCCTCCCTGCCTCAGTTCCTTCCTCTGTACAGTGCAAGTCTTGTTAACAGTAGCCATCTTAAAAAACGCTGATCAAGGGATTTAGCGTATTTACTTGCGTGTCAGACACATGGTGAGGATTCCCATCTGCCGGCCCCTCGCTCCCATTCTCGGGGCGGGGTGGGGGGGGAGAGGATTAAAGGAGACAACATATTTAAAGCACTAGGCACAATGCCACGACACACGGCAAGCACACAGCAAGTGTTGTTATTATTAGCCCCTTTGAGCCGGGCCAGCTTATTTTAGATCAGGTCTAGAAGCAACTGTGGTAGGCACAGGGGAGCCGTGTGCCCTTCACGCCAAGCCGCCGTGCAGGCAGCAGACCAGCTACTAGACTTAGCAGGCTCTCTGTTCTAAGTCACCGGGATATTCCTAAAAAGTTTCCTATGTTGGATTTGGTCATGATTAGCCATCTCCCTAGGGACCTATTTTGTGATTTGTGATTGATGATTAATCGGCAGCGATTCTTCACTGAGACTGTCATGTAAAGCACTAACCTGTGAGAGACAAGTGGACCTTGTGAAGCTGAACTTGGGGTAGGTGTGAGGCTTGGCAAAGCAGCTGACCTGACCATTCCTAATGCATCTGTTTTCTTCTTATTCCTCCTTCGTTATGTATTCTAAGAAGCATACTTACATTTCAGAATGGCTGGTCTTTCCCCTGCGCCCCCCTCTGAAGTTTATTACATCCACCATTAAACTTAACTGTGTGTTGATTCTAATTTATGTTAACCTATGGGTTAACAATGGCTGAGAAGCACTCCCGGCACCCACCTAGCTTGGAGGAAGGTTTCTGGGGAGGGGAAGGAAGTAACAGTGCTGGGGAGGAAACAAAACAGAGCCACTGGTGGCAGAAGTTTGTCCTGGGAGCACAGAACCACAAAAGACCATTCACTTCCTAAAGGACGTAGTCATAATTTTCCAAGTCATTTTCCTCTACTAGGAAGACGCTGCCCTAGCCTCCAACCACTCCTTGCAATGGAAGATTCTATCAGCTGTGCGATTTATTACAACATTTGCTGAACATGTGTGTCTTCCTTGGCTGACTTTCACCAGGCCACAGCCTCAGGGAGCTGCCATCTAAATGGGTCCCATTTTCAGGGTCCTACTTCTCTCCTGCCAACTTGCTTACATACACATGCAACTGTTGTAAAAATTAAAGTCTATGTTCAAAGTCTTTTTGTGATAAAAAGAAAAAGCCAAGACAGATACACCAGCAGCCTAGTTAGCTTCTGTTCAATAACCCAGTGAAGGGAGGTCTTGCCGGGCCCTCAACACTGAGTTTGTGAATACAGACATGATCCACCTGCAGCTGGCATGGGGTTTGTACTCCTCGCGCGGAGCGATCTGAGTTGTCACAGACTGATCCCATGCATTCTGATGGCTGACTCTGTGGGGCCAGCAGCCCAGGGATACTCAATACAGCACTGTGACTTGCAAAGCCAACAGCCACTGTGCACCTGAAACACAGCTCTGCAGTAGGGAAGGACTCAGAGTAGACAACTGACCTTGACCCCAATCCCACCCCACCCCAGGGCCTCTGCCTAAACTGTACTCTATGCCTGGAATGCCTTCTCTTTCAACAACTCCCTCTCTGCCTCTTAAGGTCCACCTGTCCAAATCCTACCTAGCTCAAGAACCAGCTCAAATATCAGTGGCTCCACAAAACCCTCCCTGACCACCCTCGCCAGAAATAACCTCCCTTTTCTCAGCTTCCACAGGGCTGGGCATACCATCTCTGGCACTTAAAACACACCGCATTCTACCATGGCTGTTCACCTAGAGCTCTGAAATCTTGTCATGCTCTTCTTAGGTTGCATGCAGAGCAGACACTTGGTCAAAGATGAACGAACACATTTGCAACAGCAATGGCAAGAACAGAAACTGTGGAATACGTTATTACATCTGCGGCCTGTCTTTCTTTTGTCGATTGCTTCTAAAACTATCTTTCCTCGATCAGCCAATCACCCAAGGGAGTCTTGGGTTCTTCCAAGCACTCCTGTACTAACAAGTGAGGTGCGAGACAAGGTGGAGCCGCCCAGCTTCCTGGTTTGCTGCTGATGGTCCAACTGAGGAACAGAAAGAAGTGTTTCCTTGGTGAGCTTCCTCTGCTCCAGCTCTTTGGTGCCAGGACAAACTCTTGCCTCTACTGCTAAATACGGACTCCAATAACAGGCTAAGTGGTTGCAGATCCTCCTGAGGCCTTATTATACATGTACTGACACACTGAACTCTTACTCTTAAAACCTAGGTTTCCTTCCCTTAAATATATTCTAAAAACCGTAAATTTCAGCATCATGTGCAATGGCAATGCATATCTGGTTTTAAGACTTTCCTCCCATAGGAATTCTGAATAAAAAAGCACAATAACAAGGAAGTTATTGTGCACAGGAGACAAACCGTGCACAATAGGAATTCTGAATAAAAAAGGAACACATAGGAATTCTGAATAAAAAAGCACAATAACAAGGAAGTTATATCTGCACGGGAGACAAAGTCTCAGCGGGGTTTGATCGCACAGGTCAAAGTTCATCGAAGCACTAAGAACAGTGTGAGGCCAGCTGGAATCTACAAGTCAGGCTCCAGACAACGACCTTCAACCCTGAAACTGTGACACTGGGAAATGGGACACTGGTACATAATAGATGGTCACCTGGCAGGATCAGGAAACAAACGACAAGTGCACCCAGACAGCACTTTTCTGAGAGTTCATTGCCAAATGATCCTAGACAAGAAAACCCAACCTGGAGAGCAGTGCTGGGTGAGGTGCCCTTCTGCGACCACTGAAGAGGTCACAGTTGTCTGACCACCAGGAATACATGTGGGAGAAGACTAGAACCCTATGATTTAGGTTAGCAAGAAAGACACAACTCAAGAACATACCCACACGGGTAAGTCACTCAATAAAAATATTTTCCCCAAATGTAACTTCTTCATTCAGAAGAGACAGAAATATCAAAGCAGTCCAGTACTGTGAAGAGAAAATGTGGGCTGGGATGCTTAGAGGTTTGGCTTCCCTACTGGGTGACTCTGTTTTCTCGATGATCAAGTTGTGTTAAAGGAGCCTACCTCCTGTAGGTGTTTGACTCTTCCACACAGCCAAGATAAAGATCTTATTAGCATGTCTAGAATGTAATCACCACACTAAGTTCATTGTGGGCACTGTGATTTCTGCTCCCTCTTTTGCTCTCTTCCTCTTCCATCAATGTTACCCTCCTTCTCCCTGCCACTTTGTGGTTGGGTTCACTCACACCAAAGCATGAAATGATCCCACCCCTTCTGCACGTCAAATTCCCCCAAAAGTACTCTTTGTTAGAAAAGTTCAAACTGGCAAATTAAAAGCTTGGCTGTATCTCATAAGAAATTCACCCACCTAATACATGTTGTCCTTTCCCTAACAAGCAATGGCTACCCTTACAGATATAAAGAGCTGGAAACAACAAAATGCGATCAAAAGCGTGTGTATATATGGACCACAGGCCTATATTTAGGTCCATCACACAGTCTGTGTAAAGGGATGGAGTCAGGGTGTGTAGGTCACTGAGGAGCTAGACAGATCTTTTTCTGTCTCTAGTGGTTCTGGGTCAGAGGCTTAACGCTATTCTTAGTCCCCTTTTCACGTTTCCGTTAGAGTACGTTCTGAAGGCGTAGAATGAGCAGGGACTGGACGCAGCTTTCTCATTCTATAATTCTGTGGCTAAACTGTATCAAGTCTAAAGTGTCACTGCTGTGGCCATAGGCCACCTAAGGGCGGAACAAGCTCCCTTGTGAGTAAAAGACCAGCCAGCAGGCCTGCAGGCAGGTGTACTTCCAAGACTGGATGAGGGCCTGGCAGAGGTTATCAAAGGATGGAAACTTCCTGTTCTGGGTGTTAACTTTAGTTACCACAGCCAGACAATGCTGCCAGTGGTGTGGAAGAAAAAATAGCTGTAGCCAGCTGTGCTATTCACAGTTGGATGGGTTCTGTGTACCTCCAAATGGTGATAGAGCCAGCAGCCTGTTGTAACCAAGGACAGGATGATGGATGGTCTACATACTGTGTCCAAGTGCAGAGAATGGCAGAAGTTCACTTCAGGGTTGTTAAAATGCTAATCTGGGGGAGTTAACAAAGTCTGATAGAAGAGTTTGGGAAGTACGAACACCTCATGTGGACTCTGCACTCAGCTGAGCTGCAGGCCCTTAGATGTTGTGGGCTCGATGTTTTGTTTTCTTCTTTTAAGTAAGAAGTTTGAGTAGTTTTGCTGTTTGGGGAGAACCGAGAACCACCTCAGTGGTCAGCTACACTGCCCCTGTCATCAAGGTCTGATAGGAAAACAGCCTAACGACAGCCACTTCGACTGAAAAGTGTCCCGGCCTGCTTAATGGAGTCACGGGGTCTAGTGCTTCCATGGGGCACAGGAATAAATCAAGACACTTTTCCTCCCAACTGAGTTGTCAGCTGCTCTCAACAGCATCCCAAGACACTGGATTGGATAGATGTTCCTTGTTAAACCTCTATTCAAATGAGCCTCAGAGAATGCCATCTCCCCCTGGTGTGGCAGACCCAGGATGCAAACCACACAGACAGCCTGTTCACTAGTGCTGAGGGCAGGAAGGCCTGCGCTGGGAACATTAGGTGCAGATTATCTTGTTTTCAAGTTTTGCAATATGGCAATTTGCACACACACACAAAAAGAGACATATATTTCTATTTCTTGCCCCACAGATCTGGTTTTCCAGTCAGCAGTGCAGCTTGAGGTGCCTATACAAAAACATGTCTGGCCACAGGGTGTTGGCTCAGGGCTATAGCTCCTTAACAAATGGCAGGTACTCACTCAGGGAGCATAGACAAGCTGGCTTACCTCACCTGCCTCTTGCTTCTTGCTTCCTCTAGAAATAAATCCAGACTATGCATGCTTAAAGACCCTCAATAGCAATAAAAGACAATATTTTGTCCTGCAATGTGTTGGGGTAGGAGTTTGCCTCCTATGGCTGTTGCACTAATACTGGTCAGGCATTCAGCCAAGCTCTTAGCTCTGAATAAAACGCATCAGAACAGTGAAAAATGACCCCATTTCAGATGCATTTCTCACTCTTTGTATCTTAGTGAAACTCACATGCAAGAACAATGACTAAGCTAATTACCATGGCTCATTATGATGGAGTAGCAAGAAGAGCTCCCTCAGACTCAAGTCAGTCCCCAACCATCATGGGTGCCTCTCTGAATCAAAGTTCTGAACCCAAGCGACTTGCTCACGGCCTTTCAAGGAACAGAAACCACCAGGCTGGATGCAAAGGCCCACTTACCCAAATCAGTTTACTGGACAGTCTTCCTGTGCAGCAAGTCAGTGAACTGAAGCCCTCTGGATTTTAAAGTTGCCCTCACTCTAAGGACTAAGGCTGACGTCACAGCCATCTTTCAAATCCATCAAACCAAGGGAGGCATGACCAGATGGTTCTGGTGCTATTAGAGGGCATCAAAAAGGGGGAAAGGAGTGGCAAAATGCCCACAGATCTAAATCAAACTCAAGTTAACCAGATGTCTGGTCATGGAGACATCACAGTGTTCCTGGCACATTCTCCTGCACCATAGAAAGGCTGCTCAGAAAGGGTACTTAAGTAGCAGCCTAAGGAGAAACGGGATGGGTACCAATTTTATGTAGGATCCAATAAGAAATGTTTACTGGATTGTTGATGTTCCTGAGTGTGCTAAGCAGAGAAATCTTAGGATCTTGTATTTAACTGTCTCTGGGCACACATCTCAGAGACCTAAACAAAAGCACTGGCACACTAAAAAGCAAATCTCAATTACGGGTGAGCTGTAGTTTATCTGCAGATGTTTAGGCTCTCGGCGACACAGACCCGATCCCAGAGCTTATCTGTAATTTTTATGTATCTAAGCCAGGGCAAACGTTTGTGTGTAATACGTGCTAGTTGGAGAGAATGAGCCTGTCACTCACTACATTAAACGCTAGTGAAGACAAGTTAATTTCCTAGGGTAGATACTCAACACCATGAAGAAACAAAGCAGCAGAATCTATTGTTTTATACCACTGAAAAGAGAGGAAAACACTTCCTCCAGCTGTCTAAGATTTTACAATACAAGGAAGAAAAGCCTTGAAGGTTTCCTCCAAATGGGGAGTATTTCTCCCATTCAGCAAGCAGAGACTAAACCAATTGAATAAGAATGTTAACTCTTTTCCTGGGAGCTCAGCATTGAAATAAACAAAAGGACCTACTTTATGGCATCAAGAATCAAGTAGAAGGAAGGGGCAAAGCACTCATATTTTGGTACTGTAGACTTACAATTTGTAGTAGTTCCAAGTTCTGGGAGGAGATTTCCCATAAGTAACCAGAAGCTGTGTTGATTTAAGGCAAAGACGCCTGAGTGGCCGACATGGGGTCCAGTTACTGTACACATAGTCTCGGGGAGATATCTGTAATAACGCTGTCCCACTCTGAGGATACTGGAATTGGTTACTGACCTACTGACCGTTCCAATTCCTCTGGTGCTCTAACTCATACCCTACTGCAATGCCCCCCACCAACACCCCGACCCCCACCCTGGCAATTTTAAAAAAGCCAAGTGCAAGATTTAAACAGTCTTCTACGAGTAATGGTCCTGCTGGCCGATTAATGAGAAAAATTCTAAACTCAGTTTGCATCCACACCTCCAGATCCTTTCTGGCCTTTAATTTAGAACCTAAGAGTTAGACGTGACACTGGGAGCTGAAAGCGCTCCCAAATCTCCCAGGGCGGCTACTGCCTCAGTTTCTACAGACTGTCACTGCAGCAAGAGCTGGAAGTTTCCCTACCTGGATGTTGGGCTCGCCTTGCCTGCCGCTGCTCCCGGCTGCAGGACTCCTTTGGCCCGCTGAAGAAGCGGCTCATACAAAATTGACTCTTCCTTATTTGTTTCCATCCATAATTGATGGGAAGCTGAGAGCGTAACACGTCTCCGGGTCGAGCCCTTGCCGACTGGCTAAGACCCTGTCTACAGCGCTTCGGTGAGTCATTTCCAGCCAGCGAACAAAGCACGCAAAGTTGCGGGGGAGAGTGACTGGGAGCCTGGCGGGCGGGTGCCCACGGTCCCCGCGTGGACAGCCAGTGGCTCCGCGCTCCCGGGCTGTCCCTGTGTCCTCGGGACCGAGGCTGGCCGGAGGCCTGGGTTGCGCTGGCGGTGCGAGCCCCGCAGCAAGGAAGGCGGGCTAACCCTGACGGTGTGCGGGGCAGCACCGAGCCCGCGGTGCCTGGAAGAAACTTTTCCTCGCGGCCCCGGGTGTCTTTTCTTCCCTTAGGGGTGCGCCTAGGAGGAGGGCCGAGCCGCCCGCCCCGCCCCCCAGGCCGCCCACCGGCCGGCTGGGACGGGTCAGCCAGACCTCCCCAGGCGCCTCGCGCACCACTGGAGACCGAGGGGCTTGGGAAAGCAATGAACTCCGTGGAGCTGCGACACTACACCCACGCAAACACACGCGCCAGCACACAGCTGCGCTGCGGGCTGGGGTCCCACCCCCATCACGCACCCAGAGCCACAGCCGAGCTTCGGAGACCGTCTTACCTCTCATGGGGAAAGCCTGCGTTAAAAGACTGACAAATAAAGCTTGTCACGACCAAACGGAAAAGCCGACCAAGACAGTGTGCAGAAAGAGCAATCCCTCTGTCTCGGGTCTCGCCTTGCGATCTATCCCGAAACTCGCCAGTTCCAGCCCTAACGGCGGCGGCGGCGGCGGCGGCGGCGGGACCCAGCGCGAGCAAAACAAACCGCTGCCCTGCAAATGGTGTAATTCGATCCATCTCCGAGTCGCTCCCCGAGAGCCCGGCTCCCTGGCCGCTCTGCAGCTCCCACCGCGGCCAGCGCCGCCCAGAGCCCCACGCGCGCCGCGGCCTCGACCCTGGTGGCCGCCGCGTCCCTGCTCGCGCTCGGACGCGCGCCCAGGCTCTCCCACCTTAGAGGAGCTGCTCCTCCCGCGCCTCCTGGAGCCGGGTCGTCCTGCTGGCGCCGCCTCTGTAGCCTGCAAAGCCGCCTCTCCCTTCCCTCCCTCTCCTTTCCTCCAGGCGCCCTCTCTACTCTCCCAGCCGCCCCCAGACGTCCCGAGGACAAATCGCTGCAGCCCAGCGGTGCTGTGGGCGCAGTTGTACCCCGAACTTCAGTCTTAGTTTTCTAGTCTAAGATTTATTTTTGAACTCATTCTTGTAAGCCCCCTCCCCCATTTATCTTTATAATCACTAAGCAAAACAGCTGGTAAGAAGCAATCAAACATAGCTGTATCTTTAGAAAATACAGAAATTGCCTACTAAAAATCTTATTTCCACTTTGAATGAAAGCCGTTCAGTACAGTATAATTTTGCAGGCTAATGAGCCGGTTTTACAGGCAAGTGTTTCGTTTAATACGTTGTGGGAGAAATGAAAATGTCCTTGAAGGCGACATTTAAGATGGACTATCATAAATGAAGTAAAAGAATCATATATTCCCAAACAAGAGGATCTTCATTCAAAGTTCATATCCAAGAACGGGCTGTGTTTATTCGTTTGCAATCTAATCATGTATCACTCTTAAAGGTTCTAACTGGCTGGAATCAACCATGGAGCCTCCACTTGGGGAGGGGGGTGGATAAAAGAGGGAGGGGAGAGAGGGAGGGAAGGAGAGGAGAGAAAATTTCCGCCAAACTTTTGGTTTTCCCTTGAGTATAGTTAATTACCCTGGAAAGAGAGTCGGGCCATGCAGGAGGCATATTCTTGTCCGAGGTTCTTCTTGCTAGCCCCCCCATACGTGTTTACATTTATGAAGAATATACCCTGGAGTTGAAAAGGAACTCGAAAAAGGCATCCTGGTTAACACTTGGTAACCAAAAGCAAGCCTGGAGAGAAAGGGCAGCCTTTTAAAATGCAAGCTAACCACCCCCAGTCCCCCGTCCCTCCTATTACAAGAAAGGGGTATGGGGTGGAAAGAGCAGCTTCTGAGACTCGCTCAGTGGTTTTTCTGCTGTTAAGTCTTTTGTTGCCTGGTTGGCTGGTGTTTTCTGGTTGTGCTGGGCTCTGACATCATTGCAAGTTACTTGGCAGTCAGGGCCCTCCCCTAGCCAACTTCTGACCCAGAAAGCTGGGGCTGTTCCCTGGCCAGCGGTCATTTCTTGTTTTCTGCCCTGCAGGCAGAGGGTACTGGGCACTGCATGAAGATGAAAAGAGCTGGGAGAGGAGCGGGCTACTTGGGTGGTGATGGAAGGAGTCACCAGCCACCTCGGCACAGGTTTGGGAGTTGTCCCATGTCAGCAGCAGACGTTCATTCCTCCAGATTCCTGCCCACCTCCCCCATCTCACCGTGTGGGTCAGGCTGGCCTGCAACTCCTTGTTTAGAGCAGCTTGGCCTCAAACTTAAGGCAATCCTCCTGCTTCAGCCTCTGGAGTGTTGAGATTACTAAGCGTGAGTTATACCTGGCTTAGATTGAGTTCCTGTACATGTGGGCAGGTTTAGAAGGACAAAGACCCAGAGGTGACAGTTTTACCCCAGACTGAGTCCTTAAATCCAGGAATAACAAGAAATAATGGTCGGCTGGGTGCTGGAGAATAAACTGATGGTCCCTTGGGAACCGTGAATTACATGTTTTCACTCTAAGTATCAGTCTGGACCTCGGGGTCATGCTTGGATTTGCTGTGCTGGAGGCCAGGAAGCCAGAGGATGGCATGGGAACTCTCGAGGGTTTGTCCTGTCCCCGCTGGGGAGTGCAGAGAGGAAACCGACACTCTTTATTTGGTCTCTAGTGGAAAGAGATCCAAACCAGCCACTCAGGCAGCTGCCAGTGCTGTGGCTCATCCGATTCCCGTCCTTCCTGCTGACTCTACACCATTCAACTCTTTAACCCTGTTGACTTCTGCCAATTCCCCATTCTCCCCACCCACCCTACGCTCTAAGCACTAGTATTGGCTGGTACTCATGGTGCCCCAGAAAGCCAACTCTCATGACGTTTCTGTTCTCTGTGGTACCCTATCATGCTGCTTTGTTTCTGGTTTCTCACTGAACAGCTCTTGTTTAGGTGGCAAATTTCCCGCATCCCACAAACCCTTTGTCTGG
Organism: Arvicola amphibius; assembly: GCF_903992535.2. Classification (NCBI taxonomy): domain Eukaryota; kingdom Metazoa; phylum Chordata; class Mammalia; order Rodentia; family Cricetidae; genus Arvicola; species Arvicola amphibius. The sequence continues at coordinate 51,108,147 of NC_052051.1, forward strand.
ATCTAAGTGACTGTCTTCTGTTGTCCATTTTTGTTCTGTTTAGGTTATTTCCCAACTGGACATGACTTAATGGAGCCGGGTTCTCGCCTTCCTTCCTTGTGCAGGCCTGGTGCCTTACACAGGATGCGCTCTCTGTAAATACTGGTTGAGCAAGTATGACGCTGGAGCCCGCGAACTTCTCGTACTCTCTTCTGGACCAGATAAGAAAGAACTGTCCTCTTGCCATCACTAAATTATATAACCCCCCCATACTTTGTGCTCCAAGATCTCACAGCGCCACTGAGGGTATTTGTTAGATGTTTGTCAATGAGCGAACAGTGGCCCTTGGCTCTTTTCACTCCCCCACAAACTCTGAAGGCTAGATTCTACCGGGATAGCAAATACGCTTTTCTATTTTCTTTTTTGTGTGTGGTTTTCCCCCTCAATGGTATGTAACAACTCATTTCCAATTGAATTTGAAGAATAATAGCTATCTAGAATCTACAGAAAAATCTTTGTGTATGAGTCTCAGTAAAATGTATCAATCATCAGATAGTGCGGTTCCTTAACCATTACTGCTATTAAACAAATACCATGCTTAACATATGCCAAGCTGTTCTAAGCTCTTAAAAGTAGTAGCATGCAGCAATTCTACGAAGCAAGTACTATTATTAACACCATTTTTAAGGTGAGGAAACTGAAAGAGAGACATTTTAGTGATTTGGTTAATGTCATACCTGTAACTGGGATTTCTATGCTCCCTCTTATTTAAAGAGGTCTAAACAGCCTCCGCTAAGAATGAAGTTTTGGAGTTTATAAAGTTTGATTCCAATCCAACTACTTCCCAATTGGTGATTTGGATAATTTATTTAACCATAGTGGGCTTTATTTTCCTTATTTGAAAAACAAGGATGATAATAAAACTTTAAATGGCTTCCATAGTAGACTGGACATTATAACACACGTGACTTGTGAACCCCCTTGCCAGGAGCACAGCAGGCACTGAGTAAACGCTAGGCAGCGCTTTCTAGATGCCATGAAGGCAGTGCAATCTTGGGATACTACAGAACTGGATTAGAAACATAATCCAAACTTACAGTAAATGTGAGACTCAGGACCCAATGGGTGTGTTAATAAATTTTTGTTCACTTCTACCTCCATTCCTCTATCCATGTGATATGTCTTTTAATTCGAGTGTACAAACTATTATCCAATCGATAGGAACAATGTTTTGCATGGATTTTCATGAATAGCATCGTGTAGAATGTAGAATCCCATAGATGAAGGTATTGTATTGAAATGTCAAAGGGAGAGACGTTTTCTCCGATGACTTCAGTTTGAAATGCACTGGCAGTGTTCCTTGCATTCACACATTATAGAAAGTGCTTTTGTGGCAAGGGATTGCTTTCAAAACTAAGCTCTCCATGACATGATAAATCATTAATAATATAGACTCACATCTCTGCATCTGCATAGACACAGCTGGCCTCCTGTGTCAAGAGTTTGCATATGAAAGTGGCTCTGCCAAGATATTTCATTTTAATGAAAAATATTTATCATGGTAAATCTTAAGCTTCAAGATTTTTCTGGCATAATTCATTTCTATTGCTGTGTTCTATGCTAGAGTAGCACATAGCCATACCCATATTTGGAATAAGAAAATGTGCTTTTTAAACTTATTTTGATTCCTACTCTATCTTAGCATAAATATTTTCTGCCATTCTCTCTGGGTAAAGAAAATGCACCATGCATTTTGTCGAAATAATCATCAGTGACTTCTCAACTTTTACTAATGCCTTCAGAGGAACCACTGTTGGGCATTGGTGTGTTTGAGCATAAGAAAAGATGCAGGTTTTCCAAAATCATGGTTTATCCACCAGACATATGCACAGCCTTCAACTTTGAATGCTATTTAGGTTCTCTGGGGACAGATGAAAGATGAGCACATGCGTCATTCTATCTAATTTATATATATATATATGTATATATACACATATACGTGTGTGTGTGTGTGTGTGTGTGTACATGCTATCACCCATACAACTGCTCTGAGCCATTTGTGAGTTATGAGGAAAAACACTTATTTAAACCCATGAATATCTATAATAAAACAAACCTCACCGTTTAAGCTACAAGTGTCTGCATTAATGGTGAGGGTTACAAGATTGTTTCCCCAGAGCTCTTCAACATCAACAGATTCTCTCTATATAGAAAAAAGTGGCTGCCCTTAGAGGTACAAAAAGTGATTCGTTGCCAGAAGCCACTAGAGCCACCTACTGGCTGAAAACACAAAACAAACCAAAACAAATAAACAAAACAGAATAGGATTCTGGGTAATTTATATCTTTCCAAATAAAGACTCTCCAAATGCATGCTTTGCCTCTTCTGTTTTGCTTTTCAGTTAGGGTGTACAATAGATAGTTTACTAACAGCAAATATATGGAGTCATTACAAATTATACTGCTAAAATGTGAAGAAGGGAAGACATTCCATTTGGGGAACAGGAAGAAATTGATACTGTGCTATAAAAATCAATAGTGAGCCTTATTAGTGTTCAGCTGTAATAATAGGCTTGTTCAGAATTCCCAAAGTCCAGTTAAATGCTGAAGCAGCGGCAAGGTCGATCAGATCATTTGCCACCAGGCATTTAAACCTGTGCCTTGGATGCTTGTGTCACTGAGTCCAAAGTGATGCAAATGAGGGGCCACTAGCACTCTCTGCACCGGTCAGTTACAAGGATCTTTGGACACTGCTGTAAAGAATCTCAGAAGAAACACAGTATGTCTAACCTTTGGTGCCATAAAGTAATCTGTCCACAGTTTCCTTGACTCCCAGATACCTATGGCCTTTGAACCTGCCGTTGGGTACTCGTCAACAAACAAAATCGCAGCGGACCTGTAAATTTTCATGACAAACTTTCTCACCAGGTTGATCACAGCAATCAAGCCTCCATTTAAACATTAGTGATTCATTTCTCTAGCTCTGCGGCAGCTGTCTGAATTTACATCTTTAAGAAAAGCCTAAGGAGGGGAGGGGGACTTACAGAAAACCCCATGGACATTCTGCTTCTGTTACAAAGCAAAGCAAAACAAACAAGCTGGCTGAAAGATTTCTGGAAAGTTCCTAACAGACTCATACAAGCCCCAGCTTGACTGCTGACCTGGTACAGGTGCTCCAGCAGCTCACTCTTCAGGTCTTGTCCCATAAGGATGTGTCTCCGACAAGTGTGTGTACATTTGCGTATTTTCCTCGGTATTCCCTTTTAAGAGCTTTACGACTGCTTTTACTATATTAAAATCTTTGGAATTATGCTTATAAACTACTCCAATACGCTCTGAATTTCTGGGTCATAATTACCAAATAAACAGATTCATTTCTCATCACAAGTTTTAATTAAGAACTCTAGTTACATGATTATTTTCTAATGAATAATACCCACTCAGTACCCAGGCACACTATTAAGTGTGTTGACTCAAAAGCGTATTTTCTAAAGACAGTTCCTGTGGATCTGTTTCTCATTTGTAAGCCATCAACCTTGGTAGCTGTCATATTAGAATAAAAGACAAGCCTTGTTTTCTGCATCAATATAGGTGGGAGATTTGGGACGTAAGGGTAACTTATGATTGCTGGAAATAAATTAATTTGACGGGAACTGTTAATCAGCCATGATTTCAGCTTGCTGTGACTATCCGACTGATGAAGTCTATGTTTTAGTTGTGGTTAGACCATTTGCCTAGGCTATCCTTTCGAGTATTAGCTGGGCCTTTAGGTATACAAGGGACCCACAGAGTAGCTTGTTTGAAAGCATGGCCTCCGTCTCGGCTTCTAATCCTTAAAGATATCTTTCTGCCTTCCAACCTAGTGAGGAAACAGTTTGGTTTTGATTTATTTGCCAGCTTTTATGCTGAAGAGTAAAAAATATAAATAAAAAAGTAATCTATTTTTGATAGCAGGTGAATGCGCAGCCTGTGGAAGAAAGGATGTGGTCTCTTTAGAAACTACAGCTAGACTTAACCCTTTCACAGGAAACCACCAGGAACACAGAAATGCCCAGAGTCAGTGAGTTCTAGGCATTGTGTGAGAAAATGGGGAACACAACACCCATCTACTCACTTCAGATAAGGAGGCCACGATAGACCAAAGTGCAGATATAACCGAAGTCCAACTTGGTGAGCCAATGAGTTTTATTAGGGTGACGTACAAGGACATGGGCGAGGGGTTCCATACAGGAGCAGCAATGGCTCAAAGACAGCTGTATCACCAAGGCTCACCCCTGCATGAGCAACAGTTCATAAACCCGGAGACCTGGGATACACTGCACAGCCTGCAGGCAGCTCAACAGCTTGGAGAGGGTCCTCAGGTGCCTCAGAAGGTCTAACCCTCCTCTTGTCAGCTCAGTTCTGCTGCTTTCTGCTCCTTCCAGGCAGCTGATCTGCGCTTAGAGTCCCCCCCCCCCTTTTTTGTGCAGTTTTCATTGCTTACTCTGGTACTGGGGGGGGGGGGGCGGCTAGAGAATCTGGTTGGTTTCATGGACCTCCAGAAGTTATTTTGAGTTGTTCACCTTCCTGTTTAAATAGCTTGGAATACTTCAATGGTATATTTGAATCTTTTAGGAATGATTATTCAAAGATGGAATATTTCAACCTTGTAAGACACTGTTACACAACACTCGGGGAACAGGGACCCTCCCAGACAAAAATCACAGTCTTCGCAAAATCTAAAGGTTCCAGAATGACTAGAAGGAAAGAGGATCACTCATTCATTCTTGCATGCATTCATTTCGCCGTTCGTTATTAATAGCAGCAGTCTGCTTTGTGTAAAGCCCTGTGCCGAGATAAATGAGAAATAGCTCACATTCAGACAGCAACTGAAAATTTGAAAAGCAGTTTTATCATTCAGAATCCCGGCAGGGAACAGATGGCATACTTGACTTGGGTAATTCGAGGAGGAGCTGTTTGTGAAGGTGAGAGTGGGGTGCGGGGAGAACACAGGGGCCAGTTACCCTGGGGGCTGTTCTACCCTCAGCATCTAAGGAACTAGAGGGGGAAGCGATGAGCAGAACCTGCGGTCAGGGAGGCAAACAGAGCCCCTGCAAGAAGCACTGACCTTCAGCAGAAGGACTCTGCAGCCTGAGGTAACCTGTGCTGAGGGGAAGGAAGGAAGTATCGAGGGTCACCCTCTCTGGTCCCCCACTGTGCTTTTCATTGCTTCAACCTCACTGGGAGCCAGAAGGCAAGGAAGTCACTGATACCTTCCTTAGACTCAATCTCCTCCTCCTGTGAGAAGCAGAGTCAAGGGAAAGACTTTGAGTAGGTCTGGCGGAGCAAATAGAAAGTCATTTTATTTTGGTCTTATAGAAAACTTGGCGAAGGACGCCTTAGCTGGGGGATTGCTTCCCGGAAGCAGGTAGCTGAGTAGAGCCACATCTGGAAACCGGAACTGCTGAATGTAGTTCTGAGCTTATCAGGGCTCCTCTACTCCCTGCCCTTTGATCTTCCTTATTATACTTATATCACCGCACAACCTTATTAATACATTTTATCACCAACCTTCGTGGGTGAGGGGACTAAGTCTTTTTGTTGTTGTTGTTATTTCAGTCTAGAATGCTGGCTGGGACAGGGACCCTGGAACTTTTGAGAGATGGGATAATGAGTGAAAGAGTGAGCACCCTAGCTGGGCAGGAAATGGATCACATGGCATGAGGCTGTGGACAGTCAGCCCAGTGGTACAGGATAAAGGCAGTGGATGGATACAGGGAACAATGAGTCATGGTAAAGGTCATTAAAGGCTTCACTGCAGGGAGGGCTCCTAGGAGTGAGTGAGTGAAGTCCACGGAAGACAGGCATCAGGGATGCATGTCTCAGCAAAGGAATTACTATAGGGGACGTGGGGGAGGGGAAAGTGGAAGGGTATGGCAGACTTGGGGCTTGTGCATGATCCCGGAGGCCAGTAGTATGAGATGTGACTGAGAAAGCTAGAACACATGTGGGGGACACAAGAACTGCCCTTGAGCCTTGAAGGTTTTCCTGGGTGTTTAAAAGACACATACTTTTGAGGGTATAAATGATTGGAATGCTCTTCAGCAGCCACTCGAAAATAAGAGACAAGGAGGAAATATTAAATATTGGCAGGAGCAAGATAGAGGAAGCTATCAAGAGAGCGACTTGCTGGAAGGGTCCAGGAGTGGATGACGTCATGGTGGAGGAGCTAGAGGTGGCTACAATAGGCTCAGGGGCTGGGCGCTTCTCAGACTCTTCAGAGAGAGATGGGAATATGAAGTGATTCCCTGGAATGGAAGCACTCAGTCATAATTCCCATACACCAGAAGAAGGACAAGCTGGACTGCTCAAGTTACAGGGGCGTCAGTTTGTTGGGCCATAGCAACAAGATCTCCTCCATTATCCTGCAAAGGATCAAGGGCAGAACAGAGGAAATCCTAGCAGAGGCCCAGTGTGCATTCAGAGCTAACAGGAGCACAATTGACCAGATCTTCACGTTGAGGCAACTGGAAGAAAAATATGAAGAATTTTCAAAAGACATACATGTCTGTTACATCGACTTCAGGAAGGCATCCAATAGCATTTGGAGGAAAGGACTTTGGGAAGCAATGAGGTTCTATAGGTACCCAGAAAAAAATTGTAAGAATATTAGAAAATGAGCCAGGCGGTGGTGGCGCACGCCTTTAATCCCAGCACTCGGGAGGCAGAGCCAGACGGATCTCTGAGTTCGAGGCCAGCCTGGTCTACAAGAGCTAGTTCCAGGACAGGCTCTAGAAACTACAGGGAAACCCTGTCTCGAAAAACCAAAAAAAAAAAAAATAGAGTATTAGAAAATGTCTATAAAGATATCTTTGCATCAATCAAAGTCTGTGGAGAACTAAGTGATCAGGTTAAGACAATCATAGGATTGTTACAGGGATGCGTTCTCTCACCACTATTCTTTAATATAGTTCTGGAATTAATAATAGCAATAGCCCTGGAGGATGAGGAGATAGGTGTGCAGATAGGTAGTGTGTGAATAAATAATTGCGTTTCACTGAAGATACAACACTACTTGCTGAAAGTCCAAATGAGCTGCAGGCCATGGTACATAGAGTGGTGGAAGTCAGTGAAAACCTTGTTATGAAGGTAAACATGGAGAAGACTGAGATACAACACATGGGAAGGGCACACAAGGATTTTAACATTGTAATAAAGAATCAGAACCTCAAGCAAAGAGTCAACTTTGTCTGAGAGGACACCTCAGTACAAACAAAGGAACGTTTTCAGACATCACGAGCCAGATAGGGATAGCGAGGGCTGCATTCCAGGCACTAGGAAAGGTTGGATCAGCAAGAGACACAACAACAACAAAATTACAAGTCTATGAGACACTTGTCTTGAGCTGCCTTCTTTACATCTCTAAAACCTGGACAATGAGATGCTCCTCAGAACAGCGGCTGAATGTATTTGAGATGGCATGTCCCAGGAGGATTCTAGGTGTCACACGAAGAGATAGGCTGCACAATGATGACAATAAGAAACATCTTCATCTACAGAAGAAAGTAAACTACAGGGTATGGCAACGGCACTTGAGATACTTCGACAATGTTATGAGAATGAATGACGGCAGATACCCGAAGACAGCACTGCTTGGAGGAGTAGATGGGATAAGTCAAAGAGGAAGACCTAAAAATGCTGGGTAGACAGCATAAAGGAAGACTGTGGAACCTTGGGTATGGCAATTAACACAAGCATGTAGGACTACCCAGGATAGGAACAACTGGAGAACCACCATAAATGGGCTGCCCCTGTGGACGCCGAGCCTAAGGAGCACAGCCATGACCAATAGCAGCACACGAAGTCATCAAATGCTTGGTTGGACATCAGGGAGGGGGCCCAGGTGCTTTCCCATAAGGCTCCTAGTCCTAGCTGATATAACACAAGTTGAATTAGTATGAGCGAGTTAGCCACAGAAAGTAGAATGCATTTGCAGAGGAAGGAAACTGACTTTTGTTTGATGTAGACCTTAAAGTGCTAGCGTAGCCTCCGTGAGTAGACAGCCAGCAAGACACTGGAAATAACGCTGGTGATGATGATATTGATAATAAAAACTACTATAATTATCATTATCATTGTTATTACAGCTAGTAGATCAGGGAAACTTCTACCTTCCAGGGGAATACTAATCTGACGTCTATGCCTTGGGTGCTTAGAATGCTCAGAGGGCCTGGACACACAGCTTGTTGTCCTCCACACACCTGGACTCTGTCACCCACACGGACACCCTCTGAGAAGAGCTACGGCTCCTTCCCACTCTTTCTCGCAGCTTCTATGCGGAAAAGCGGGCCTGGTGGCCCCCTGCTCACTGCATTTCTCTGCTGTCTCTGAGCGACAGTTCCGTGACATGCTTTCCGCTCGACACAGAGGATGCTGTTGGAAACTTCTGAAACTTTCTTTGAAACTGTCCAAATCCATTAGTCTAGAAAGGCTTCAGGGACTCTGGTCCCCTAATATGGTATAATTGAGGAATATGTGGCTACAATTAATTTGCTTAACCATTATCGCTCATGTAGAATTAAGAAACCTTCGGCCGCGATCATTAGCACTTGCTTCGAAGACCTCAGGGAATCTGAAAAAAAAAAATACGGCTCAATGGCTTCTCTGACTTTTCTCGGGCAATATGCAGATCTCTGTTTTACTTGATTGAAAGCTTAGGATGGAACAGTAAAGAATGGCTCACTTCTGGATGATAAAAAGGGGGACAGATACAATGAGTACTTCTTGGCCAAGGTGAACTTGGAAGCATCTTTTTAAAGGCAACTTATGATACCGTAGTTAAGAGAATCATAAGAACAGCCATCTAATTTATTTTTGTTTTCTGAGACAGGGCCATGTGATATTGTCTAGGCTTATTTTCAGGTATTCTGAGTGGCTGAGACTCCAGGTACGTCACCGGAGTTTCCTCTGCTTCAGCATCCTATGGGTCACTTCCAAACCACTAATATAGTGTTCTCCTAACGTGGGGTGTGGGGGTAGAAAAGCAGGGTAGAAAGGACAGCAAATGAGAAATCTAATTAAATTTAATGGCACATTCCCAAGGAAAAAAAAATAAAAGGTAAGTCTTGACTAACATCTGTAGTTTCAATTTCTGACTTGTAAATGCTGGCATTGCCAGGAACTTGTGCTTTTCCCCTTTTTGCCTGACTATTTGGTATTAATGAGAGGAGAAATAAAATAGATATAAGTACTTGTTAATTTCATAGAAACCGCTTCAAATTACACAGAATATCATAGAATGTATGCTTAATTATATAAGCAACCTTTGCATTAGAAATCTCACTTTATTGCCCTCCCGTAAACATTTTATGAATCCGTTTAGTTTATGGTTGCATTAAGAGGAACTGAGAGGCAGGGATAAACTACAGAGGTCCTTTCCTTGTGCCTTAAATGCCTTCCATTAGAACTATAATTTAGTGCCGTGTATAACCGAGCGACTCAAAAGCAGAGATAGGACAAATCTACACTTTCATTATTTAGTCAAATGTTGGGAAAGCAGCGTTTGGCTTTTAATGAATATTTAATATGTTGGGAAGCTCTCAGGACTCAACGTTAGCAGTGGGATCTGGCTGATTGCAGCAGGGACCAAACTGGCATCTGGCCTCCTGAGTTCCTTCTCCCCCTTTCTTCCTTTGATATTCCTTAAGCTGCAGGCAGAACTCCCACAGCAACCTTTACTCAGAAAGTCCCCCCACTCCCTACCCCTACCCCACCTCCTGGTGCTCAGGAATGGAAGATTAGGGAGAGGACCCCTAGACTCCACTGCTCCCAACTGTGGAGGAGCAGCTGCCTTTGGTCCTCATTCTCAGAGTGTACCTATTCTGCGATGGCTTCTGAGACCCAGTGGCCCTTACAAGCTGCTGGGAAAACTGGGTGCAGAGCCATTTTTGTGACAGCAGCACAGACTCTGGTCCTTGGTCATGTCTCTCTTGGTCAGAGTCTTATAGGAAGGAGTACCAGGCCTTCCAGGCTGGTCCGAGGTGAGGCTGGACTGTAGAGGGAGTACAGACGGGAAGGTGCTGTAATTAACTGGACTGCCTGGTGTGGGGGGGAAATGGGAAGCATTAGGTAGCATACTCAGGAAGATGTGAATTTTAGACCCTGTCTGTCAAGTAAGTCATGATGCCTTAAAAAAATCACTCGTATGTTATTTAATTCTGTTTTTTTTTTTTTTTTTTTTTTTTAAATTACGGTAAGCATCAAAAGTAGAGGCTTTGGATATTCATTTGTTACATCTTTAAGATCTCACCGTGCCATGTTCCAGCTTGTCAGGGCTACTTCCCTTGGTCATTGTGATTAGGAACAATGTAAACAAAGTTTGTGGAAACATCTAAGTTTTGAGAATGGAAACTATAAAACTCTATATGAAGCCGGCAGATTCGTAAAGACCAGTGTTCAATCTGTGGCCATGTCAGAGGTCTTGGGGTTTTTTTGTTAGACTGTATACACCATGCTAGCCACCCTTCTGCCCATATGCTAAGCACTTACAGCCCAATCTTCTGCTGTGATCCTTGACTACTACTGACCGCTTCGTTATTCACTCCTAATGTTGTCTCCCATAGGTTCCTCCCAGTTTTCAGAAGTGAGTTCTGGTCAACATGGCCTGGTTCTTACCACTGGGCCTCAGAACCTTGTCCACGTACACGCCTACCGAGTGGCTGGCTTGAATGTGAACACAGAGTACCAAGCAGGCAGTTGTACCGCTGCTAACACGGTACCTTTAAACGCATCTTGGCTCTCTCTGTGAAACAAAGCTAGAGCAGGAGGATAATTTGCCACATATAACTTTTTCACTCCAAAATTAAACAGAGCAGCTCCTTTTAAATAGGAAACAGAACCGCAGCTATTAGAAATCAGTTGCTACTAATATCTAATGTGATTTTTGAGGTGCTGGCTAATGTAATAAGAAAAGAAAGCAAAATATAATTATGGAAATTAGCAAACATTGTAATGTTTTGAAAGGTTTAAGTGGGTCTAGCATTGTTAAAAGTTCATAAATTTTGATTTTCTTTCAAACTTATTTTTAATTAACTCTCTCTCTCTCACTGTGTGTGTGTGTGTGTGTGTGTATGTGTGTGTGTACATGTGAGTGAGTACAAGTGCCCAGGGACGCCAGAAGAGGAAGTCCCATCTGGAGCTGGAGTTACTGGTAGTGAGCTGCCTGATGTGGGTACTGGGGACTGAGCTCTGCAAGAGCAGTCAGTGCTCTTAACCACTAAGCCACCTCTCCAGCCCTGGAACTGCTGTCTTCTCTATATATCTAATAGACACATAAGTATCGTAGTAATGCATAGTAGACAAAATAACCCCTTTTAAAGAGTAAATCAAGCATACAGTATGCGAGGAAAAACTTGAGCATACAGTACGTGAGGAAAAACTTGGATCTAAATGTGAGGACTATGGTGGTGTTTCCTCAGAGGAACAAAAAGAAGGCTTGACTCCATGGAGGCCCTGATGTTTTCTCTGTGTAAGGCATCCGTTCAATAGAACCTTCCATCACCTCCGGGTCTCAGAGTTCAGTGTCCCTGTAATTACACTACGAGGCCCTTCTGTGAAGACATAAAAGGCTGCTTTGAAAAAGTTCAGACTGTACCACAGCTCTAGTTTCAAAAATTCTGGGGGAGACAGTAATTCTTGGCTCTTCCCGTAATTACAAATGCTTTACAACTACCGCAATCAAAACAGCATGACAGCAATGGAGGGAGGAGCCTCAAAGCAGGTGAGAGAAGAGAACGCACAGATAGATAGATGCATGGATGCTATTAAACAGCATATGATATGAATTAAAACTATGATTATCTTAGAATTCAAGCAACAAGCAAAATTAATTATTGAATAACCAGTTTGATAAACAGTTTATCTGCTTGGGGTGTGTGCTTGCAAATACTAATATCCTATTTCACACTTCATCATTCAAAAAAATTCTAATGACTCAACTAGTTAAAGTTTAAAAAAATACTATGAGAAAATGAAAGTGAGTGTTTCTACAGGCTTGGAGTAACAACGGTTCTTCTAAATATGACATAATACCAAACATCACAGAGAAAAAGGTATTTCATTTACTATAAAAAATATAAAAATTTAGTCAGTACACTTCTTTAGTCTTTAGCCTTTAGCACAGGGGAAGCAATCAGGCAGATTTCTGAGTCTGCCGTCAGCCTGATCGACAGAGACAGTTCCAGGATAAGCAGAACTACACAGAGAAATCCTACCTTGAACCCCCACCAGAGAATAGAAATGTAGGCACAGCACAAAACAGATGTTACCGTGGCAATCAGAAACAATTCCCAGGAAGCACTAGCGCGCCAGTGCCCTGGTTACGACAGTGGCTGTCCTGAGCAACAATTCACTTCCCAAAGACTTCCTGCTTCGCTGTTTGCCAGTGCTGGGAATGGACTCAGGGCCTCACCCAGGCAGGGCCAGCGTCCTATGAAGGAACGCTACCTCCAGCGCCATTTCACACTTTTCAACCTGACAAGTCTGTGCCGTTTTGTATATTAGAGCTGGGTGTCTGCCGTCGACCCACCTACAGTCTGCTCTCATCATCACAAACAGAAAGTCAGTGTGCAGAGCCACCAGTTCTCCCTCGTCTTCCCCTTTGCTACCGGCAGCAACCAGCCCACTCTCTGTCTCGACAGCTTTGTCTTGGGCTATTTCAAGGCTACTGGCCTATATAATCTGTGGTCTCTCTATGGCTGACCCCTCTCACTTTGCGTAGAGCTTTCAAAGTTTGTTTCTATTGTAGCATGTGCCAATACTTTGCTTTTTAATGTTTAAATAAAATTGCTTTGAGTGGACATACCATGTTTAATTTGCATTGCCATTCACAAAGGGTTGGGCAATTGGGTAATTTCTACTTTATTGTCTATTAGAATTAATGTTTCTATAAATGTTTGTATGCAAGTTTTTTTTTTGCATGGATAGATGTTTTTACGTTTTCTTGGATATATACTTATGAGTGGAGTGTGTGTGTGTGTGTGGTGTGTGTGTGTGTATGTGTGTGGTGTGTGTGTGTGTGTGTGGTGTGTGTGTGTGTGATGTGTGTGTGTATGTGTGTGTCTGTATGTGTGGTGTGTGTGTATGTGTGTGGTATGTGTGTGTATATGTGTGTGGTGTGTATGTGTGTGTGGTATGTGTGTATGTGTGTATGTGTGTGTGTGGTATGTGTGTATGTGTGTGGTATGTGTGTGTGTGTGTAGACTGTAGTAGGTGATCTTCCCCTATTTCTCTCCACCTTAGTTTTGGAGACAAGATCTCTCATAGAATTAGAGCTTGATGTTTTGGCGAGGCTGACTGGACAGCAAGCTCTCAGGATTGTTTGTCTCGTCCCGCCCCCAGCACTGGAGTTACAGGCATGGGCTTCCATGCCTGGCTATTAATGTGCATGCTGGGAACAGAACTCAGGACCTCAGGCTTGGTAAGCAAGCACCTCACCATCTCCACAGCCCACACTGTGGAATCCTATGATAATATTTGTGCTTAGGCTTTTAAAGAACCCTCAAATACATGACACCCTAATTGTGCCATAACCGTACCAACACTTTCTCTGTCTAATTAGATCATCACACTGTGTGTAAAATGATATTGCGTTTTTCCATCTTTAATGTGCCTATTGACATTTTGGATATCTTCTTTGAAAATGCCTATTTTACGATAAGGGTATTTGTATTTTGTTGTTGAGTCTTGGAGCTCTTTATATATTATGAATTCATTTCCTCATCTTTGCAAGATTTGCAACGGTCTTCTCCAATTACCTGGGTTTCTTTCTACCACGTTCCCCTTTTCTTTCCTCTTCTGCTTCTTTACTCCATCTTGTTCTCCTTTTCTCCCTCGTTTCCTTTTTCCTTTCCTTTCCTTTTTATGTATTTTCTTTTTGCCTTCTTCAGAAACCAAATACACAGAACATTTCATAACTTGTGTTCATTGTTTTACATAATTAAGGGAGACAAGAATAAAAATATGTATTTATAATTATTTGTGAAAGTATTAAGAGATGTTGGATGGGTACAAAGAACCATTTAAATGACTAACTTGAGGGAGGTATGGCAGGAGATGGGAGTCATATATTTTAGTGTGTCTTTCGTTGCAATATCTTGAGTTTTTGAGTCATCAACTACCTTTCAAAATTATTCATGAATTAAAAGTTATGTGTCATATGATTTAAACATTTAAATTTATATAAATAAAATGATTTTTCTTGTATAAGCAAAACCAAGCTGTTTACCTGCTTCAGTTGTTCTGTCTGATTCCTCACAGCCTTAACAAGCCTTTGCATCATTACTAGGAAAGGGTGCAGACCTGCCCTGCAGCACAATGGCCGGGATGCGGGCAAGCCAGGATCTGAAGTCCATCCTCTATTTGATCTCAGTCCAGATCTCCATACAATGGAAGCAATTCTTTGTACTTTCTTGATTCTGCCTTTGAAGCTCCAAACTCTTCATTTGAAGTTGCCTGTCTAGCTTGTAGGTTATTATCTGCACTTTCTTGTTACTGTATTTTTTAGACAGGATTTCATATACACTATGTTGGCCTCAGACTTGCTGTAATGCTGAGGCTAGTATTAAATTCCAGACCCTCCTGCCTCCACCCCAAAATGCTGAGATTACAGGGGTGCAGCACCATACCTGGCTCAATGGCAGCACTTTTGATGTCATACCTAAGAAGCCATTGCCTGACACAGGTCATGAAACCTTACACCTGCGTTTCCAGTATGAGCACATGCTCTTACATGTTGGTCTGTAATCAATTTTTTGTTAAATCTTATATGAGGCAGTGGCTTGAGTTTATCGTCTTGTATGTGAAAGGATTGATATTTTTAATATAGTCAGAGCACTTTAATAAGAAAAGTACAGCATGCCAATAATAAAATGGACAAATGGTGTTGAATAGGCAATTTCAGCTAACTGACCTGTAAAGAGATATTAACTATAGTAATAATCAAAATGCAAATTAAAATAATGAATTATCATTTACATTCAATGAAGTTAGTAGAAAATTTCACCACTTACAGTGATAATATACATTTTTAGACTTTTAGAGTAATGTTGTATGTTAATTCTGTGTGTATGGAAAAAAGTATACTTTATACTGAAATAAAAATAAGCTATAAAGAGATGGTATTATTATATAAATACATAACCATTTTTAAAAATCAATGTCAAAAAAGGATGCATGTGTGTATATGTTGTGTTCATGTGTGCATACATGCATATATGTATGTATACGACGTGTGCAAAAATGCATGTGTATGTTGTATGTTTGTATATGCCTGTACATGTGTGTATACAATGTGTGTACATGTGTTTTCATGTGTGCATGAAGTTTGTGTATATATGTGCATGTATATGTGTATATATGTATGAGGTTTGTGCACATGTACATGTGCATCAATGTATGTACATGTATATTCATATATGTGCATGCATGTATGTACATATTTACATGCACGCATATGCATGCATATCATGTAAATGTGTGCGTGCATGTATATGCATGTGTGTATTCATGTGTGTATGTGTACATGTGCATTCATGTGTGTGTGTATGATATATAAGGAGGTAAGTCTTTTTTTCTGTGCTCCCTCATGTACTGTGATTTTCTTTATCTTTCATTGAACAGTACTTAATTTTTTTTTTCAGGAAAACTTATTAAACTTACTAAAGTTTTCTAAAATAATCCCCATATTTGATTCAAATACATATATACACAGACATGCATATATATGCACTATATATATGCATACACATAAAATTTTCTACTTCTCCTTGCCTTGAAAAGATAAAGAAACAGACCATATTTAAAATATTATTTTAGTCTCTATTAAAGATTTGGCTATTTTAGGGAGCTGAGTGTAGTGTGGTTGTGCATGCTTGTGTATGTCAGGATTCATCGGTGGATTCTTTGGTAGGAATTATCTAGGTAATTCTATTGATTTCCCACTTTTCTCTATGTCAGTGCAAATTCAAAGGGAAGAAACCATCTTTCACATGCACTATTTTTCTCTGCACGACTGTCTGGAAACTGTCACAAAATGGATCACAGCATAATGGTATCTTTTCTCATTTCCTCCCAGAATACTGACATGCACAGAAGTTCGTATGTCTGACCAAAATGTGTTCTGTTGCTGATATATGATATACATAACAGTTATCGTCTGCCATAAAGTCAAATAAATAAATGCAATCTTTTGTATTTAAATAGCAAAATTGCATTTACTGTCTGACAAATATTTTTATTGATTATACAGAATACCTCCAAAGTACTATAAAGTGAATGCATAGCCCATAAGGATTAAATTCTACCATATCATAAATTACAGTTATCTGGAGTTAATGAGTTGGCTACAGTAAACTTAAACACTGGATTAAAATTTTGCCTTAGAACGTAGAATACTTGAGCTCGGGAGATGACTCATTTGGTAAGAGCATCCTGCATGGGCATGGCAACCTGAGTTCAAATGCTCAGCATTCATGTAAACAGCCAAGTGATGTCACTTGCACGCCTGTAACCCAGTGCAATGGGGAGGCAGGAAAACAGAAGGGTCACTGGAGGTCGGCGGCCACTGATCTAGAGCCAGGGTCAGTGAGAGATTGTGATTCAAAGGAGTAAAGGTGGAGAGCAATAGAACAGATAGCCTATGTCCTCCTCTGGCCTCCCATGGGTGCACAGTCACATACACACTACAGCACACATACACACACACACCACACTACCATACACCACACATCCACTACAGCACAGTCACCACTACGTCACATTCACACGACAGCACAAATACTACAGCATGCTCACGCATACCCACGTTACACTATCGTCACATACACTATATGTACAAATATTATAGCGTAGTCAATGCAACAATACACATATACACATTGTAATTAGATATACTACATACACACTCACACACAATACAACACATTCACATATTCACATTATAACGCGCGCAGAGATGCATTCAACACTATTGCACACTCACATACACTAACACACAAGCACATACACATGCACATATAACTTCAAAAAAATTCTTTTCGAGTACTGCAATAGGATGTGTGCTTTTAAAATACACGAAAACTTTGAAACACTATTTTGCTCTTATTGTTATTAATGCTGATGACTTCATTTCAATTATAAATTAAATCTGTTTATATTTAAAAATACTCTGCTCTTTGTAATAAATGAACTCACATCGAAACCATGCTTAAACTCCCTCTGTTTATTCTGTTCTTTAAACAGGCACACCATCGCACTTACACGGATGTGGCCGCTGGTACTCTACATTCTATAGGTTTGGACAAATTTGTGGTGAAATGTATCTACCATTAGAGTATCATACAGAACAGTTCTAAAGCTTTAAACAACTCAGTGTTTCATGCAGCAATGCTATCTATTCATACTCCAGTTTAGGCACTGAAAAAACAGGAATTTTCCACAGTCTTCATAATTTTCCTTTTGCAGAATGTTTATAGACGGAATCATCCAGTGTGTGGCCTCGCAGACTTGGCCAAGTCACTAACTTCATACGTTTAAGTTTCTTTCTGTATTTTGCCATTCACTTACTAAAGGACATGTTAGTTGGTTCCCAGCACTGGCAATTGGGAACAAAGCTGCCAAATTCTCCACGTCCAGCTTTTGTCTATATGTGAGTTTTCACCTTTGGATGAATGCCGAGGAGTTTAAGTGCAGGACAGTACGGTAAGAGCATGGTTAGTTTTCTAAAACCAGCACTAATGATTCGGTTTTCTTGTGCACTTGACAGCCTAGAGTCACTTGGGAAGCGGTTTACTGGAAAGGACACCAGACACAGGCATCGGCAGGTGCGTCCGTGTGTTATGCGTCTCTGTTTCATTTGGTGGTCCTGCTCCATCAACTAGAAAAGACCACAGCAGAGAAGGCAGGAACAGACAATGTCCAGACAGAAATGGAGTCAGCAAATTCAATATTCAAACCCTGATCCTGTCATAGATGATTGGGGAATTTAATTTGATGAGTTTGATTTCTTCACGTATTGAATGGAGATGGTATAAGCAAACACTTGGCACAGTATTTGGCACATAGTAGGACAGTCATAACTATGAGTCTTTCCCCTAAGTCCTACTATTTAAAGAGGGTTGGTTTCTGAGATAAAATATTGGTGCCCGTTGAGTAATGATGAATGAAAGAGAAGGTTGAATAAAAATACTTGGAAAAACCAATAAAGGCATCTTCCTCGCATCGTCACTGGGCCAGGCACACAGTGCTCAATAATTTGGATAGATAATTAGGACAACAAATGAAATTTAGTGATTGCCGTACTTCATGTTCTATCTCTTCTATGCTTGGCCACTTCCTCTCAGCCATTTGAAACGGAAGTTTACTGACTGATACAAAGGGAATGCCGCAGCTACTGTTCGGAGGGTGGTAGTTAGTTTTGAAAGTGTCAGGAAAACCACACCATCTAGGGATCTGGTCTCTCTCTAGCTCATGGGATAAATAGACATATATTATGCAAACTCTGACACTAGGTATGTGAGATGTTGCATTGACAGAATGGCTGTGGCCACAGGAAGGCTTATGTGGGAAACGTAGATACTTGACTCTTTATAACAGCTACGGGTACAGCAAGAGAGAGATACCTGTACACTACGCCTTTCTTTGTGCGTTAGTCATGCCAAAGGAAAGTAAGTGGAATGAGGAAAAAAGTGGCAGGTGAAATCCAGACTAGAATGAGGTCCCAAGTTAATACAGGTTTATAACTTAGTGGACTCACATTTTTTTTTAGGGACCATTTATAATAAGAAAATTTTGTTTCCCTCCCAAGAGTTTCCCTAGTTAGGAGGTTTGGGTAGCCATGCCTTGAAGAAGTCTTAAGGGAATTTTGTTTCTATTGTTAAGGGTTTTGCAGCACGAGGAAAGAGCATTAAAAGGATTTGGTTCCTGTGTTAGAGAATTTGTTCACTGTATCCCTTACAGACAGCTAAACTCACACCGTCTGCCTCTCACTTTTTGACTTCTTCCAGAGCAGAAGAATTTCTAAAACTGCTTGCTTTTCACTGTTTTCTGACCACTCCCCCTTCATCAGGACCACTGTTCAAATATTAAATTTTACAGACTATAAAAATATAATCCTAACGGGATCTCAATACATCACAATTTTAATAAAGGGAAATAGTCATCTTGAGGAAAAATGAAAACATGGATGGTTTCCAGCAAGCGTGTGCTAAATACCCAATGACTTCTGAGAGAACAGACAATATTGAAGGATTCGAAGGATCATCTACGGACAGATCTTCTGTTTTATTGATGTAACCACTGAGACTCAGAGAGTTAATGATCCTCTGGGCTTAGTGAATTAGGCAAACACTTTATGAGAATTGGATCTAAGACTTTTGGCATAAGAATATTCCCCAGAGAAAGCTGGTCTTAGGTTCACAAGAGTGAGAAAGCTCTCCCTGTCCCTCTCCTGCTATGACACTCAAGAGAGTGGTCTTATACCTCATCTGGATAGCACAACAGAGCCAACCTTGCTGACAGGGTCATGTAGCCCTACAAATATGCATGAGAGATCTGGTCCAAGCCCTCAACTGCTATATGGTGGAGTGGGTGAAGGAGAGATGTCCCCTACACCCTTCCCTTCTTTGCTGACTGTTGGTAGCAGGGAGTGCAGGTGAACTGGCTCTAAGGGAGTGAGGGCAGGAAAGTTGACCCCCCCCTTATCTTCTATGTGGAGGCAAGAGTGAGGGAAAGATGCCTCCCCCACCCTTGCCACCTGTAGCAGGTGGGAGAACCAGCGCTGCACCATGACTGGGCCAAACAGTAGAGCTGGCCTTGGTGGTGAGTGAAGGTGAGCCTGCCCTGAGGGTATGAGAGCAGGAAAACTGGCCCTACTCCTTACTGCCTGAGGCAGTGGGTGAGCTATCCAGGGCAACGCTGGAGACACTTACTCTGTTGGTGTGGATGAGGAAAAGCTAGCAGACTGACCAACCCAGCTACAGCCCAAGCCCAGAGCCAGTGCTATGAGTTGGCCCACCCCAACATTCACCTCATCTATGAACTGCTAGAACATGTGAAAGGGCTGGACCTGGAGATCCAAAGCCGCAGGATCTTCATGACATAAGACAACAATTGGATATCCACGAGGAGTCCCAGGGAGGGGCCAGTATTGATGGTGTAGCAGACGCCAGATGCCTCAAACCAGACCAATGACCCGCTGCAATGGATACTTAAAATAAAGATGTATAGACTGAAGGGTATAGTGTGTGTGACTCACTGTATCACACTGCAGCTTCCACACAGAGATGTGTGTGTGTGTGTGTGTGTGTGTGTGTGTGTGTAGTTTGGTTGTATTTGTTGAGATTAAGGGGGTTCAGGGATATAAATTCTCTCAAATATAGTTCATTGGATAGCTGTATGAAAATAATTAGAGATAAACTAAAATAAGTTAAAGCATGGAATTCAATGAATAATAAGTCAATGGGGAAAATATTGCCACAGTCTTTGATAGTGGAAGAATAAATGAGGTAACAAGCAAGTAAGAGCCATGGCCACTGATCGAGGTCTTCCAGGGGTCCCCAGGAGTTTCTGTGGGAGCTCAGCGAGGGATAAAGGCAGGACTTAGGGGTTTCAGAAGAGTTAGACGATGGCCGAGCACAGTTCATGTCAGACCACTCTGGTTATAGAAGTGGTTTTCTTGTAGCTCTCTACTCTGGCAATGTGGAAAAAAACCCTCAGGTCTTTGTGTCCTGGTTCCTTGGTACTTATAAGTTTAAAGATCTGCATTGCGTTTGCACTTTCTGGACAAGAGAAATGCAGCTGACACCGTCTAGAATGGTCTTTAAAGCCCGGCATTTGCCAAGAGGGACAGTAAGAAGGACAGGAACTATATATCATGTCCCTACTTAGTCATTCTATAGCAGCTTACTAAAAGATGGCAAGAATTCCATCACGTGGGTAGAACATGAAGGGTGGTGGTGATGGTCACAACGAGGATGCAAACAATGGCTATGAACCCAGCCGTTCCCATGTGTTATTCTCCCACGGATTCTAACCCTAAGTTTGGCAGTTAATAAACCTCTGAGGTGGATGCTGTCACAAGTACCGCATCTGTGATATGCACCCTGTCCACAGAACAGAGGCTCGAACACCAGCTCTGTCACTATCATGTAATGCAATGAGAGAAACCTGAACTTCAGCAAAGCAACCTCAGGTTCTTTTCTACAAAATGGAAATGATCCACAGAACAGTGCCATTGAAGAAGGGTCCTTCTTCACAGCGCTTGACTTCTAAGAAGTTCACGGCAGATGTCAGGTCCTCCCTACATTCTCAATTCTTTCTCTTTATCTGTGGTTTCAAGAGCCATCACTTGATGCTTTTGCCAAGTAGAGACACCATGACAGAGAACTGCCCCCCAAATTGTTATCATGTTTATTTGTGAAAATGTTTGTGAGATCAGCAGTCATAGGGAGTAAATCCTATAGCTTGATGCTCAGGCATATTACACCTAAGGAAACCCTGAGGTTTGACATCCTAGAGAAGCTGAGCAAGACATCCTGCTCAGGAGTCTTGCAGAATTTGGACAAGCTTTGGAATGGGCAGAGGTTGCAGAATTTCAAACCATTGCTTGCACAGAATAATGTAATTTTATGTATTTGAAGTCCCAAATACCTAAAGAAAGGGAGGATTTAAAGCAAGGTTTGTAATACCTAAATAAAATAAAAAAATCCATAATGTGGAATTCCCCTCTGTATGCTGTGACTATGTTTTATTATCATTGGTTAATAAAGAAGCTGCTTTGAGCCTGTGCAAGGCAGACTAGAGCTAGACGGGAAAAACTAATCTGAATGCTGCAAGAAAGATGGCAGAGTCAGAGAGAAGCCATGTAGCCACCCACAGGAGACAGATGCACTGGAACCTTGCTGGTATGCCACAGCCATGTGGCAATTCACAGATTAACATAAATGGTTTAATTTAAGATATAAGAGTTAGCCAGAAATAGGCTTAAGTTATTGGCCAAACAGTATTGAAATTAATACAGATTTTTGTGTGGTTATTTCGAGTCTAGTTGGCTGGGAACAAATGAACAGCCTTCCCCAAGAAACCCAGGGAGAGAGGAGTTTGAAAATGTCAAGTCTAGTGGTATTGAGATAGATGAGGAAACATCTTTTGTGCATATTCAGCAGTGTGAACAAAGGTGCATGCTTGTAGGTGTGTGTGTGTGTGTGTGTGTGTGTGTGTGTGTGTGTACACTTTGCAACAGATGTTTGCAAATGTGCACAAGAGTTACCCATGGCCTATTGACATAGGACATCACCAGAACCTGTTCTGACTGGATACACTGGTGTTTTATTAGTTACCAATGTAGGCCAAGTTTATCATAGATCAATAACTCATTACATGCCCAGAATATACAAAAATCCAATATAAATCAGCTTGCTGTCACATCTAAGTATTCAAATCTCACACCAATATGGACTTTCAGTCATGTGACTCCCCATTTTTCTTTCCTAGACAAGCTCTGGTGATTGAGATATATTTTGTGTTTTCTTTTAAAAAGAAATAGCCTTTTGCTTTCATATCATTTGGAAGTTTTGACAAAAGGAAAAGTATCAGGTGATGTTAGGTCTTGAGATTTTTATAAAACATACATATTTCTCTGTGTATGTACACATTCATGCCTGTGTACAACATCCACCTCCTTTGTAGATAAAAGCCATCAGAGGCTTGAGTAAGTTGACAAAGCATAGCTCAATCAAGAACAACAACCCTCTCCCAGCTGGTTTTAGCTAAGCCATTGTTGGGACATTGTGAGGGATTTGAAGATGCCCAGACTCTGGCTACACAGTTTAGCCCATAGCCTGTTAGAGCCTGAGATGCAGCTTAACTAGAAAGACTGTATATTATTATTCTAGCAAGAATCTTAAAGGCAAATAAAAACATACTACCCTTTCTTTTTTTTTTCCTGTCTGTATTTGAAAATGCCAACTTCAGCCTTGGCATTGATATTCCAAACCATGCTAAGTCCACAGGACTTTGATCTTCACTGGACACAGCCTAGGAACTTAATTGAGGGTGCCCACCAAACAAACACCGACCTCCCAGTGCTCGGCAAGCTGACTGTCTGTCTTCCTTAGGTCTTAAGCCCAGCAGGCACATGCCAAATACGAGGCTGTCTGTCAGTCGATGAATAAATCATCTTTATCAATATTTCCTTTAGATTTGCCTACAGCAATGCCTATTCAAAGTCAGCCATGTTTGGGGCTCAGGATTCTGACCCCAGTATCAGTCTATATCATTTCTGTCTTAATAAGGACACGAGGTGCTCTAATTAACACAGACATGTTACAAACCTTCCCTGCCACTCTTCTCTCTCTTGTCGCTTGTATATCAAGATGTTTCTGAATGGAGAAAAGCTGCTGTGTTCTTCATGCACCTGACTGATGAAAAAAAAAACAACTTGCGCTGCCAGACACATGTTGATCTTTTTGAGCTGGACTTTTTGAGCCTAGAAAAATACTGCCATTTGTATCAGGTGAGTGAGCACAGGGTTCAACTGCAGGCCTGTGAGCCTGATAGCTATAGGCAGAAGGTATGAGTATTACTCAGACTGTCCTGCACTAGCTAGGAAGGCAGGAATGAGTCATAGGGAAGTTTCTTACATAGTGAAGGAAAGGTAAGAATTCTTCTCCCTCCCTGCCTCCCTCCCTCCCATCCTCCCTCTCTTCCTCCCTCCCTCCCTCCCTCCCTCCCTCCCTCCCTCCCTCCCTCCCTCCCTCCCACTCTCTCTCTCTGCCTGCCTGCCTGCCTGCCTTCCTTCCTTCCTTCCTTCCTTCCTTCCTTCCTTCCTTCCTTCCTTCCTCCCTCCCTCCCTCCCTCCCTCCCACTCTCTCTCTCTGCCTGCCTGCCTTCCTTCCTTCCTTCCTTCCTTCCTTCCTTCCTTCCTTCCTTCCTTCCTTCCTTCCTTTTTTAAATAAAGCTTGGGAATTTGAATGTGGACTAGTAAAGGTTTCTTTTGTTTTTGCTTTGTACTTTCTAGGCATTATCTCACTTTGCACCCTGGAATCTGGAACTCACTGGTACTCCAGGCTGACCCTGAACTTGTGATTCTCCAGCTTCAGCCTCCCCTGTGGTTAGGGTGACAGGAATGATCCAGCACACCCGGCCTTCAAGTTCTTTTTAAAATTTAAAAATATGTTTTTAGTAATGAATAAAGCCTATGTTTATATAGGTATTCTATACTTGAATGTGTGTGTGCATGTGTGCGTGCAGGTGGTGTAACGTTCAAAACAGTATAAACACATCTGTATCTTCAAATATCCGTCATTTCTATATGATGAAAATATTCAATATCCTTTCTTTTAGCACTTGAAACCCACATTGTCATTATCTGTAGCACTCCAGATAAGACTGCTTAGTCATGTCTGAACGTAACTCAATAGCCTTTGATCAGCCTCTGCCCTCCACATTGCTCTCCCAGACTCTGGAAACCCCTATTCTATTCCACAAGACTGACTTTTCAATATTCTAGACAGAAGTGAGATCATGTGATTCGTGTCTTTCTGTGCCTGACCTAGTTCACAAAGTATAATGATCTCCAGGTCCAGGCTCAGTGCCATGAACGACAGGACTTCATCCCTTTTGGTGGAGTCGGGGGCATCATTCTGTACTGTACCCATTCCCCTGGCCTTTATCTGCTCAGCTGGTGAATGCATGGGCGCTGCCGTAGCTTGGCCACAGTGAACAGTGCTACAGCAATATGGAAGTGCAGATGTGTGCTCCACATACTAATTTCATTTCCTTTGGACACGCCCTTGGTAGAAAGACTGCCAGCTCATACGGGAGTTTTATTTTTAACTTTTGTGGGATTTCCATGCTGTTTCCTACATGGGCTTATATTCCCGCCAGCTGTGTGCTGAGGCTCCTTTCTCCTCGTCTCTCTGCTGGCACCTGTTGTCTTTTGCCTTTGAAACAGCCATTTGCACTTGGGTTTCCAGTCTCACTTCACTGATGATTAAAGATAAAGAACAGTCTTCTTTATTTCTGGTGGCCAGTTGGACATCTTCTCTTGAGAAATGTCTACCTGAGTAGACACTTGTTCATATTTGTGGGGATTTTCTTGGTCTGTTTTTGCTTCCAATTTACTTATTTGGCTATTGAGTTCCAAAGTTCCTTATTACCCTGGATCAGACTGGGGTAGACTGTAAACTTTCTAATGTTACATTCACCGCTTTGTAGAGTATACTTTCTGGTGGAAAGGGATTACAGCTTTCTTGGTTCCATTGCGGCTAAAGTGCATAAAAATCAGTGCCTTCCATGAACTTTCCTCAAGGGTGGCACACATCACTTACTTGTTTGGACATTAGTTCTTGTATTCCTCTTTAAGATTGTCTGATTAGCACTTTTTCCATGGAGCCCGAGAACGTGTCTTTTTGACAAGGTTGCAGGACTCCCCCAGCTAATTTTGGGGCCCTGGATCAAGGATCATAGCAGTAAATTGTTGTAAGAGATTCCAAACCCCTCTACGCCTCAGAGTTCTTTGGAAAGCTCTGGAAAATGCCACATACCATGTCCATGTTTTTAATTACTTTTATTTTGTTTTTAATTCCAGGTGATTCTAAGGATGAATAAGTAGAAATGAGAACCACCACTTTAGAGGTTACAGGTTTTAATGGTGAGTGTAAGGGAGGGAGGGGTTGAATTGGGTCAGGTGACTCCTTTCCCTTTTAATTGTGTAGATGGCGAATATTTCCTTCTATTTCAAGTCATACATATTGTAATTATTTGGTAGGGCTGACATAGCAGAGAGTAGGTGTCTTTTTACAGCAACAATTACGTTTCACAATGACAGAGGCCAGCAGTCCAGAAACGAAATATCTGGAAGGTGGCTTCCTTCTGGTGCCCCTCAGGGAGGAGTCTACTTCACGCCTTCCTTCTTGGCTTGTGGACGCTGATCTCTCTACTCCCCCACCCCCACCCCACAGTCTCCTCTGTATGGGGGTTGGTGTGGTAGTTTGAATGCAATTGGTGCCCATAATCTCACAGGGAGTGGACTGGCACAATTAGGGGGTGTGGCTTTGTTGGAGTAAGTGTGGCTTTGGAGGAAGTGTGTCACTGTGGAAATGGCCTTTGACGTCTTTTGTTTAAGCTTCATATTGGTCTCATAGTCTCCTTCCTGTTGCTTGCAAGATGTAGGATTCTTAGTTACAGCTTCAGCACCATGTCTGCCTTCACATAGCCGTGCTCCCCATGATGATGGTAATTGACTAAACTTCTGAAACTGTAAGTGAGCCCCCCAATAAAATGTTTTCCTTATAAAAGTTGCTATGGTCATGGTGTTTTTTTCACAGCAACAGAAACCCTAATTTAGACAGGTGGGTGGGGTTTCTGTGTTTAGATTTCTTTCTTTGATACACATAAGAGCCATATCAGATTTAGCTGTGGCTGATGTTCTCAGATTAGCTTGATTATGCCATTTTGTGTGTGGGGGGGCCACTGGGATGGAAGAGTGAACCTGGGAAGAATGGGAAGTGAGTGTGATTGGGGTACATTGTACACGGTTCTTAAATAATTAAAAATATTTCATTGGGGAAATTTTTTATCTCCAGATAAAGTCATATTCTGAGGAATTGGAGACAGGACTTCAATAAGTGAATTTTGTTTTGATTGTGGGAGGAGAGCAGAGGAATATCAACCTCTAACCCAGGTGTTCCTTCTATTATTGAGACTGTCGGAGGGTGGAAGGTGGGTAGGCTCTGCTTGATTCCCGTTTCAAACCACAGTTTAATCATAGAAAACCAGCCTTTTGTAACAGTCCCTTTTAACCAATGGCACAGGCTCTCAGCTTTTCACAGTGATTCTGAGGCAAAGAAGTGGTACAACAGAATGAGCACCCAGGTCATTGCTGTTCAACCATAAACCAGTCACACGTTGCCAGGAGCCCATCAAGGGACACCTACGGACCCCAAGCAAACCTGCACATCTTTCCAGTGTAGATGACAAAGAACTCTCTGTGTTTACATGGATTTGCCATGCTCTGAGCTCCGAAGAAACAGACCTAATGTAGTTTTGGTTTTTCTAAGTATAATGTATTTTAAAGTAATGTGACAACATTTAAGCTGCAGGACAACCTGATTTTCACAACTTAATTCTTGATGCTGAAGTAGCACTTGGCGATTACTTTTAGGCAGAGAAAAATTATCTAATCAGGTCTTAGCATGATTATTTCCTTGTTGTCAGATCACAGTTAGTATAGTATCCTGATAAGTCCACAGAGGAGAAGGAAAACTGAAATACATGTTTCCACCCATGAGGGGAATGAAGGCAAAGGCAGGTGTGTATGAGAGTGCACGCGTGTGTGCATGCCTGCTTCTGCTACTCCACCAATAACTTAGAAAAATATGCAAAGTTGAGCAAAAGCCCAGACTAAGGGAAAAATGAACCTTCTGAATTGTTTTGACAGTTATGTAGAAGAGCTTTTCTGTGTTTCAGCCACTCTTGCTATGTCTCACCACCACCTCCTCTCCTTTCTCCTCTTTTTAAAGACAGGCTCTCACTCTACTGCCCAGTCTGGGATCAAACTCATGAACTCAAGTGATCCTTCCAGAGTAGCTGGGACAGAAGGCATGTGCAGTTGGGTAGAATCACCTTGTATTTCTACAGCAACCCAGGCTCTTTCAGGTCTTAGAGTTTCTGCCTTTACTTGTCCCATCTGCTAGCAATACTGGTCTAGAGCAGTCTTGCTAGCCTGAAGTTCATATACAATGTTGCCTATGATGGTTTTCTTCTGTTGTTCCATATGCATAGTTCCCTTTCTGGTTTTTCTTTTAAAAAGACAGTGCACAGTGTGTGTGTGTGTGTGTGTGTGTGTGTGTGTGTGTGTGTTTTCTTTTGTTTCTTGGCTTTCCTTTTCTTTATGATAGAGTTTCTATGAAAGAAATACCTATATATTCAACACTTTGTACATGGTAAGCACACAGTTTAGACTTTTTAAAATGAATAATCTGGGCATACTAAAGAAGGGGGCACGGGCCCATGCAGCTGACCAGTGTTACATTAAATAAACTCATCGATTCCATGTCCTACCTGGGATGGTTGATATGCTTCCATTAGCACCTACTATGAGCTTAGTATAATCTAAGACTTATATGTATAATCTAAGACTTAAAACCATCTTTCAAGGTAGATGCTATTAACGGTGTTTGCTGAAGAGAAAGCTAATGGTTTGTTCAAGACTAAAGACCTAAAAATCAATAAAAAAGAAAAGAAAAGAAAAGCAAAACAAAAAAGAAAAAAAGACTAAAGACCTACAAATTAGATTAAGGCTTTTACCTTAGAAGACAGCCAGCTAAGCAAGTATGGCAAACTTCCTCAGGACACATCACCTGGTTGGCATAATTTTATCAGTATTCAATCACAAAGGGACCAAACCAACTGACAAAAGAATTCAGTTATGTGATGACCAAGAATGCTTTCGGCATCCAGGATTTCAGCCTTCCCTGAGCAGGTCCCTAAAAAGCAAGGTGACTCAAATTGTCCCTATGAAAATGAAATTCAAAGGAATGATCACATCTAAAACCTGTCTTAAAATTCCTGACACAAAAGCATTGTTGAGCAAGATAAATGTGAGCAGATAGCACTGACAAGTTCAGCAATGTCAAACCAACTTAATTTCTGCTTTGAGCCATGGGAAGGGCATTGTGTCCACGCCCCTTCTTCCTGGACTCTCCTTATCCTGTGTGAGCATTTAAGGAATAGAAAGTGCATTATGCTCGCAATGATTCAATATGGCTTGTCCATGGTGACTCAGAGTTGGATTGCCCTGTCTTTGCCAAGATCCATAGCCAGGCAGGATTCATTTTCTTTGTCTTCCTTCAAAGCTCTTATTTCTCTTTTGGAAAGTCCTATCAGCCCACCAAATATGCACATGATATGTTTGCTGAGCTGTGGTATATGGGTAATTTGTGGTCAGAAACCCTACTCACGAATACTTACTAAAGTGTATGGGCTGTTAGCTTTAGGGACCTTAGCAAATATTGTGCCATGCCCTGATAGTTCAGTCAGGAAACTCGGTACAGTTGGGTGGGTTGCCAGCTACATCTCGAAATGGTACACTGAGAACTCAGAAGTGACATAGGTCAGGAAGTCCTCAGAAGTATTTTGCCTTCTTGATGTTTTTCACACATGTAACCCTGAATCATAGGTCTATAGTTGGAAAGTACCTTAAAGATTTTTTTCCCTTTTCTGTCTGTCTGAACATGTCCTTGTCTCTACCAAATTTCCCAGGTCTTCCTCAACCCCAGTGAAACATCTGTATGATGAGAGAAGTTTTGCTTCCATGGCCTTAGAAATGTGTGTTGAATATATAAGTACTTAATAGTATAAATTGAGTTTTATGGTATTGGTTTTCTAATATTTGAACACTGGCATTTGCTTCAATAGCTCTTTGATTCACTTTGGTCTTTAGGTTCTTCATTGCCTGGACCCTTTTGTAAAGCTGATTCTACAGTGTTCATGTGGGATGTCCTTCTGTATATGTGTTGCTTTATTGGTTGATGAATAAAGTTATTTTGGCCCATGACTTAACAGAGTAAAGCCAGGTGGTAAATCCAAACAGAGATATATGAAGTAGACAGAGTCAGAGAGACACCATGTAGCTGCTGAAGAAGAGAAACATGCTGAACCTTTCCAGTAAGGAACAGCCTTGTGGCGATACACAGATTAATAGAAATGGGCTAATTTAAGATATAAGAGCTAACTAGGAATACGCCTAAGCCATTGGTTAAGCAGTGTTGTAATTGATATCATTTTTGTATGCTTATTCGGGTCTGGGCAGCAGGGAAACTAAAGAGCAGTCTCCACCTATACAGTACTATCTAACACAGTGTGTGATATTATGCTTGTTCCTATCAGCTCTAAGGAGGACAATTCAAGACCTAACAATATTATTTCACCTGGACTTTACTTCTTCAATAGCAACATTAAATTGTTGACTCTATTAAATTCGTTATATCTTCAAACCCTATTCTTCAGCTTCATTTACACTCCTTACTTTGACTGCACCACACACACATATGTATACACACATATGCACATACATAAGCATACATACATATATTTAAATACCTAGGTCTTCCAGTGAGTTTTGATTTCCTTCAAGTGCCCTCAAGATTCTTATACCCAGTCTTATTTTGGCTACCTATACTTGAACAAACCAGAGGGATATCAAATTCTGCACATCTTAAATTTTCATCAGTGCTTGCTTCCCTTAACCTTCTGTCCCCTAAATGATCTGATCTTGACTATTATGATCAGATGACAAGAGACTCAAATGAGAAACACTGGTCTTCATCTGTGAGTCTTCCCTGTCCCCACATAGCTTATAACATTCAGTTATGTCTGCCTCAGAAACTCTGACTTCCCCTTTGGGCTCTGTAGCTGGGCGTCGGTCTGTGTTGCCTAGGTTTCTCCTCTATGTTTCCATGCGTATCCAGGTTCCTCTTTGTGGGACTCTTATCTCATCCTATTACTTCCCTGCTTCAAACTGTTCAGTAAATTCCCGTTGTTTTTACAATAAAATTCCATCACTTAGCAGTGCTTGAGAGACCTCCCACATGCGGCTTACAGTACAGTTCTGTTCCTTCAGTAAGTTGTGCTCTATACTGCTCTATCTGGAACATTCCACTGTATGTATCCCTCTTGGCTACTTCCAAGACATTTTCTCTTTTAAGAGCAAAATGTAAATGTCACTGCTTAGGGGTGGGGAAACCATCCCCTGACAATTCAGCACCGGCAAAGTTTCTCCTATCACAACACCTGGCTTTACAGTTATATTCTGCTACTTTATTGGACTGCTTCCCCTAGTGGGTCCATGTACTGTAGCACAGACAGGCCACTCCATAGACACAGTACCAAGTATGATGGCGAGCCAATCAGGTGGTTAAAATTTTCCCAAGAAGCGAACAAAGTGCTGCTGTAAAGAGGCACGTTTCTAGCTGTGCTCAGTGCCTAATTCTTTCTTTTTTGGGTATTTTCATTCTTACTATTAGCAGTATTTCAATTTGAAATCACTTGTTTATGTGTCACTTGTCTGGTTCACCAACAATTTTGATGAGATTATCTTTTGGCTGCTCATAAAGGAATGCACACACGTGTTGAGGGGATGATAAGGTCATGTCCTGAAAGGTATTGCCTGTGACTGGAGAACTGGAGGCATGGGGAAAGAGAGAATAACCCGGGGAACCGCCTCCGAGCCTCGCCAGATGCCTCCACAGTGACTCTGCGTGATGCCACATGACATTAGTGACTTGAGGAAATGTACTAGCATTGAATATGTCCTAAAGTGTGAGTGTGTGTTTGTGTGTGTGTGTGTGTGTGTGTACATGTAAGGTGGGTTTTCCTGCAGAATTTCATTCTGTGTAGTATATTTTTTTTCCTTTTACTGAAGTATTTGAAGTTGGTCTAACCATGATTAGATGCCTGACACTTCCCAGCTAGGATTGAAACCACCAACGAAGCGACTGAAAAAAAAAAAAAAAGACATTCAGAAGTTTTGAACATAATTAAGTGACCCTTCTAAAATATCTAAATATTTAATGCATTTTCTCATTTTTTGAATTCAGTCGCTGACACAATTTTACTTGTGAACTATTGCAAATAATTTTATAAAATAACCCCCAGTGACAGCAGGGTAGAATATAAATAATTGAACACATGACCTACAGTCCTCCTAATCACATGACTTAGCACCCCGCAGGAGCGCGCCATCCGTTTCCCATTTGCTCGCAGGTTAAGAGTTAGTATCGGTTACATTTTTATCTCTCATCTGTGCCACAAATCCAGACCCACTGCCCTCCAGCGGAACCTCTTCAGGAGTTCCCCTCACCCCCAGGGTCTCTCAAATACGCTTCTTCTAATCAAGTCAAGTTTCCTTCTGGTCTTGAGATCTCGCAGAGGTACTGAGCGGCGTCTGCTTGAAGTGCAGAGCCATTGTGGGGACATGAGACATCTTAGTGGGGACAGTTTTCCTGTCAGGTTTTATTAGAAACCATGTGTGCCCGGCCGAAGAGCCTCTGAGTGGCATCTGTTCCCAGACTCTTTGCCGGTCTCACCGTCTCAAGGTCCTTCCACCAGTCTAGATGGAGAAAGTCCTACCTCTCCTTTCATGGTTTGCCTCGCGGCTTCCATGGTATACCCGCCCCCCTCCCACACCCCAGAATGTGGAAGAGGCATTTCCAGGTGGAGCAATTTTGATAACTGTGGAGGATACCATAAGATAAATCCCTTCCCACCCCCCATTCACTGGTTCAGTGGGCTGCTCAGCAATGTAACCATCCCTACACGGCCTTTTAAAAGGCTTCCTGCTCAATCAACTAAGCAACAAGCTCCGAAGGCAAAATCTAGCCTGATTCTGCGATGCCTCTCGTGTGCGCGTGCGCAGCCTTTCCTGAGAGGCCCATTCTACTTTGCTGTCCCTCACGCTCCTCTGATTTACACCACTCGGTGATCTGTTAGCACGAGAGCATTGGCCTCCGGTTCTGATTCCTACAAACTCACAGACAGTTGCCGCCAAGGTTACATAAAGCATCACTTCTCAAGAGTGCCGAATGCTACCGAATGGCCTCTTCGAGATGCACAAGCTGAACCCGGAAAGTGAAAAGCCATTCTCTTCCATACTTAGGGATTCCTCCGCGGAAGTCGAAACCCTGAAGCAACGTGTTTCTCAGCACCACATTTACTCCTGAATGTCAGCGCATGCTTTCTTCTTCCTCCCCCTCCGCTTCCGTGGAGGAAGTGTATCAACAGTTTATCAGATCAGTCTTTGCTCAGTTTCTGCCCTCCGACTCCTGCCTCTGATTGAGTCTAGACGGGAGAAGTCACACAGTGAGTTACCTCAATTCATGAGCGAGCAAATGAATGAATGGCGTGCCTCTCATTTTTTTAATCAAAATTAATAGATTTTGAATAATTAAAAGTGAGAATGGTTGTGATAAACCTGCCAAGTCGTGTGCAATTTTAAAGGGAAATTCCATGTCTTATAATTTGCTAAATATTTAACTTTCAATTATTATTGTATAACTGCCAAAATAGAAAGCTTAGGCAAGCAATGTTCCTTTATGCATTTAACAAATTATTACTAAGCTCCTGGAACGTGACTAACCTTAGAGCCCTAACAGGAACATGGCAGAGAACCCATGACAGTCAACCCTTCCTGCTTTCAGGGAACTGCAATCTATGTCATGCCTCTGAATTTTAGTGCTGACCATAACCCAGGTTTTAGAACAAACGATTATATATTGTGATGGTTAATCTCTACTGTCCACTAGAAGAGATCTAGAATTACCTGGAGAAAGAGCCGCTGGGCATGACTGAGGAGGATTATCTTAATTAGGTGAAGGGATGAGGCTCCGAAGACCCACTGTGGTTGGCACCATTCCCCAGGCATTCTGGAGCTGAACACACTTGTGTTCACTGCTCGCTGCTCCTTGGTTTGGGATGTGATGTGGCCAGCTGCTTCAGATTTCCGACATTATGGCTTCCTTGCCATGATAGGTTGGACCCCCTTCACTACTAGTCAGAATAACCCCCCCCCCATTGCTTCTGTCAGGATATTTTACCACAGACAGGACAAGAAACTAAGACAAATATGATGCCAAATAAACACACACCACACATGTAAAGTTGTCATAGTCTTAAAAATAGTACCTAGTATGTAGTCTGTATTCAATGAACATTAGCAGTTATTACTATCATTATTGACTTTAAAATTTTTGTTATCAATGGCAAAGCAGGCTGGGGAATACTACCTGAAATACCATAGTTCCCATGAAGATAAGGCGAGCATGACCACAAGACCACCCTGCAGGCAGTATTGCTGTGGTCTTAGGGGACATCAGCATCTTTTGGGAAGAGAGGAATGGAGCATGTTGCTTTCCTTGCTCGCAAACTGCTCAGGTATGAGGACCTTTGAGTCTCCCATTCTGATGTTGACTCTACATAAAGATAAAAACCAACCTCCACTCCCCAGTAGAGCTCTGCCTTTTTGTTGCCGGTCCTTAGTAGCTCTTGGGCTTTGCTATTATTAGGTATTGGACTTTGGAAGGCCAATAAGTACATGTTAATAGAAAGAAAAAAAGCATTAGTTACAGATTACAAGGTCAGAGCAGGGTAAAGACACAGTGCATTTCCTTTGTACAGCCGATAGCTCACTCATCCATGGCCCCACCACCTGAACTCCCATGGAAGAGGGATCGTTAATGAGCCTGGACATAATTAAACAACTGTTTTGTGTATATGATACACAATGCTTGTTTATAAAAATAACCCATATCAATGTACATTAAATAAATGTATAAAGCTGATTTTTTTCTTTAAAGAATATTTACAAGACACAAAACTAAACTTCGATTTGTATTCATGTAAAATAGTTGATTCAAGATGAGGGTCATGTTTTCCACATGCGGACTTCATAATAGGTACAAATCTAAAGATTATGGAATTTTATGGACTATTACTATTTTCTGTCTCCGTAGCCTGGAAATTACCACTTCTAGATGCCAGTCTTAGGACAAAAATATGAACATAGACTAATCATCCCGCTTCATAGCCTGTTCTTTGCTTCTCCAGACTGCCATGGGAATTAGGTCAGAGCATGCTCACTGCATTCAGGGGCATTGAGATCAGGCTGTACCTTGCCCTAAGTTGCTTTCACAGGGCATAAAGCTTTTGTTTTCAGGCTAAACTTTGTCCTCAAAGACCCCATTTTAAAAATGCCATTAGACTTCACTCTGAGGACAGAGGATGACTCCCTCCCCTGAGCTAGATACATGAGCATCACCTTCTGTCCAGAAGCTCATAGGAGGCACAGACTGATAAACAACTTATTTCTATGTATATAAAGTAAATCTGAACCATGTGAGTACATGGTTGTATTATTATCATGGCAGGAAAACCAGGTCAGAGAGCTTGTCAATCAAGGTATAATTCCTTCACCAGGACCCCATAAAAAAGGACATCTAACAATGCCACAGCAAAGGCCTCAGGGGCATGCCATCCAATCACCCAGTTTCTGATTTCTGTCTCCAAGGAAGTCCTCTTTGGAAACTCTTGAACCCCTGAGTGTTAGTGTTGGTAGGTAGGCTTGGAGCAAGAGAACCTGTGCTTGCCTTGGTTGGTTCCTGTGGGAGACTGGGACTACTTGGCAAATGGCTGCCCTAAAATCTGATAGAGCTTATGAATTTATTATTATTCAGTAAATTCTGATGTTACAGAAAGACACACATATGTCTATTATGTTTCTGGTAGTGTTCTCATAACAAGGAAATTAGCAAAATTCATCGAATTGCTTTTTGCTGAAGAAAATCTATCTTCCTCCTTATAAACAGTGCCTATGCATTGTGGAGGATCCGTTAGCAGTCTTGGGCTGGCAGAGTCCTAGGTATTGCTCAGGTCAAATGAAGTCACATCAAAAGATGAGCAAGTTCTCAGTTCAGCTAAGACATTCCGCAGGGCCACATTGTTCTTGTAGCCTGAGAGACTTATAGTCTAATTACCGCCCTACTGTGTACTGTGGCAAAGCCACCCTGGTAAAGAAGAAACATCCGGGGCTTGCTGATGCTCAGAATGAGTAAACTACAGCTTGGAAACCTGACCATTAGGGTGTTTAATTTTGTCTTTTGAAGCTGTGACTTAGACTGTTGAGTGCGTGGCAAATACAACTAGCACAAAATTATCTCATGGAGTCAGGGTGTCTTTCTTGGCATATTAAGTGGCTAAATGGATAAAACAGTCAGAGTTATCCTTTACGGCTCTATGTGTGTCCCATCCATCATGCCTCTTCAGTGACATTCAGTAGGATGGATGCTGAAACTTGGCTTCTTAGGAAATCTGAGTATTATTTGAAATGGCCAGGCCTAAAAGTTTTTCTTTGAGAGTAATTGTTATGATCAATTACTTTTATTTCTGATTACATTTGAGAAACTTGTTATCAGCTACACCACGTAATATGCCATTCCCTTTGGATGGAGAAACACTAGTATAATTTGTGGTAATAAACTACTCATCATCTAGAAATGTTCACAATTAATTTTTAGCTCCTTGCCCAGAGATCCCATCACTCTACAGGAGGGAAGAGAGAGATGAGCATCTGAAGCTGGTGAGGCTGATGTCTTATAGTGATGAGTGGTACCTATTGGGTCCCATCACCCTACAGGAGGGAAGAGAGGGATGAGCATATGAAGCTGGTGATGCTGATGTCATGTAATGCTGAGTGGTACCTATTGGGTCCCATCACTCTACAGGAGGATGGGAGGGATGAGTACCTGAAGCTGGTGAGGCTGGTGTCATGTAGTGCTGAGTGGTACCTACTGGGCAGAAGGAGATACCCGCTTCTCCACTTATTTATTCAGTTAAGTCCTTTTCTTGTTTTATTTTTAGCTGCTTGTTCAGTAGATCTACCCTCTTCACACATTTCAAAAAGGCTTTATTTACTTTCATTTTATACATATGAGAGTTTTGCCTACGTATATGTCTGTCTATCACTTGTGTGTCTGGTGCCCATGGAGTCTAGAAGATGGCACTGAATCCCCTGCAACTGGAGTTGCAGATTGTTGTGAGCTGCCATGTGGGTGCAGGAGTCGAACCTGGGTCTTCTACAAGAGCAGTAACTTAACTGATGAACCATCTCTTCAACCTCTCAATATTTTTAAAATATTTTGATTTAGTGTTCGTAGATGTATATATTTTGATCAAATCCACCCAATTCACTTCAATTTCTTCCCTATTTCTCCCAATGCCTTCCTCTCCCAATTTCATATTCTTTTTCTCCCCCCCCACTTAAGTTAAATATTCACTGAATCCACTTAGAGCTGCCTGTGTCTACATGGATGTAGAAACATCTCCTAAAACACGGGTAGGCCCCACATGGCCTGTATCTCGGAAGAAAGCTGACTCTTCCTTCCTCAGCAGCCATCAGCTGCCTATAGCTTCTCAGCCAGTAGTGGGACTTCATGAGCTCCTCCCCCTCTCATGCTAGGGTTTTGGCTGGCTTGATCTTGTTCAGAGCTTGTGCATGTGTGCAGCTATATTGTCATGTCATGTCATGCCATGTCATGTCACTGTGGATATTTACTCCTCCTGGCTCTTAACAATCTTTGTGCCCCTTCTTTTGCAATGACTCCTGACCTTGCATCCCTGAGCTTGCAAATTTAATTTTCCTTTTTAATGCATTTTTTTTTTTTTTTTTTTGGTTTTTCGAGACAGGGTTTCTCTGTAGCTTTAGAGCCTGTCCTGGAACTAGCTCTTGTAGACCAGGCTGGCCTCGAACTCACAGAGATCCGCCTGCCTCTGCCTCCCAAGTGCTGGGATTAAAGGCGTGCGCCACCACCGCCCGGCTTAATGCATTTTTTAAAAAATTAGTTTCCCAGAACTCTTTCTTCTTGCATGGCTGAAACTCTGTTGCCATTGATAGCAACTCTTCAATCATCCCCTCCCCAGCAACTGACATTCTACTTTCTGCTGCTATGAGTTTGATTTATCTGTTTGTTTATTCTCTCCAAACCAGAACCTTGCATGCAGTATGCAAGCACACTGCTACCGTGCTACAGTTCCCTGCTCAGCTTGGCTCCTTTAGATAGCTCTCGGAAGCGCGATCACTGTACTCAAGCTTCTTCCGTTTATGTCAAGGCGCATCCTCAGCATTCCTCTCCATGGTAGTAGATGACAGAATGACTTCTCTCAAGACAGAATAGCATTCTAATGTGTGTGTATACATTCTCACCCATATACTTGCCGTATTTAAGGTGCTTCCGTCTCTTGGCTGTTGCGAGTCATGATGTAATAAACATGGGAATTAAGTATGTTTCTGGCATATTAAATTCAGTTCCTTGGGATGGAGTTCCGTTCATCCAATAGCAGTATTCCTCAGCGCATGCCAATTCAAAGTTTTGAGACTGTTTACAGCAGTGGCTCCACTTGACTCTCCCAAGGGTGCAGGAGGGCTTTCGTTTGTCCAAGACGTAAGAACACTTTCCATTAGCTGTTGTGATAGCGGCAGTCCTCGCAGGGGTGAGGGGAGGCCTCTGTGCATTCTCCTTAGCATTTTTCTGAAGATTAGAAATGTCAATCATCTCTCATTTGATTTGTATGTGCTCTTTGAAGAAATGTCTACTCAAGTCCTTTGGCTCTTTCTAAATTAGGCAACTTCTGCTTTTGCTTTTGAGTTGATATGAGTTCTTTGCAGTGTTAACTCTTTTTGTGAGAATTTTCAGTTTCTGTTATGCCACGTGCCATTTACATGGAATCTTTTTGGGCAAGGCTTTTCCTTGTCAATAAAGATCAGACTCTCTGATTCTAATTTATGGCATTAGCCTCACTTCTTTGAGGGCAATGCTATTTTAAGTATACATATCTTATCAGAAAAGCCAAAAATTGATCCCAAAGTACTCATGTTTTTGTCAATTTAATTGCTATCACATCCTTTGGTTCACAGCAAGAAATGAGTATAACGTGACACCAGAGACAGGATCCACTGACCAGAGGGTTGCCAGGTGAGAACATGAGGCATAGCTTCTGAGACAGGATTTGTGGGTAGTGATGCACTCCAGGGGGTGGGGTCATGCTAAATAATAGGAAGAACAATGTGAAGGAATGGGATGGAAAGCTTCTGTGTCAGGTGATGGAAAGGGCACCAAAGGTAAGATCCTATTAATGTGTTTAGGGAATGAAGCTGGTCCCAGTAATGACACCTGATCCTATTAATGTGTTTAGGGAAAGAAGCTGGTCCCAGTAATCACACCTGGGCAGCATAGGTAGTATATGGAGATTATATATGCATCCAGCCATGATGCAACTATGCCATTGGGGTCCATGAGCAAGTGATTGGACTGTTTCGTGAACTGGAAATACGTGGTGCCTCCCAGATCTCTGATCCTTGTCATGAAAATGCCAGGTTGGTTTCTGTGCTACTTCATAGCTCCTGTTGCCACTCAATGGCTTGGAGAAAGGAGGCAATATAGACAACCTTGCCAGCAAATCCTTTACGACACATGAACCCCGCCTTTTCCTTTATGGAAACCAAGATAACCACATGGCCCAAAAGGCCGAGACTGGGACAAGCATCTCCTGTCTGAGGCATGTTATGGACCCACTATCTGTAGTTATCCTAACGATTTTTCTTCTGCTATCTCAACATTGGGAAATTTCTAATGGGGAAACTTATTTAAAGTTTTACCGTTTTAAAAGATACGTGTTGTGAAGTAGTTTGGACACGGACAAGGGAGTTGTGAAACTCAAACAGAGTGGCAGATGTTGCTTCTTTGCTGGGGCCAAGAATCAACAGGAGAAGAGGCCAAGGCTGCCAAGCAGCCCAAGGAGATCCTGGGAAACCAGGCCTTTTCTTCTCTTCTCCCAGGGACAATTGAGGGCCTCCTGCGAAGAAGAAAAGAATCCAAGCCAAAAGGAGAATTTTCCTAGCCAGAAAATACGAACAGAAAATATTATCCTATTTCTCCTTTTCAGAATGATGTTTGTCATTATTTAATTCAGTCATATAATGTAGATATGTACACTCACACACAACATTGCCCAATTGCCCAAAGATGACAATTAGTCCCTTCACAGTCACTCAGCCCTAAGTGGCAGAGCTCAGCCTCAGGTCTGGGTCTTCTATTTATCAAGCCAATGCCTTCATTTCCTGTCAGTCAAATTAAGCAACCCCCCACGAAGGCAGCAGAGAAGGTGGCACAGCGGGGTTTGCAGTAGCAGCAGCAGCAGCAGCAACTGTCTGCCAGCTCTGAGGGTGAATATATGGTCTAGGACATACTCACATTTTTAGCATCAAATTCTCCAATTTTCAGGAGACAGGAAATGCAAATACAGGGTACGATGACCTTTTCAGGTGACCAGAGTTCATAAGTGTTATTTTAAAAAAATGACCAGTTGGGATATTGAGTCAGATACCTTGAGTGTTTTCTGTTTCCTAACACTAACTGACTTCATGACCCCAGAACCTTAAATGTACCTCTTTCAACCTCACTGGACTCATCTGAAATAGACCACACGAATGAGCAGCCCCGATACTCACTTGTATGGGTTAAGAAAGGTATCCTAAGTTATCCATATGGTGTATAAATATTGAACAATATATACACAAGGGCTAGAGAGACGACTCAGGGGGGAAATAATTTCCCATATAAGCCTTAGTATCTGAGTTCAAGTCCAAACACCTAATATTTAAAAATGTAGGGCATGATTGGGTTAAAATTAGAGGCACGACACCTCTAATCCTAGTGCCGTGGGAGGTGGAGACCAGATCTATAGGGCTTGCTGGCTGTCTGCTTAGTTCTAGACTCAATGAGAGAACCCACCTCAGAGGAATAAGACAGGGAGAGAAGGAGCAGGGCACTGGGTATTATCCTCTGGCTTTCTATCTGCATACATACACATGTTTGTACCACACACACACCAATAATGCACTCACACAAAAGTGTGTGTGTGTGTGTGTGTGTGTGTGTGTGTGTGTGTGTGCAAAATAAGGCAAATAAAGGGCCCAAACCCTGCAGAGAAAATACAGAACAAATTTTAGTTGTTATAAGACCAACAACAACTAAAGATGAAAGAATGGTTGTAGAGAAAAAGGTGACCATTAGCAGCCCCTTTGCCACTGGCATTTGTGACACTTTGTTGTTGACCAGCTATACCATGGTTTTGTCACATCTTTAACTTGCAAGCCTTCATTTTCCTCAGTGGTAGCATGTGCACAGCTGGACTCAGAAGGAGCATACGATCGATGAGAAGATCAACTGAAGCCATGTGGAGAGTTCTGAGACCCAGTAAGAAAATATCCAGAAGGCCGGGCGGTGGTGGCGCACGCCTTTAATCCCAGCACTCGGGAGGCAAAGGCAGGCGGATCTCTGTGAGTTCGAGGCCAGCCTGGTCTACAAGAGCTAGGTCCAGGACAGGCTCTAAAAGAGCTGCAGAGAAACCCTGTCTCGAAAAACCAAAAAAAAAAAAAAAAAAAGAAAATATCCAGAAGAAAGGAGGAAAGGAAAGGGGGAAGCAGGGAGGAGAGGTGGAGAGAGGGAAGGAGCTAGGTAGGGGTGGAAGAAGGGGATGGCAGCCAGAGATGTTTACAAAGGACATTTTGAGTGTCAAAGCCTGGGGAACCTCTGCTAGGCTGTGCTGAAAGTCGGGTCCTTCTCTATGCTGCCACAGCTCACTCACTGGCTCATTGTTTGATGCCGGGAAATCATTTAATCTGGGATGATAGTTACTGTGGGTGTATATAGTCTGTACCCTTCTGTCCCCTCTCACTGCTCTGGGTGAGATGACCTTGAGGTCCCCTTCAGCTCTAATTTTCTATGATAAAATTATGTTCTGTGTGCTGGTGATGCCTCTGCAATAAAAAGAAAATAGCAAAACCCCAGGCTAGAGAATGCGTCACATGCTCTGAGATTTGCAGTAGAAAATTAATGTTCACGGGCTATGCGTGTTGGGAAAGGAGACTCCCCATTTTCACACTTCTTCTACAGAGGCTTTTAATTTAGTCGAATTATATTGCTTTTTTTTGCTGCTCAACAGCTGTCAAACATGGATGAACTTTTTGAAAATTCTTTAATCATCTATTTTCCTACAACCCCTGTCTAAAAGCAACCTCATAAGAATTGCTAGAAATTTTACAACTGATTCCCGCATACAGAGGGCCTAGTTCAGACCCATGGAGGCTTCACAGCTTTTTGTCCAGAGTTCATGAGTTGCCCCCAGCTTGGTTCAACTGCCTATAGATTTTTCCATCATGATCTTGATCTCACTGTTCATGTTTTCCCTCCTCCCTCTCTTTGACTGGATTCCCAGAGTTATCTGAGGGACCCTGGCATTAGGATTGATCCCTGGTGCAGAAGCTAGCTTGTTAGAGCCCATTTCCTATGAGGGGATGCCATACTCAGACTTAATGCAGAGGGGAGGGGCTTGGTCCGACCCCAAATCAATGTGCCAAGTTATGTCAACTCCCCATGGGAGCCCTTAGGTATTGGGAGGAGTGGGTGGGGGGGTGGGCTGGGAGGGAGAACCTTGGTTGGAATGTAAAGTGAATTAAAAAAATAAATGAATGTAAGTCAGATGGTGGTGGTGCATACCTTTAATCCGAGCGCTCAAGAGGCAGAGGAAGGTAGATCTCTGTGAGTTCAAGGCCAGCCTGGTCTACAGAGTAAGTTCCAGGATAGGCAGCAAAGCTACACAGAGAAATCTTGTCTTGCAAAACCAAAAAGTATAAACAAACAAACAAACAAATAAATAATAAAAATGTTAAAAATTTGCTAGAAATTTAAGCTTTTCCTTTCATTAGATTTGGCTTCGAGACCTATAGCTAGCTAGATACAGACATCACTGTTCACAGTGAGCCAAACACAGAGTACTTTCAGCAGGTGCGAGATGTCAAAGCAATCTTGTTTAATTCTCTCATGTAACAGTTGGAGATGCTGGGCTTATAGAGGCAAAGTGTCAGAGGCAGGGTTACATAGGAATGGACTATGACCCCTGAAGTTTTCAAGCCTGTGTCTCACACCTTTCATCTCACCCTTGGGAGATGGAACTGTCTCCTCTACTCTCGTATCTGCTTGACTAAGAGAGTAGCATTGGAAAATGTCAAGTCTAAGCTATGAGGGACTTAAAGTTTCTGCTTGGGTCTCTTGAGGCATTGTCTTAGAGTCAGCTCCAATGCTGTAAGCTGTGAGAAGCCCAAACCACGTGGAGAGGCTGCTGAGGAAATGAAGCCACATGTCTCTAGCAAGCTTCTGTCCCCTAGCCAACACCTAGTCCTGGTCCAGAGAAGGAATTTCATGGTTGTCCTGTTCAGTGGCTCCTTCAGAAGACCCAAGCCCCATTTATTATATATGACCACACAAACACCTCGGGAGAGAACTCGTATTGAGCCCTACCACGCTAAATAGGCATTTCAAGAGACTGTGCTAGACTGGTTTCCTGAGTATCACATCCCCCCCCCCTTCTTGGGTTTGATGAGCTAATTTAATTAGCATATGCATTTCAGTAATTGGGCAGATATGAAAATGACAGCTATTAATTTGAGTTTACGTGGAAGAACAACTTAACGTCAGAATTGCTCAACTCTCACAAACTGTAACTTCTCATCTTTCGCTGGCTCAGAAAACATGTGTCTTTCGTTGATGGTTGCGATGTTTAAATGTGGACTTATGAATTATGAGTAGGTGTGAGCAGAAATGTGTATGATTGTCCAAAAGCCTGTCCGAAGTTGCAGAATTAGCCAAGATATAAAACCTTTATACCCCACTTCATCTTCTAGAGTT
Source organism: Arvicola amphibius (assembly GCF_903992535.2). Classification (NCBI taxonomy): domain Eukaryota; kingdom Metazoa; phylum Chordata; class Mammalia; order Rodentia; family Cricetidae; genus Arvicola; species Arvicola amphibius. The sequence continues at coordinate 51,151,456 of NC_052051.1, forward strand.
GATCAGGGTGTGACGGGGAGAGTCACAGCCAGTAGCTTGGAAAATAAGGGGATATTGAGGGTAGAAGTTGCATCCGAAGTTTTCCTGCTCTAACCAGGAAAAAGGAAAACATGTTTTGTGCTTAACAGCGATTGAACTTAAAGCAGGGAACTGGCTACGTAGACACTGACAATTGCTTGAGAAGCCAGACTCGGTGACAGGAAAACTTAGAGGTCAGAGCAGCTGGTAGCTATGACTAGTGCCCATGGAAGGAAGCAATGATGTCAGTCTCTTCCCATAGTCAGGCAGCCATGCAAAGCCCAGGCTTTTTGTAGAGCTGCCAACCTGTGAGAGCCGCTGAGACCTTCTACTAGCCAGGATTGCAGTAAGCCACATGGATGGCGGTGTGACCAGCCTCTCTGTCACTCAGACCCTACAGAAAGGAGACTCCTTACTGCCTTGGAATTGGAGTAGCTGGCGGGGGGGGGGGGGGTAGCCTGTTTAAGCCACTGTGCATTGTCCCAGGTCGCTGGGTCTTACATGCTTTCGGTTTTTCCCTAATGAACAATGCGGTTCTACACTTGGTGCCTTTTTCTTTCTTTTTAGTGGAAGAGCAGGAGAGTGCTGGGCACTTCTGTTCAGCCATCTTGAAACCTCTGTTAACAGTGGTTTTTTTTTTTTAACCTGGATCAAGTTTTCTGAAGAACATGCTTTATCCACACTGGGTTATGAGGGTTAACATGACCACGAGGGGTTGATTCACCCACTGAGACAGTGTGCCTGATCTAATGGGAGCTCACCAAGGCCAGCTGGACTGGGTCTGAATGAGCATGTGATCAGACCAGATTCTCTGAATGTGGTTGACAATGAAGGCTGACTGAGAAGCCCATGATAATGGCACTGGGTTTTGATTCTACTGCATGTACTGGCTTTTTGGGTGTTTGGATGCACACCTTCCTAGGCCTGGATGGAGTGGGGAGGGCCTTGGGCTTCCCATAGGGCAGGGAACCCTGACTTCTCTTAGGACTGGAGAGGGATGGGGGAGGGGGAGGGAGGACGGTGGAGGGAAATGGGAGGAGGTGGAAATTTTTAATAAATAAATAAATAAAAATTTAAAAAAAGAACAGCTGTCAACTGAAGCTAACTTCTGCAGAAATTAAGTACAGATTTAGCTTTGTTCATGCAATTTATTAAAGTTATTGTTCAGAAAGATTTTTCATGAAAAATTAAAACTTGAACATCATAATATTGTCAGGTTTGTCATCATGGTCTATACACATAACATCAAATCCTAAGACATAGCATAAAATGCATGTATATTATTTTGTAAAAACAACAACAACAAAAACCAGAGCACAGATGGCTTTGCCTCATAGCCTGGGCTGATTCTCAACTGATTTTGAGATCGATGTTCCTGGTGCATGAAAACAAGCAAAAGCTACCTTCATCTTCCCTCCTCCGTAGAAGGGGACTTCCTCCACGGAAAGCTTGCCAGGTCACTCCGGGTGTCCAGTGACAGGCAAGTAGGCAGCATCCTCAGCACGAAAGCTGGTAGGCAGCCATTTGAAGACAGGGGTTATGTTGGAGCGGGAAAGGGGAGGAGGGTGTTCTCAACTCGTGTTGATTTCTGTCAGACTTCAGCTGAGGTTCGTGAAGAGATGATTGCAATCTCATCCTTCACAGCCTGGTGGTTCCTGTATAATTATACACGCCCGAGCTTAATATTATTTCAGAGAGAGGAAAAGATGCAGCAGATTTTTAGCCTCAGGGTTCTTATGATAGGGGACAGATTTTACTCTCACAAATAACTTTGTTCCTTTTTCACCTCCTTTGCAAGGCGTAATTGTAGGGATGTGGCTCACGTGGGAGCCAGCCACTGGGGATATTTTCAGAGTATAGAGGAAGAGTTGCCAGGCTAAGGGAGCATATATCATTTAGGACCCGATGACACACAAAAGTGGCCCTCCTGTGTTTCAGGCGGCAGCCTGGGAAATGATGGATTTCTCTGCCTCCAGCCTCTGGCACCAGAAGTTAACGGGGTTTAGTTTGTGATAAAAATCATATTTGAAAAGGTCCCCTGTCTTTCTGCTAAGGAAGCTTTAAAAATTTAGGGATATTTCTGAATGTCATTTAATTTTTGCCATTTACATTATTAATGTGTTCAAATATTATTCAGTTCTATTTATTATGCTGTGCTGAATTAGTATGTTCTTTATTGACACACTGCCTAGAGTGGAAAATACAAAGCAGAACCTCAAACTAAGTGAAATTTTCCTATTGATATTACATCATTATCCTTATTGAGCCAGAAAAAAAAGAAAACCGAAGCAATTAGGAAAATAAAACACAGTTGAAACGTTTTTATTAGCATCCTTAATACATGTACTCAGGATCGCCAATAAACATTTCAGTGCAACCTGGTGATAGAATAAATTGCATGCATAATATAATTATTTCAAGTTAATTAAAATATTATTATGATATGCAGTGCAGAAGGCAGCACCCCATGCTCCTCACTGTTTTCTTCACCTTCAGGCTCCAGACTCCCTGCGAGTGACCTCAGTAAACAGTGTGGGTACTGCCTCCTTTTAGAAGTTTCTGTGGCCAGCCATCAGGAGAGTCTTAGAGATCTCCACCACACCATCACTAAGACTCAAAATCTGGTAGACAATGGGATGCCCAAGGAACCCACTGCTCTATGGTGCTGGACTCACCCGTGGCAAGATAGCTAGGCATATACAATGTCCACTAGTAAGGATGCTGGCTTTGAGCTCACCCTTCAAAGCCAGGCTCCCTGGTTTCAAACCATGGCTTTCTAGTAACTGTCAGCAAGTTTGTTTAACCTCTCTGTGCATTGATTCTCTTGTGTGTGTGCACATATGTGCCTGTGTGCGTGCGTGTGTATGTATCCTGCACGGTTGCATGAAGCCTTGTATGTGATATCACAAAAGGGCGGTCGACGTCTTCTATGCCTTCCCAGTGGTAGTGTGTCTAGCAGTGTTTGGCACACGGTCCTCATGATGGGGTTGCTGCTGTTAGTGTCCTCATGCTGTTTGGCACAGAGCAAACTCTCAAGGAAGAGTAGCAGTTATTTTTACACTCCCTTGGGTCTCCACGAAGCAGAATGTCCTTACTTCCTAGTCTACTGAGGAGTGGGTTCCTTATTCTTCTGCCATTCATGTTCATTCTGACGCCTAGCCTTCATGTACAGCCTGTTTGCAGGCCTACTAGATGCTTCTCTCACACCTCTTCTGTTCTAGTTTACTGTCCCCACTGTTAGGTTTGGAAACTTAAAAGCACCGTGGCCTCAAAACCGCTATTCCCCTGCCTGGCAGTGGTGGCGCACACCTTTAATCCCAGCACCCTGGAGGCAGAGGCAGTAGGATCTGTGTGAGTTCCAGGCCAACCAGGTCTACAAAGTAAGTTCCAGGTCAGCCAGGGCTACACAGTGAAGCCCTTTCTTGAAAAACCCAAACCAACCAACCAAACAACACCCAAAATAACAACAACAAACCCACTCTTCCCCTTGTAGCCTCTCCTCTTGCTAATGCAATCTTGTGGTGTCAAAGGCCTGCTTATATCCTCTAGGACTCTACTTTCCTGGTTCCTTGCCTTGTCAACCCAAGTTTCCCTCATATAAACCCCAAACATGTTGAATTATCCAGTATTCCAGTCACTGCTTTATTTCCTATGTTCCCTAAAAGCTGTGGCCGTAGTCACATTTATTTGTGGGTCCTCCACCTGGTTATTCAAATACTGCATGCCTTCCTTTCTGCTTCTGTTTTCAGCTCTTGGACATTTCCAGTTATGCTTCTGGGTTCACGCACACCTTCTATATTTGGCACTGGGAACAAATACTTAACGCATTATAGTATAATTTAATTTGTGTCTATGTTTTGTACATACCTTCGGAACAAAGGCTACCTTGGACAGTTCTGTTGAGTATGTCAAACTGCCCTTTGTCATGTTGCCTAGAGATAAGCGAAATAGATAATACTTCACATATTCTTAGTGTAACTCTCCTGTCTGGCTGGAACGACTGTTTCATTTTTCAACTCAATTCAGCATCATTTTCTGGTTCTTATGCACTGTGTATAATGAGATTTGCTTTGAGTTATCAACACTGCAGGGGAATGTTTAAATTAGAAAGAGAAGCCCCACCATCAATTTCTTTGAAAATGGAATAAAAACACAAAGATATTTCCCCTATATTCTATTATCAAAATATAATCTAAATTCAAAGCTATCCTGCCAACAATGGCATTGTTTCCTCAAGATTGTGAATTTGGTTTGGAAAATGTATTTATCAAAAGTAATTAAATGGAAATAAAAATCTTTATACACTACTGCATAATATTTCTTGCAACCATAAATAGCATTGGCTAATGCTGAGCAGCTAACAGAATGGATGGAAAATGCAGACATCTTTCACAAATTCTCCAGACTTGGGAACTGAATAGCAGCTCTTTAAAACTGGAGGTGGGCTTGGATGGAGGGAGCAGGCTTCAAAAACTCTGATGATAGCATGCACAGAGGCCCGAGAGTCCCTTGGTTCTTCTATTCCTTAACCAGGAGAAGGTCAATACATCATCATGGGCCTTCAAAACTTGCTAAGCTTCATTTCAAGGAAGCCTAAGATTATAGGAAGAAACCAAGGGATCCATGCGCTCTCCTTTAACACCTTCCCTTTTCTGCTGTGCACGGACGAGGAGTTTCATGAGCCTTCACCTCAGTTCTACCATTAGACATACACTCAATAGGTGAGGATAGACACTCTACAACCATGAGCTAGAACTCCAGACATGTGTGTGTGTGTGTGTGTGTAGTATGTGTGTATGGTATGTATGTGTGGTATGTGTGTGTTTCTATGTGTGTGTGTGTCTATGTGGTATGTGTGTGTGTCTATGTGTGTGTGGTATGTATGTGTGTCTGTGTGTGTATGTCTGTGTATGGTATGTATGTGTGGTGTGTGTGTATGGTATGTGTGTGTATGTGTGTGTGTCTGTGTGTGGTATTTGTGTGTCTGTGTATATGTCTGTGTGTAGTATGTATGTGTGGTGTCTGTGTTGTATGTTGTGTGTGTATGTGTGTGTGTCTGTGTCTGGTATGTGTGTGTGGCATGTGTGTTGTGCGTGTTTGTAGGCTTGCGTGTACTATCGTGTGTGCAGAGGTCAGAAGATGAATGTGAAAGCCAGCTCTTTCCTTCTGCCATACAGGCTTAGGTATCAAACTCAGGTCATCAGGCTTGGCAATAAGTCCATGTATGCGCTGAGTGATCTTACTGGCCCTCAAGACATGTTTTAAAGGGTAATTAATTGTTCCTCAGAGCTTGTACCATGTTCCCCGTCACGGACCTGCCCGTGTGTGAATAAGATCAAATGAAGAAAACATGGTGCGGTTCTGTGCAGAAGTTCACAGCGTAACAGAGCAGATATTTTAAAGTGTTGCTTATGGAAGGTTAAGGAGGCATAAGCAAGGAAGGGCTGTACTAATTTTTCTCTTCTGGAGGTGGTCAAAAGGGAAGGATTTACAGGGCCTTCCTAGTCAATGGACGTATGAGCAAGCTCTTGAAGGACACACAAATTTCAGCGGCAGGGGACTGTCCAGGAAATAATATACCCCAAAGTGGAGAGGAATTGAAATTTATGTGGATTGAACAAGAAGGGGGCTTGGGTAAACTAACTGGCTATTGTCTACTGGGGGCTATTTTACAGAACTGATAAAAAATTTAGTTTCCAAAAGCAATATAATCCCGATCGTCTGAAAGGCATGTGTCTGGAAGCTGCTGGAGAAAAGCTCCCATTCAGGTCAGCAGAGAACATGCACATGTCTTTCTTGAGAAGAACTGAGAAGACAGGACAGACGCAGATGCAGAAGGGAAGGAATCTGATAGAGGAGTTTACCTATGTGCATGAAGAGACAGGCGGGATTATCCTGAGAAGGGAAATGGGCGGGAGCTGAGGGAACCCATGCGAAGAGGCCTGACAGGAAGCCATGAAAGATGACAGTGGAGGTCGACTTATTGTCAAGGCAGACTTGGCAGCTGGTGTGAGAGGCCTGGGGGATCTGGGACGAGAAAACAAAGAGGGCCTCTCCTCATGTCTAGGGATGGCTTACCAGCATGTGTCCTAGTGTATTCTACGCTAGGCACTGTGTCAAACACTCCTGACTTGGAAGAAAGCAGAAACAGTCTCGCTCCCTGAACTTGTGACTGGATAAGAAGAGACACTTCCCAAGTAGCAGAGCATCTCATCTCCAGAGGACTAAAGGGACCCTCCAGCCTCTTGGGCCTTAAGCAGAACACAGAAAGGGCAGGATGGCATGAGGCTTTTATCTTATTGATTTTGTAATCTCAGAAGTATAGGAAGCCAGGGCAGGCAGCAAGGAGCAGAATAGAGCCCATACATTACCCAGCTCTTTATACTCAAGGTGTCGCAATCCTGCCTACATTATAAACAGCCCAGTGGAAATTAGTTGGCAAGTCCAGGTGGGAATAGGTCAGACATTTGTACATCTTAATATTTTCCACTGTTTTACCCATTGGCTCTTCTCATAGTACAGCAAAGTACAGGCTGACGGAAGTTATCCGAAAGCAGTTAGTGCCATGCGGTAGTTTAGACCGCTGCTTTCACCATTTGCTCAGGCCACAGGGTACATGAAAGGGGACATAAAGTCAGCGGGGTTCAGTACTGAGATAAAGAGATGCCTGGTGACTATACTACTGTAGTAATCATGTTTCAAAGCAATTCAAAAGACCATTTTACTGGTTTGAGAAAACCCGTATGGAATGGACACCCTTTTTAAATGAAAAAAAAACTCTGCAAAGAACCCATGCCTGGGAAGAGAAGCAGCCTCGCCAGGCGTTGTCTGACGTGGCTCTGGGATCTTGGGGACTGCCATCACGTACAAATTACAGAGTGCTCAGACTTTCACCGGAAGCGTCCCAACCACTCTAGACTGCATGATCCCACTCTCCAGTGTTGACTCGTTGAAGCCTAATGCCTGCAGGATGGTGGTTTGGAGGTGGGGACTTCAGAAGACTTCAGAGTCATGGTAGCGATAGCCCCCAGATGAGATTAGTGTCCCTATCAAAGGTCGCTAGAGAAGCCCCTCAGACCTTCTGAGACACACCAGAACATGGCCATCTATGAACCAAAAAGTGGTCCTTCCCTAGTCACCAACAACCCAACACCTGAATCCTGAACTTCCTACATTCCAGATCTGTGAGTGTAACTTCACGTTGGTGAGAAGCCGTCTTGGGTGTGGAGTTTTGCTATTACAACCCAAGTAGGCTGAGAACTCTTTGAGCAGCGTTGTAGGGAGAGTGAGGGCTGACATGCTGGATGATGCAGCCCTGCATAGGACTTTGCCATCCTGGACTTGAACCCCAAATTTTTCCATGAGATCGCTCATTGTTTCAGAAAATTGAATTACAGGATTCTGACTGTTTCAGTCATCCTTGCTTTCCAAATGACCAACCTCTAATTTGGTGGCCCTGTGTTAGGCTCCCAGATCCTGTGGAGCTGGACTCTGAAGAGGCAAATGACAGGGGTCATTTTTTTGTGTGCCATAGTTCCAGGGGCTTTGGCTGGAAAGACGGGAAGGCTGGATGTGGCAGGAATAACCGGACTGATTGTTTACGACTCCAAGACTGAAACTCAGATAAGGCCACGGGCTGGATCTTTTGGAGACAACTCATCCATGTGGCTTAGACTAGCTCCCAGGATAGCGGTGTAGACAGTCTCTCAGGGTAACTGAGCTTTCTCTGCTGCAGTCTGCTTAGGATTGCATAAGATCACAGAGGAGATATGAGGATGGCGACATATTCAGAGAAGCTTTTTCTCTTAAACACTTAGACTGTATTAATATATTGGCACTTCACTTGCTGTTTATGCGACAGGCACGAATCCTAGATATTCAGAACATAGAGGAAAAAGAAGAGGTGTAGGGAACTCTCTCCCTGGTCATGGAAGGAGGAAGCAGAATTTTAAGAGGAATTGAGCTTAATTCAGCACTGTAGTCTGTACACTGAGCGATGCATCCATGCATTCCGTTGCCTATTCTTGCACCCTACATGGCTCCAGTTAAGGGGAGATGCCAGGAAGCCAGGAAGATGGGCCTCATTTGGAAGCATTCTGTGCTTTGCAACCCTCCCAGTTTCCTTAATGGAAATTAAGGAAGAGGTAACTAAGCAGGGGCTCTCTCTTCAATGCCACAATGACCTTCAGTCAGGCTATTCTTACACAGAATACCCAGTGGATTCCTTCTCAGAAGCTTTCATGGGATGCTGGCCGTGGCACACAGACTTGTCTGGACCTGACTTCCTGAGGCAGGAAGGCCGTTCTATTTTTTTGTTTCCTCTCACAGCAGCGAGGAAGCAAACACTGTTGGAGCAGGAAGTCTGAGCAGGGATTTGCCGACAAAAGCATTTTTGTAGATTTAAGGAAAAGGTGTCTTATAAATTTCCTCTAACAGCTGGCTGACCACGTCATTAGAAACACACAGGATGTGTGACTTCAAATGCAATGGGAACATTGACTATGGAGAAGCATCCAGTTTTAGGATAGGAATATTAGCAGTCTAAGAATTGAGACAAGGGCATAAGGATCGAAAGAAATCTAGAACTCTAAGTTTGTTGTAGATACACTGGGCTGTCCTGAGTCACTGATCAGCTCTTCTAGGCTGATGTGTTCAAGTTCCTTTTAAAAAGGAAAATGACCCTGGAGAGATGGCTCAGCACCTGCAGAGGACCTAAATTTGGTTTACCTACACGGTAGCTTACAACCACCTCTAACTCCAGCTCCAGGGAACCCAATGCCATCTTCTGACTTTCATGAGCACCAGGCATATATGTGGCACACATGCATACATATGAAACACGATTATACACATAAAATTAAAATATGTCTTTAAGAGAAAAGGGAGAAAAGGAATTTCCCAGCCCAATGCTGCTCGATGGACTCTCTAGTCTTGTTTTTCTGTCTGACTGCAGTTTTGGCTTCCTAAAGAGTTCAAAGGAAATACAGCAAAGAAAACAAACACAGGACTAAAGAGAGGGAAGGGAAGAAATGAAAGGATGGGAACACAAGGACTTTGAGCCCCTGAGAGCAGAAGACATGCTCTAATGCTACAGGAACAGACACCGCTTTCCTTTCTGGTTTTTGTTTATTGGTTTTTTTTTTTTTTCTTCCTACTCAAAGCAGCGATCCCGACTTTCAGGGGAAAAAAAGTTATGCAATATGGCTCACCAAGTCAAAAGGAGTGTGCAGGGTATATAAGACAATGGAAGACATTGTTAGGAAGCCACAACGTATTTTGGAAAGATGGGACACAAAGTCTTCCAAATAACACCAGCCTTAAAATTGCTGCCTGCTCTCCTCACCTCTGTCAAAGCCAAGAAATAAGTCCCTTATGGCCATTGCAGCAGGAGTTGTGCAGCATCCATGCTTGCTGATGTCACTCATGAAGCCTGCCTAGCCTTTCCATCTGTCTTCCCCATTAATGGAAATATGGTGACCAACGCATAGAATTAGTAGATGGGTTCAACCTGAAAGATACTGAACAGAGGGAGTCTGGGAGCTCTGCCGTAGGTTGCCTGGTTCAGTTCTGGGAGGCTGTTAATCACCTCAGGCTGGTGGGACTCAAATGAAGAAGATGGAAGAATGTAGTAGGGAGGGAGAAAGCAGGACCAAGGGGCGTGGCAATCGTGGCGAATGGTTTAGTTCTCCATAGGACAGCTTTTCACCCCAGTTCAGTTCCCAGGTTCCAGGGCAGGCAGCTCACCGCCAGCTGTAACTCCAACTTCAGGGAGATAGGATGCCTCTGGTGTCTGTGGGCATCTGCTCTCAAATGCATACATCCCCACACAGATATATGTACATACACATATTTATAAATAACTTTACAAGTCTTTAGAAAAGAATCATCCTAGGAGAAAGAATCATTATCTTGACTGTTTGCTTACACACGTAATTGGAGCCTGCAAAATGTTCTATAAACACATGCATTACCCCTCCAGAGCCCAGTAGTTATTTAGTTAAGAAATCTTCTTAAATAACTCAATACAATAGAATTTCCCTCTGGGTATTATTGTGTATGTGTGTGTTTCAGCAGTGCAACCTAGGGTGCTGAACATGCTAGATAGGCACTCTGCCATAACTGAGCCACACTCTTAGCCCAGAAGGATAGGTATAGCCCCAATTGGTCTAGAACTTGAGACCCTTCTGACTCTGCCTCTTCAGCACCTTCCTATTGGAGAGTAATAACATGGCTGGCTTGTCTCTGTAGGTTTGAATATATCATTGGTGCCTTACTACTTTAAAGCGAGTCACATTGTTTTATGTGCATGTATATAAATACAGGACATGAGTAGGAATCCCTGTAAATACATGATGCTATGTGCAATGACAAAATGTCAAGGGTAAGAACTGCTTAGCTGTGAAGCTCTGTTAACATACCTAGTGCCATTCATCTTCAGAGTTTCTCTAACACTCATATCTGAATTTTTATTCATGATAAAAATATAAATAGTCAAGATAAAGAAATATAATCCAGTAAAACAAGCACAGCTACATAAGTCAAAAGGCTTGGTTGGTTCTGGTGCCCTGGCAGCGGGGGTTCTAATAGGCTGGGTGTCTATGGGCTACCACTTTTCATTTCACAACAGGAGAGCTGGGTCAAATCAGTTTAAAGACCATACCATTTTCCTGTTTTCCTGAATGAGAAAGGCATTTTCAAACTTTGTCTTCTCCCTCCTGGGCCGCTCTAATATGTTGACAATTCCCATGGCTGTTTTTCAACTGAATTCAACAAAATGCTAAAGTCCTTGGATTGATTTTGTTTCCAGAATTTTGGTGAAGGGCTGTAAGCATTGTACTGCCCTATGCTCTGGGTCTTAATGATTCAGGAACCTAAAGTCCATGGTTTTGTTTCTGGACACCATTAGGTCTGCTGTATGTTAATAAACAAATACCACCAAACCTCCTAGACATATCGCTGCTGCAGAAATGAAACAGCAGAATCCTAAATCTGTTACTTCATAGAGTCATCTGAGACCAATTCGGCATCGGGAAATGAAATCAGTCAGTTCCAGTCACTCTGTATTGAGGCAGAATGAAGAGTTATTGGCCCGAAGGATTCAGCCACCCCAAGCATCTCACTGTGCTCTAGTAATTTTCTTTTTTTTCTTTTTTTTGTTTTTTTTTGTTTTTTTGTTTTTCGAGACAGGGTTTCTCTGTGGCTTTGGAGCCTGTCCTGGAACTAGCTCTTGTAGACCAGGCTGGTCTCGAACTCACAGAGATCCGCCTGCCTCTGCCTCCCGAGTGCTGGGATTAAAGGCGTGCGCCACCGCCGCCCGGCTAGTAATTTTCTATTTCAAAACATGACCAACCTTTTGCATAGTGAGCCTCCCATGTACTAACGGATCCATTTAACTTTTAAGGGCTCCTTCTGCTCACTCAACTAAGGGAGCTGATGTTTATTAGATACATACACTCTAGCAGATACAGTTGGATGTCTCATATGTGGTACCACTTGGTTCACTAAAATTCCTTTAGAATAAACTGAACATTTGGATCACCAGTGTCATCTGGAGAATGGCAGAAATCTAGCACAAAGTTTCTCATCTCAATCCTTCACTGTGCCCAAACACACATCCTCCATTTCTCATTAGTAACTTTGACCTTTCCAAAGGCTTCAATTATTCTGTGAGCAACAATGCTGACCTCCCCCTTGCTCTAATGCCTCAGTCTGGATGAAATGCAGTCAGCTTCATGGAGTCTTCTGAGCTTCACTCAAAGTTGGTATAGGCTGGTACTCAAAACATACACACAGAATTTAACTCATGTCATTTGGTTAAAATATAGGTTTTTAAAAGTAATTGGTCTTTGAGAAGTGTGGTAAATACGTATACTTTGGAGAATTGCCTAATATGAAGGTTGTTGTAGCAATGTGTTTGGACACATTTGGGATGCATTATTAAAGAGAAAGGCAAGAAATTCTAAGAAAGGGGCCCAAAGAATGAGTTACAAACAAATCCCAACCTCTCTGATGTTCCAACACTGCTATTAGTGGATGAAAGAGATGAGTGTCACTCCATGAAGATCTGGCTAATTTTAGGATTCAGTGATGCTTTAAAAAAAAATGGCACATTTCAGAAGCAGATGTGACATCGGCAATCTTCTGTTACTGGTAACTCCTAGAGATGCCTATACCGCATGATACCACTCTAAGCATCGGTGGCAACACCCCATCTCTCTCTCTCTCTCTCTCTCTCTCTCTCTCTCTCTCTCTCTCTCTCTCTCTCTCTCTCTCTCTCTCTCTCTCTCTCTCTCTCTCTCTCTCTCTCTCTCTCTCATATGCCAGACTTGGCTTACTGGAAAACTGTGCCCTTTTGCTCTTCACACATGTCAGAAGCATGGTGGTCAAACATGGACACACTCTGACATACATCCATGCTAGCTTTCTCTCTGCTTCCAGTGAGGCACGTCAGCCATGTCCCTGGGATTTACATGCCATGTCTGAAGTTTCTAGTGGCTGGCTCAGAAGGAGATCTCAATTCACTGCTGCTTTGGGGAATGCCTGAAACCACTGACCACTTTGAGTTCTGATCTGGGTAAGATGTTCAGGTTGATTCTCCAACTGGTCCAAGAGTAACAGAAGATTCTCTTTTGCGTGTGTGTGTGTTTTCGAGACAGGGTTTCTTTGCAGCTTTGGAGCCTGTCCTGGAACTAGCTCTTGCAGACCAAGCTGGCCTCAAACTTATCGAGACCTACCTGCCTCTGCCTCCCAAGTGCTGGAATTAAAGGCGTGAGCCACCACCGCCCGGCTTGTAACAGAAGATTCTACTTGAGTACCTTGAGAAGTCATCACCACGTCTTAAGGGGTATGGCTTCTAATTTGACTCTTGCCTGCCCTTTTGACATTTAGAGAAAAATCTCTCCGCAACCAGGCAGTGTGGTTTTGCTTTGTATAAAGGATTCCAGCGTCACCTTCTCAGTACACAAACAGATCATTATTCTCCATGGACCCACAAGCGCTATTACCTCCAGAGTGCCCATTTTCCCACAGCCAAAATCCCTCTGTGTGCTTCCTGGAACGGGCTTTTCACTATTTCTGCCTTTTCTCTCCGAGCTCCTCCCTTCAGGAGAGAATGTGAGAAGCCAGCACTTCACGCAGTTTCCATAGCTTCGCTCCTCACCCAGAAAATCTCCAGGACTGTAGATTCAGCTGGGCAGCGCCAAAGCGTCAGCGCCGAAAGAGATTTCAAAAAGTTTAACTCGGCTTGCGAAGTACAGACTACATCATCATCAGGATTTTCAACATCATAAATTATCATTCCCTTTTTCTGTTCAAGTAGAAGATAGAGGGAGAGACTTATACATATAAGACTTATAATATAAGACTTATAATATAAGACTTATACTTATAATATAAGACTTATACTTATAAGACTTATACTTATAATATAAGACTTATACTTATAATATAAGACTTATACTCAAAAATAGAGCCAAGTCCAGTGTTTGGACACTGTGGTTGAAGCCGTGTCCCCAGGGAAGTGCATACTAGAGATTTCCATATGGAGAGGGAAGGAGGGCTCCTGGCACCTTATAGGGGTGTCCAAAAGGTGATTGGGGAAGATCTGAATTCGCCTTAGTTTCTTTCAAGCAAAGCAGGGGTGGAAAAAGGCCTGTCCCTGTGCTCGTGTGCTCGGATCTGAACAGCTCATTTGCTCGGTTCTTGGCAAGTATGTTTCTTTATACTGCGAGACTAGCTTAAGTAATGAGAGCTGTTGACTTCGCTTTTCAAATGACCTAAGTTTGCACTGAAGACAAGTTCTCTTAAATTGTCCAAATAAACACAGAGGAATAAAGTGACACCCAGTCTTCAGGATCCTTGGAGTGTGGAGTCTCCGGATACAGACGAACAGTGCTTGTTGTGCCCAAACCAGCTTCTAAGTGAACTGAATGTTTTAACTGGTAAAGGAGACTCATATGGCAAGATTCCAGAAATTATACAAGACTGCCCACAGGACAAAATTTCCAAACCTTGATAGACATCATCCAAACAGATTCTGTCATTAGTTTGTCATCTGTCCGTCTAGATAGAGGTAGAGGATGCTTCAGGCAAGAGCCTGTGTTTCAACATACCCTAACCTTCTCTTTCCTAACCTTCAAATACCTTCTCTGGTTCATTCTGTCTGTAATGTTGTTTCAACGACAATAATTTGTTTATTGGGCTTTCTTCTGTTTGGGCACATTTAAAGTTTTCCCAGGCATGTTCTATAACTTTTCAAGAAATATGTTCTTTTTAAGAATAGCCATAGGCACATTATTTAACCTGTTTGTTTTTCTCCATTTGTTAATTGGAGACAGCAATCTTGCTTATCTGTGCCAAATGTTTTCTTTTAAAAAATAAGGTTTTTTTATTTATTCTTTAATAATTTCATGTAAGTGTATTTTGATTTTATTTTTCCTCTCTTCAAACTCTTTCCAAATCTTCACTTCACCTCAAAAACATATTCTGTTTTTTTTTTTTTTAAAAAAAAACACAAGAACAACATGAAGAACATGGAGTTCAGTTTGTGTTGGCTGACTACTCTTTGGCATGGGGCCTGCCCTGTGGTTATGCACTCAGTGTCACTCCAGTGAAGGAAACTGGCTCTCGCTCACTCAGCAGTGGTCAAATGCCAACAGTTCTTTAGCTGAGGGTGGAGCTACCTTAGGGTAGGACTTCCTGCCTAACTCCCCAACCCCAGCTGGGATTTGTATGGCTTGAGCTTCTGCAGCTCGTGCTGTTAGGTTGTGCTAAATGGTTTTCTTTCAACTTGACACATGCTAGAGTTGTCTGAGAGGAGAGGGAGGGAGGGGAGGCATGGGTGGAGGGGAGGGGAGGGAATGGAGAGAAGGAAGGAAGGGGGAGGAGGAGGGGAGGAGATGGAAAGTTTTAAATATAAAAAAATAAACCATGAGGAAAAAAAAGCCACTAAAAAAAAAAAAGAAAAAACTGTTTCCATAAGATTAGGCTATAGGCAGGCCCCTTGGGCATTTTCTTAACTAGTGATTGATGGGGAGGGCCCAGTCTTTTGTGGGTGGCACTACTCCTGGGCTGGTGATCTTGGTTTCTATTTTTAAAAAAAGTAGGTTGAACAAGCCATGAGGAACAGGCCAGGAAGCAGCAGCCTTCCACGGCCTCTGCATCAGCTCCTGTCTCTGCATTCCTGTTCTGTTTGAGTTCCTGCCTTGGCTTCTTTCAATGAACTGTGACATGTAAGCCACATAAACCTTTTCCTCCCCAAGTTGTTTTGGTCATGGTGTTTTACCACAGCAATAGAAACCCAAACTAATACACATAGTCTCTGTGAGTTCATATACATTTCTGTCCTGTTGGATCTGGAAAATGCTGTTTTCTTGAACTCATCTACAACCTCTGGCTCTTACACTGTGTCTGCTCCGTCTTCCACATAGATCTCCGAGCCCTGAGGGGAGAATTAAGATATAGACATCCCATTAAGGGATGAGCATTCCAAAGTATCGTATGCTCTGCTTGTTGGCCAGTTGTAGGTTTCTTTGTCAACTGCCACCTAAGGCAGGAAGGAGCTGCCACGGTGAGAGTTTAGCAATGCACACATCTATGGATGTAGCACTGTGCCAGTGGGAGTCATTTTTATTGCTGTGTTCATTTAGCAGAGTAACTGCAGTGCTTTCCCCCTAGGGCCCATGGTTTATCAAACCTCAGGTTCTTGGCCTCCTTGAAGTCAGGTATAGGTTCTATTTCACGGAGTAAGCCTTAAATCTAATCAAGAGGTTGTTGGTTACTCTCATAGCCTTCATGTCTCTACTGCACCAATGGACATCTATCTTGCCAGGCAGGTTGCTAGTGTCCTCACCGGATTCATATCTGGGTAAGACTGACGATTCTCTCCTCTGTTACTGATTTCAGCCTTTTCTACCATATTTTCTTGCTTGATCAGGATGAAGTTTCCAGTTGAGTACCAGACTTTTCCACATTCTATGTCAATAAGTATATGGAGACTTGCCATTAAGCTGCAGAAGGTAACCAATATCATTGGCAATAGCCTGTAAAGTTAGGGATCTCATTGGCAAAAATCTCAGAAAGATGTAACCCATTCCTGGTACCAGGGTTTTCTTTGCTGTCATGTAGTTGGGGTATTATCCCCTATTATCCTCCATTTAATTCCTCTTATCTATGGCAAACACCTTTAATTGGCTGGCTAGCAACCATGCACTCAATTTAAGTTTTAGAGATTTATCTTTGAGTTTGCAAACATACAACGTGTTTTAACAAATTGAATCCCTGCCCTGGTCCTTTAAGATTAAAACAAAAAGTTGGTGTTTTGGTTGCCCACCAGGACTAAATGTTAGGACACTACTACTGAAGATATCACATTGCTTGTTGGACAGAGAAAAGACAAGCTAAACTGCCCTGGAAGCTTTCTTCAAGATATGCCCACTGGTACAATAGTAACCTGAATGTTATGTAGGCGGCCAACCATTTTCCATGAGAGAGAATTCATGCCTGGTACCATAAACTTGGTCAAAATCCTGTGGCTGAGGAAGGCATTGGCCCTAGTGCAGAAGATGCTACTGTTGTTCTGATAGACATTTGTGCCTGTCAAATTGCCTTCTAACTGTTTATGTTTTATTCCTGTGGATGAATCCTGCCATCTTCTTTGGTCAGAGAGGCTTCTTTTTGCGGTGGGAGGCAGCTAACGCAGACTCTTAAGTGGCCAACGTGCTGAGAATAAGTGACTGTTGAGTACAGAGTCCTGAGTAGGACACACATGTCAACTAAGTTCTCCAAGATTCCGCAAACATGGAAAATTTTGATTTTAATGATCATTAAAAAAAAAACAGTAGGTTCTTTTTGTAAGACCTCATCTGCTTCATTTGTAAACAATAAAAGTAAAACTGAGACCATAAATACTTTGGTTGGATATATTCTTCTCAGACTTTCAAATCTTAGAATATTTGGTTCCTAGAGCTCTCTGTAACATATGTAACTTTAATATTTTGTAGACGACTGGCCCATCTTCCTGATATAACTTAATTGAGCCATTCCTGTTTCTTCATTGATTTTAGCATAATACTTCTCATGTACCAACTTTTCTAAATAGATTTGGCTGTTTTAGATTCTTTATCATATTTTATTAATTCATTTGTATAAAATATGCTAATACAAAACTGTTTATTATAGAAATACATTTTTATGGTGATTGAGTCATCTGTTACTCTTTTTTTCAGAACTTTCGTACTGTTCCTTTATGTTTATCTTTCCATTGCACAATTAGATTTTGCCTCTATTTTGAAATATCCCAATGACATTTTAAAGGCAAATGATAAAATTGTAAAATTAAAGTAAAAACTTGTTGGTAGGGGCTGAGGGGATGGCTCAGCAGGTAAAAGCTTCTTCTGTGCAATTCTAACAACCTAAATTTGATCCCCAGAATCCACATTAACACACACAAACACATGGACACACGGACACACAGGCACACGGAAATGGACACAGACAGTAACAACAGCAATGCAGCGGCTTGCATCTTTAACCACAGGGTTCCAAAGGTGGTATGGGAGGAGGCCACCAGAGAATAGGCTAGAAGTCTGTGGAGCAGCTGCTAGCGTGGAGTATATAAGCACAGTGTTAGGGAGGTGGGGTTTCGGGGGATTGTGGAGAGGAAAGAGGAGAAAGAGACCTAGATAAACCTTGCTTCAAAAACAAGGGGAAAAGTAAACCCACTCCTGAAAGTAGTTCTCAGCTGCCCCATGAGAAGAGCTGGGTGCCTCCCCACAGCCACTGCCACCCCCAGTTTAAGAAAAACATTGTTGGGAGATGGTTACAATCAATTCATTTGTAACCTATTAATAATAAATATGTATATATTTGTTCAAGAATCAAACAATACCCCTTTTATCAAGTCCTTCAAGAGAACTTCAGAGTTTTCCCTTGTAAAATTATGTGGATTGGGACCAGTGAGATGACTCCTTAGATAAAGGTGTTTTGTTTTTGTTTTTTTGTTTTTGTTTTTGTACAAGGATTAAGACCAGAGTCTGATTCCTGGAACCCATGTAAAGATAGAAGAATGGAGTCTACTCTACAGAGCTGTCCTGTGACCTCCACATGCAGGTTGTGGCATGCGTGGCCATGTGTCCGGTAACACACACAAATAACAACAACAACAACAATAATAATAATGATAGTACATTTAGTAGATCTATTATTGACCTTATTCCTATGTTTAAATGTTTGCCATTTAAAAGGGTGCCTTTTCTTCCATTGTATTTTCTAAATTTGTGTGTGTGTGCTTGTATCCAGAGATGTTGAATATTTTCCTTCAACAAACAACAGAATTTGCTTAACATAACTGCATGCTACTGCTTTATAGACTGAGTCTATCCAATGCTGTCAACTTCGGTTGGAGACATCATGACAGGTGCTGGGAAAGGCCAGAGCACGTGTGTTGAGGGTGGGGAAAAATGCTATAATTCAACATGGAGGTGAGCAAAATGGCTTTGTTAAGAGTCATTCAGAAGACCTTGCTAAAATAAAAAACAAAAGCTTGAAGCTGGGTGGTGGTGGCCCACACCTTTAACCACAGAGTTCAGGAGATAGAAGCAGGAGGATCTCGGTGAGTTCAAGGCCAGCCTGGTGTACAGAGTGAGTTCCAGGACAGCCAGAGCTGTTACAAAGAGAAACTCTGTCTCAAGCCCCTCCTCCCACAACAAGCTTGAAATTTAAGTTCTAGAGGTTTTATTCTTTTAAAAAAATATTATTTCTGTATCTCTTACTATGTACATTTATATGATTTGAAGTTGAAATGCATCTTATAATGCATATATACAAATTTTGTAGAATTTTTCTTTCTCTCTGAAATGTTATTTACCATAAAATTTTACTGCCTCTAATATATGACATATATTATAACCATGCAGATTCTCATGTTCTATCCCAGAAAAGCTAGTATACTTTAATATATTTATTAATAGTACTTAAAATTCATTGCTCAAAATAAA
Source organism: Arvicola amphibius (assembly GCF_903992535.2). NCBI lineage: Eukaryota > Metazoa > Chordata > Mammalia > Rodentia > Cricetidae > Arvicola > Arvicola amphibius. The sequence goes on from NC_052051.1 coordinate 51,170,469, forward strand.
ATGCAGACGATGGGGTGATTAAAATACGAGTGACATTTAACATCTTTGAATTCTCAAAAGCGTTTAGTATATTAGGGAAAGAGTAGCATTTCGTTTAAGTCATAGAAGTTTCTAAACTCAGCTACCAATGCCATTCTTACAATATGGCTACAGATGGTACATTAAAATTATAATGAAGAAATGAAGCCCTCTGACACTGTGTATTTTCTGTTAAAATTTATTCTGAGTATGCTGACTAGTTTTATGTCAATTTGACATACACCAGCGTCATTTGGGAAGAGGGAGCTTGAGAAAATGCTGCCCACTAATGGGTTATTGATATGGGAATACTGAGATCATCACTGTGGCTACTACCACCCCTGCTACCCTGGCGTGGTGGTCCTGGGAGCTATGAGAAATTAGGCTGAGCAAGCCATGGTGAGCAAGCCAGCGAGCATCATTCCTCCATGGCCCCTGAATCAGCTCCTACCTCCAGGATCCTGTCCCGTCTGAGTTTCTGTCCTGACTTCCTTTGATGCTGCACAGTGCTGTGGAAGTAGAAGCCAAATAAACCCTGTCCTCCCCATGCTATTTATAGTCGTGGTGTTTCCTTATAGCTACAACTAAGCCACTAAGTTAACGGGAGAAATCAAGGTATAAATGTTGAAAAGGAACAGAACAGACATCCCTTCTTTATACATATTCTTTTTGAGCTAAATTCTAGATGAACATAATAGGAAAATTAGGAGAGGCAGAAATTAACTCACTCATATACTTGCAATCCCTAGTTCAAAATTAAAATGGGAAGAATTCTGTTCATGACAACACTAATAATATTTAACACCCTTGAAAAAATAAGAAAGGGTAGAAATGAATTAAGAAAATCATAAAAGTCTGCTAAAGTACATACAATTACAGACACGTGGGGGATCTTATTGCTTCTTTCTACAGAAATCCTAATTACTAAGGCACTTAGAACCGAGAGATTTAACAGCTTCCCTTTTAAAATCTTCATATTAAGGTTTAAAAATTTGCTGCTTAGTTGGCTTGATGCTATTGTCTGTCTGTGCTCATTTTTCTCTAGAAACGTTAGCATTACTTTCTAATTCCATTTTTGGTCTTTTACAACAGGAAGGAAAATGAAACTCTGCACTTTCTCCCTGTTTTGCACCATGGCAGAGATTTCACGTGTCTAACTGTGCATGGGGGCATACATAGAACAGCCCTGCCACCTGAACATGGCCACTGTGGTAGTTTCAGGAGAAATGTCCCCATAGGCTCAGGAATTGGAAGGCTTGGTTCCCAGTTGGTGGTGTTGTTTTGCGGGTGGGGTTGGGAGGCACAGTCTTGCTAGAGGAACAATGTCATGGGAGGTGGGCTTTGAGATTCCAGTTTGCTCTTTCTGCCTTGGCTTATGGAAAGTGTGTGTGCTCTCAGCTTTGTGCTGGGCTGCCATGCCTGCTGTCTACTGCCATGTTTTTCTACCATGATGAACACTCTTATTCCTCTGGAACCATGTTCCAAAATAAACTCTTTCTTTTAGAAGCTGCATTGACCATGCCATTGATCAGAGCCACAGAAGAGTAACTCTTACTCTTGCATGTAATAGTAGCTATTACTATTGCCACATGCAACAATCAGCAACCACATGATAGTTGGTGGCATCTGTCCCTTTACTGCTGAAGAGGTGTACTAGCTATTTTTCTGCTATGTAGAAGTTCACAGGTTTATGGAAACCTGGTCATTCCAGGGAGCTCAATTCTGAACAGCAGAGAATCAGTCGAGGAACTGTGACCACAGATAAAGGAGTAGGGAAACTTCAACACAGATAGAATTGATGTTTCCATTGGTGTCTGAGCTTATTTCCAAAACCACATGGAGTGGTTTGAATGAGAATGGCCCCTACGGCTTATGCATTACATGCTTAGTCTGCAGTTGGTGATGTGTTTGGACAGATTGGGAGGCATGGCCTTGTTGGTGTTGATATGTCCTTGTTGGGGAAGTTGTATCATTATGAGTGAGCTTTCAAAAGCCCAAGGTAGCGCTCTCTCTCTCTCTCTCTCTCTCTCTCTCTCTCTCTCTCTCTCTCTCTCTCTCTCTCTCTTTCTCTCTCATTTTCTCTCTCTCTCATTCTTTCTCATTTTCTCTCTCTCTCATTCTCTCTCTCTCTCTCTCTCTCTCTCTCTCTCTGTGTGTGTGTGTGTGTGTGTGTGTGCGCGCGCGCGTGCTTGTGGAATACAGAATACAGCTCTTAGCTACTGCTGCAGCACCATGTGCGCTCCTGTGTTCCTTGACATGAGGATAATGGACTAATCTCTGGAACTATAAGCCAGTCCCCAATTAAATTCCTTCTTTTATAAGAGTTGCGTTAGTCCTGGTGCATCTTCACAACAATAACAGTGACTAAGACACAATGTTCAGATAAATATAAAATCCTGATAATGTACGAGGAGGGTTTCTTTTAGTAAGAATTGGGTGCCAGACGAGTAGGTTACTCTATGCTCCTGACTCTGACTGCTCATATTCATTTTGTTTTATGAAGTCACCACAAAACCTGAGCTGGCAAACACAAAGCTATTGCTTGCAGTGAAAACACAAGGTTGGGTTTTTGTGAGCTACTGGCCACATTTTAGTCAACATATCAATACTTAATCTTGTTTTATGCATTTTTATTTAAATACGTCTAACTTAATATGTATTTTTAATGATTTAACATTGAGCTTACAAGGAACAGCATCTTAAGTTACATCTAAATGAATGAAGCTTATGTAATCATGTATTTTCTCCATAAGATATGTATTGAGCCAAGATATGTGTTGAGTAAACCACCAATAAAAGTGTGTTCACCACACAAGAGGAGAACAAGGGTTTACTTGTTTTCTTGTAATGAGAGCATGAGACAACCCCAACACTCTACCTTTCTACAGATGCCCAAATGATGGCTTGAATGTCAGGAGTATTGACTTTGATGTCACAAATTCTGCCCGGTAAGTAAATTTACAATTACCGTGTGTGAATAATGAGAATCCACTGGTCTGAATTTTCAATTTAACAGCCTGTGTGGCCCAGAAAAGCTAAGGCATCGTGGAGTTTTCAATTGTAAGCTTCAAGAACAGATGAATAATTTGCAGTTTGATTCTAACCTTTGCCTTTCCCACAAGTGTCCTAAATATTAATAATGAATAAGTTGTCTTCTTTAAAGAAACTGAATATAGATGCAATATTTACAAGATGAGGCATGCTCACATTGAAACAGGATATTGATCCATGCAGTTGATCTTCTTGGATTTTCTTCAGTCTTATTTAAGATATTTGTTAAGTATTTATGGCAACAAACATGCATTCACATTTTATTTTCTTTCAGGTTCATGACTTTCTGTTCAAAGAGAATAATGCACCTGCAGGGAGGTGAATTCCCTACGGAGAGGCAATTTTTAACTCTGCTTCTCACATCAGAATAACCTGGTTAGTTAAAATAGGAAACAGAATGTTCAAACTCACACTTAGGCTAACAAATCAGACCAAGGCTTCTGCAATATACTTGATCTAATCTCAGGTTATCTGATTGTGCGACAAGGGTGAAATCCAATGAGCTTCATATTGAGGAAGCCATTCATGACACATCACTCAATTTTCTATAGGAAATCAAGCAAACTATGATGAGCGTGGTGAAGGTGATCATGCATGTGCAAGCCTGGTTGGTGGCCCATGTAAATAATTCTCTAGAGTCCTGTAATTTAACTCAAATAGGAAAAAAAAAGGAGCCTTCTATTTTGGGGTGGAAACTCATTGCCATATTCTCTTCCTTCCTTCATCTTAAATCTGCTGATGTTAGAAGATTTGTAGTCACATTAACATACTAGAGGAGATTCCATATTCTCCTAAATCCCCAAAGGTAAAGATTGCTTCTATCTTGTTTTTATTAAAAAATATTTATTTCCCCCTATCAATGCCTGAGGCTGGTGGGATAACTGGCCCTGAGGTCAGGAGAGCAGCAGAACTGCCCCATCCCCCAACAGCTGCAACACTAGAGAGAGAGAACAGGCCCTGCACCTCACCTGGGGAACACAACAGAGTCAACCCTGTTTGCAGAGGTGTGGGTGAGCCAGCCCTGAGAGTCTGACAGTGGGATAGCAGGTCACACTCCCCTCCCAGGCTAGGTGGTGGCAAAAGCGAGGGAAAGGTACCCTCTCCTCTTGTCCCTACTACCTGTAGGGGGCTATGGAGTTAGCCCTCCCCCTTACCAGCTGCAGCAGGCAGGGGAGTGACCCCTGCACCTCTCCTGGGCAGCACAGTACAGCTGACCCTGTTGGTGGAGGTGTGGCTGAGCCAACCCCAAAGCTGTGGGCAAGGGAGAGTCGTCCCCATTTCTCAACTGTCATGTGGTGTCGTGGTCGGGAGAGAGATAGCTCTCAACAACACAGGTGGGAAAACTGGCCCTGAGGTCATAAGAGCAGAGGAGCTGTCCCTGAGCCTCATCTACTGCAGCACTTGGAGAGTGGCCCCTACACCTTGACTGGGCAACACAGTAGATCCCCTTACCATTAGACACATCTACAAAACAACTCCTGCACCTAAGGCTTGAGGGTTATTGCGGAAGAAGAGATGGAAAGACTGCAAGAGCCTGAGGATCAGGGAGTTTGCTTTGAGACTGAGCTTCCTATTTTGCTTTTGAATGAGTTGGCAGAGCCCAGTTCAAGGCCTGGAAGGGACATCTCATTAACTTGGTGCCGGACATATTCAGGAGACACTGTAGTCATTCCGGAGTAGAGAATGACAGGGGCCTTTTATCCTTGGTTGATTCTGCGTTGGTTGTGGATGCAGTAGCATGCTTTCTGCACATACATGTCTTCTGGATAGGTGCTTTCTAGGCAGCCTGTGAGAGGCGTGGAAAACAGAACCGGCCACAGATTCATGGAAATATTAGCAATTGGCACTAAATAATGACAGTGGAAGTGCCTCACTGAAGCACACAGACAATAAAGGTTGCTCTTAGTTAAGGGTTTAGGCAAAGCTTTCAAAGGCGCTAAGTCCGTAAGTGGCTCCCGGAGAACCATTATGTTCTGTCTAGGGAGGAAAGAGTATGTCAGTCAAAGCAGCGTCCCACAGATGAAGGAAACACTAGTAGCACAGACTCAGCTCTCTGCAGGTCTGTCTGTGAAAGGACTGACATTTTCTCTAGGTTTGGGAAGAATGTGTGGGTACTAGGGAATCAACACCAGCCGTCTGCTGTTCTGTGATTTTTTTTTTTATAATTTTCATCGAGTATTTGAAGAGTCTCTGTTATGTCCTGTGGAGTCAAGTTTCTTTTAATGTGCAGATTTCATCACCCATTAAGCATGCTTACATAGGAATAGCTTCAGGTTACAGTTCTATTTGAAGTTTTCCTATGTAAAGGGTGATTCTGCCTTGATTTAAGAAAATTTCTCATTATCAGGCATTTTCCTTGTAAACTGATCCTCCTCAATTATATCTTGCCAGGTGTGCAGGCATGTTTATCTGCTAAGAAGACAGAAGTAATTTAATCCTGCTTTTTCCTAACTAAGGAGAACCGGGATAATAAGCATGCATACGAAATACGTCTACCAATGTTCTGAAATTCGTGGTAGCATGAATTCCATGACGGAGTATTTGACTCTTGTATTTTTTACTATTTAAATTATCATGAATCATGTAATTAGGCAACAATTTAATTTAAACAGAGCTTACTAGCAGTTAGACCAGGAACCTCTCAAAAACATCTCTACTCATTTATAGGGAGCAACTTGGTCAACATATATCTGACTATGATAACAAGGTAGATATGAAAAAGATAACTTGCTTCAATAACTGATTCCCAATGGGAGAACTGTAGAACCAAGTCAGTCTGTGGTTCTTTGTTTGGCCCCTGCTTTGCTTTAGATGCGCTGGTCACAGGGATACAGGAGATCTTTCTGGGCTGATGAAACAGTGAGAATCACTTGAACATGGTCTACCATTGAAGTAAAGCCCACAATGCCCAGTAAGGACCTCTCGTCGTACACGTTTCCAAAGTGCCCAGCCTTATTTGGCTACATCATTCCACAACTACATTTTTAACTTTGGAAAGTAAGGAGTGGGTGCTCGAGAAGAGGAGGAGGGGGCCTGGGGAATTCCCAGCCCAGCATAGACTTCAAAGACCTCCTCTGCTAATCTTATAATGTCCTTGAGCTCCTCCATAAAGAGCTGCAGTTGCTAGTGAAATATAGCTTAACCCTTTGGATGCTAGTGCCCAGCCAGCTCAGAAACGACACCAAAGCAAAACAAAAAAACAAAGCAGGTGGGGTTGTCTCTTGAAAACACTGAATATTTCCCCTGTTTTCCTTCTTATCTTTTTATGCCTTAGAAATCCTCACTGAGTTTCAGTCTCGAGTGAAACTCCTACATGAGAAGCACTGTGCCAAGAAAGCGAGGGATTCTAAATACTTTGAGATATTGCCTACCAGTGTAGGGGTTGTAATTTCTCCATGAGGCCATCACAATGTGTAGTCAAAAAAAAAATGGTTCAGTAAATAATAATAGGATTAGGTCAGTACCAACTTGAGAAATTGGAGGAGTGTTCTTTTCTTAGGAAGGCCATTCTTGAAGGGCACACATTTTGAACCTTCTAAGGTACCTCCAGGAAGGGGAGAAAAAAAGCACAGAGGGTGGCTAGTATAACCAGGCTGAAGAGAGGACCATATGGGATGCAACAGTTTCCAATGCAGAGCAGGGAGCCTGGGGGCTGACAGCAAGCAATGTGATGAAGAGATTCTGAGGGGGTGTCGTCTGAAGGAGTATTGCAGGAATGGTTGTCTTGTTGCTCTGTAGTGCTGTGCACAGACAGAACCCTGGACGTTGGGTGCTGTTTAGGGATATGACACTAACAGATATTACAAGTTTTCAGCGTTACACTTTTTTTCCTACAAAGCACTTCCATGTTTGTCTCATTTAATACAGTAAGCAGGGAACCTGGGACTTGAAGAATGTTATGCTTTCTTGGTTAAACAAGAACCCAACCAAAGTTCTTGCAACTAAGCATCAATCTTCAGGGATTTGCCTCAGTTCCTTACAGTCCCAAAGGTTCTCTTAGAGGCTCCAGTGTGAAAACGGAGGTGGCAACCTTGGCAAGGGAAGGATGGAGTGGCCAGAAAGACACGGTACGGAAAGGCCTCTGGGTCTCGGTGAGTGATCTGCAGGGTTTGGTGGTAAGACAGAAGAATCCACACTAAGCGTGTCTTGACACCATGGAGCTTTTGCTGAGCCTCCCCTTTCCATCCTGGGACAGGCTGCTCAATGAACCCCATCAGCTAGCGTATCACTTACCAACATGTGAGCTATACAATTCTGGAGTGATAGTCTTTTAATTTTAAGTCTGTTCTTCATGCAGGGGTTATTCTCCCCAGATACCGCCTCTCTCTCCCTGTCCCTTCGCAGCTTGCACCCAGAATCCTCCCCCCCTCCCCCTGCCTCATCCTCCCGTCTTTGGGGCCACAAAATCCCACAGCTCAGCCTGTTTGGGCTCTGGGGACCTGGAATTGAGTGCACCCAGGCCGGTGGGAGGTCCCCTCCTTCATTTGACTGCCTGGAGCAAGGTAGGCCTTTGTCTGAGAGCTGCTTGGCCTGCAAGGTGACCTGACAGTCTGCAGGAGGATCCATCATTCTTTGGGGTGAGTGAGAAGTGAGTGCCCGAACCGCAGCAGCTGCCCAGAGAGGGACCTCCGACTCTCCACAACTCCCCCTGCCACCAGCACACTTCCTGCTCTTCCTGCAGGGGTTATTCTCCCCAGATACCGCCTCTCTCTCCCTGTCCCTTTGCAGCTTGCACCCAGAATCCTCCCCCCCTCCCCCTGCCTCATCCTCCCGTCTTTGGGGCCACAAAATCCCACAGCTCAGCCTGTTTGGGCTCTGGGGACCTGGAATTGAGTGCACCCAGGCCGGTGGGAGGTCCCCTCCTTCATTTGACTGCCTGGAGCAAGGTAGGCCTTTGTCTGAGAGCTGCTCGGCCTGCAAGGTGACCTGACAGTCTGCAGGAGGATCCATCATTCTTTGGGGTGAGTGAGGAGTGAGTGCCCGAACCGCAGCAGCTGCCCGGAGAGGGACCACCGACTCTCCACAACTCCCCCTGCCACCAGCACACTTCCTGCTCTTCCTGCAGGGGTTATTCTCCCCGATACTGCCTCTCTCTCCCTGTCCCTTCCCAGCTTGCACCCAGAATCTTCCCCCCCTCCCCCTGCCTCATCCTCCCGTCTTTGGGGCCACAAAATCCCACAGCTCAGCCTGTTTGGGCTCTGGGGACCTGGAATTGAGTGCACCCAGGCCGGTGGGAGGTCCCCTCCTTCATTTGACTGCCTGGAGCAAGGTAGGCCTTTGTCTGAGAGCTGCTTGGCCTGCAAGGGGACCTGACAGTCTGCAGGAGGATCCATCATTTTTGGGGGTGTCCTGCTCCAGTTCTACGGCCATCCACCCAAAGGGGTCAGACTCTGGCCTCCAGGCAGGTCTGAGGATTCCTGTGGAGGGGTGCGGGCTCCTTCAGATTGTGCTGCCAGGTTCGCTGTGTGGTATTCCATCCCGCCCTGCCCCCACCTTGGCCCTTTTGTCTGGGCTGCGACCCTGGGCTGCCTGGAATCCCTGATCCTGTGCCCTGACATTCCATCTGAACTGGTGAGTGAATGCGGACCCTGGGGCAACCTGCCCTGGAAGAGAGCACAGACCCCCTACCCCCACTTCCCTCTGCAGGCTTGGGTCGGTTTCTCCCTTCCCTGTGTGTCTCCCAAGCTTTCCCTAGTGTTCTCAGGTGTCCTGCTCCTGTTCTAAGGCCATCCACTCAGAGGAGTCGGACCCTGGCCTCCAGGCAGGTCTGAGGATTCCTGCAAGGGAGTGTGGGCTTCTTCAGATTGTGACGCAAAGAATAGGTCCTCCTCTGGCACTGGGGAGATCCAACCAGTTTCAGTCACAGCAATTATTGGTCTAGGACACCAAACACCTCCGCGCTCCTTTTGAAGGAAGAGATGGGCAGGCGCCAATGCAGGAGCTCCTCCAACAACATGAAAGGCAACATGACATCACCACAAGCCAGACATCCCGAAACAACAAGAATTGAACACCCTACCCCAGAAGATATAGAAGAAACCGACATTAAACAGTACTTTATGAAAATAATAGAGGACCTTAAACAGGAGGTAAAAAACTGCCATAAAGAAATGGAGATGACAAACAAAAAGGTAGACGAAATAAATAAATCTCTCAAAGATACCCAAGAAAAACAAGAAAAACAAGAAAAAGCAATCAAACAGGTAAGGGAAACAGTACAAGACCTGATAAATGAAATGGAGGTATTGAAGAAAACACAATCTGAGGGACAACTGGAAATGGAAACTCTGAGTAAACGAACAGAAACTTCAGAGACAAGTATTTCCAACCGAATACAAGAGATGGAAGAAAGAATCTCGGACTCTGAAGATACTATAGAGGAAATAAACTCACAGATTAAAGAACTAAACAAATCTAACAAATTCTTAACACAAAACATTCAGGAAATCTGGGACACCATGAAAAGACCAAACCTAAGAATAATTGGGGTAGAAGAAGGAGAAGAATTACAACTCAAAGGCCCAGAAAACATTTTCAACAAAATTATAGAAGAAAACTTCCCCAACCTAAAGAAGGATGTTCCTATGAAGGTACAAGAAGCCTACAGAACACCAAATAGACTGGATCAAAAGAAAGCATCCCCACGCCATATAATAATCAAAACACAAAACATACAGAATAAAGAACAGATATTAAGAGCTGCAAAGGAAAAAGGTCAAGTAACATATAAAGGGAAACCTATCAGAATTACACCTGATTTCTCAATGGAAACCATGAAAGCCAGAAGAGCTTGGATAGATGTGCTACAGACACTTAGGGAACATGGATGCAAGCCTAGACTATTATACCCAGCAAAGCTTGCATTCACCATTGACGGAGAAAACAAGATATTCCAGGACAAAAACAGATTTAAACAATACGCAGCCACAAATCCAGCCTTGCAGAAAGTAATAGAAGGAAAATCACAAACCAAGGAGTCCAACAACGCCGACAATAACTCAGGCATCTAGCGACCCTTCACCAGCACAACTAGAAGAAGGGAAACACACAAACTCTACTACTAAAGATGACTGAAGTTAACAACCACTGGTCATTAATATCACTTAATATCAATGGACTCAATTCACCTATAAAAAGGCACAGGCTAAGAGACTGGATACGAAAACAGAATCCAACATTTTGCTGTTTACAAGAAACACACCTCAACCACAAAGACAGACATCTACTCAGAGTAAAGGGTTGGGAAAAGGTTTATCAAGCAAATGGCCCTAAGAAACAAGCGGGTGTGGCCATACTAATTTCCAACAAAGTTGACTTCAAACTAAAATCAATCAGAAGAGATGGAAAGGGACACTTTATACTCATAACAGGAAAAATCCATCAGAATGAAGTCTCAATCCTGAATATCTATGCCCCTAATATAAAAGCTCCCACTTATGTAAAAGAAACACTTCTAGAACTCAAGGCAGCCATCAAACCACACACACTAATAGTTGGAGACTTCAACACTCCTCTCTCACCAATGGACAGGTCAATCAGACAGAAACCTAACAGAGAATTGAAAGACTTAATGGAGGTAATGAACCAAATGGACTTAACAGACATCTATAGAACATTCCACCCAAATAGGAAAGAATATACCTTCTTCTCTGCGGCTCATGGAACCTTTTCAAAAACTGACCATATACTTGGTAACAAAGCAAACTTCCACAGTTACAAAAAAATATTAGTAACCACCTGTGTCTTATCGGATCACCATGGATTAAAATTAGAATTCAACAACAATGCTACCCCCAGAAAACCCACAAACTCATGGAAACTGAACAGTCAACTACTGACCCACACCTGGGTCAAAGAAGAAATAAAGAAAGAAATTAAAGTCTTTCTTGAATTTAATGAAAACAAAGACACAACATACTCAAACCTATGGGACACAATGAAAGCAGTGCTAAGAGGAAAGTTCATAGCACTAGGTGCCCACTTAAAGAAAACGGAGAAAGCGCTCATTGGTGACTTAACAGCACACCTAAAAGCTCTGGAAAAAAAAGAAGCAGACTCACCTAGGAGAAGTAGAAGACTGGAAATAATCAAATTGAGGGCAGAAATCAACAAAATAGAAACACAGAAAACAATCCAAAGAATCAATGAAACAAGAAGCTGGTTCTTGGAGAAAATCAACAAGATTGACAAGCCCTTAGCCAAACTAATCAAACGGCAGAGGGAGAACACGCAAATTAACAAGATCAGAAATGAAAAGGGGGATATAACCACAGACACAGAGGAAATTCAGAAAATCATTAGATCTTACTACAAAAGCCTGTATGCCACAAAATTGGAAAATGTAAAAGAAATGGACAGTTTTTTAGATAAATACCATATACCAAAGTTAAACCAGGACCAGGTAAATGCTCTAAATCGTCCTGTTAGTCGCGAAGAATTAGAAACTGTTATCAGAAACCTCCCTACCAAAAAGAGCCCAGGACCAGATGGTTTCAATGCGGAATTCTACCAGAACTTCCAAGAAGACCTAATACCTATACTCCTTAAGGTATTTCATAATATAGAAACACAAGAGTCACTGCCAAATTCCTTCTATGAAGCTACAGTTACCCTGATACCTAAACCACACAAAGACTCAACCAAGAAAGAGAATTACAGGCCAATCTCACTCATGAACATTGACGCAAAAATCCTCAATAAAATACTGGCAAACCGAATCCAAGAACACATTAGAAAAATTATCCATTACGATCAAGTAGGCTTCATCCCAGAGATGCAGGGCTGGTTCAACATACGAAAATCTATTAATGTAATCCATCATATAAACAAACTGAAGGAAAAAAAACCATATGGTCATCTCATTAGATGCTGAAAAAGCATTTGACAAAATTCAGCACCCTTTTATGATAAAGGTCTTGGAGAGATTAGGGATACAAGGGTCATTCCTAAATATAATAAAAGCTATTTACAGCAAGCCGACAGCTAACATCAAATTAAACGGAGAGAAACTCAAGGCTATCCCACTAAATTCAGGAACACGACAAGGCTGTCCACTCTCTCCTTATCTCTTCAATATAGTGCTTGAAGTTCTAGCAATAGCAATAAGACAACATAAGGGAATCAAGGGGATTCAATTTGGAAAGGAAGAAGTTAAACTTTCATTATTTGCAGATGATATGATAGTATACATAAGCGACCCCAAAAACTCCACCAAAGAACTCCTACAGCTGATAAACTCCTTCAGTAACGTGGCAGGATACAAGATCAACTCCAAAAAATCAGTCGCCCTCCTATACACAAAGGATAAGGAAGCAGAGAGGGAAATCAGAGAAGTATCACCTTTCACAATAGCCACAAATAGCATAAGATATCTGGGAGTATCGCTAACCAAGGAAGGGAAGGATTTATTTGACAAGAACTTTAAGTCTTTGAAGAAAGAAATTGAAGAGGATACCAGAAAATGGAAGGATCTCCCCTGCTCGTGGATTGGGAGGATCAACATAGTAAAAATGGCAATTCTACCAAAAGCAATCTATAGATTCAATGCAATCCCTATCAAGGTCCCATTAAAATTCTTCACAGAGATTGAGAGGACAATAATCAACTTTATATGGAAAAACAAGAAACCCAGGATAGCCAAAAAAATCTTATACAATAAAGGTACTTCTGGAGGCATTACCATCCCTGACTTCAAACTCTATTACAAAGCTACAGTATTGAAAACGGCTTGGTATTGGCATAAAAACAGAGAAGTTGACCAATGGAATCGTATAGAAGACCCGGATCTTAAACCACAAACCTATGAACACCTGATTTTTGATAAAGGAGCCAAAAGTACACAATGGAAGAAAGAGGGCATCTTCAACAAATGGTGCTGGCATAACTGGATGTCAACCTGTAGAAGAATGAAAGTAGATCCATATCTATCACCATGCACAAAACTCAAGTCCAAATGGATTAAAGACCTCAATATTAATTTGAACACATTGAGCTTGATAGAGGAGAAAGTGGGAAGTACTCTACAACAAATGGGCACAGGGAACCGTTTCCTATGCATAACCCCAGCTGCACAGACTTTAAGGGCAACATTGAATAAATGGGACCTCCTGAAGTTGAGCAGCTTCTGTAAAGCAAAGGACATTGTCACTAAGACACAAAGGCAGCCTACTGACTGGGAAAAGATCTTCACCAACCCTGCAACTGACAAAGGTCTGATCTCTAAAATATATAAGGAACTCAAGAGACTAGACGGTAAAATGCCAATTAATCGCCAGGCAAAATTGGGAACTTGAGGGTTGGGCAAGACTGGGCCAAGGGAAGATGGGGAGAGAAAAGTGTGAAGGGGAGAGCGGGGGGGGGAGCTCGGAGGAATGGGGTGCTTGGGATATAGGAAGGGTGGATATGAGAGCAGGGAAGCATATATCTTAATTTAAGGAGCTACCTGAGGGTTGTCAAGAGACTTGACTCTAGAGGGGTTCCCAGGTTTCCAGGGAGACGCCCCCAGTTGGTTCCTTGGGCAGCTGAGGAGAGGGAGCCTGAAAAGGCCAGTTCCTATAGCCATACTGATGAATTTCTTGCATATCACCATAGAACCTCCACCTGACGATAGATGAAGAAATGACAGAGCCCCACCTTGGAGCACCGGACTGAGCTCCCAAGGTCCTGATGAGGAGCAGAAGGAGAGAGAACATGAGAAAGAAAGTCAGGACCGTGAGGGAACCTCCAGCTGGCGACAGATGGGGAAGGTGACTGAGCCCCACATTGGAGCACTGGACTGAGCTCCCAAGGTCCCGATGAGGAGCAGAAGGAGCGAGAACATGAGGGAGAAAGTCAGGAACGAGAGGGGTGCGTTCACTCATGGAAACGGGGGGACAGAACTAATGGGAGATCACCAACTCCAGTTGGAATGGGACTGATGGATCATGCGACCAAACCCGTCTCTCTGAGTGTGGCCAACAGCGGGGGCTGACTGAGAAGCAAAGGACAATGGCTCTGGGCTCTGATTGTTCTTCATGGACGGGCTCTGTGGGAGCCTTCTCAGCTTGGTCGATCACCTTCCTGGACCTGGGGGGAGTTGGGAGGACCTTGGTCTTAGCATAGAGTGGGGAACCCTGATGGCTCCTTGGCCTTGAGAGGGAGGGAGGGGAGGTATGGGTGGAGGGGAGGGGAGGGGAGGGGGAGAAGAAGGGGAGGGAAGGGGGAGAAGGAGGGGAGGGAGGGGGGAGGAGGAGGGAAGGAGATGGAAATTTTTAAATATAAAAAAAATAAACCATGAGAAAAAAAACCATAAAAATAAAAAAAAAATTTTAAGTCTGTGAGTGCTTGAAGAGGAAGCACTACTTTGCTTATTTTCATGACTTTGTTTGCTGTGAATGTAGAAATAGGTTTATTGGCTAGTGCTTTGTCGTGTTCCTGGGGTATAACTTCTGCAGCCATTAGTTCAGTGTTAGGTGCACATTGTGAGCAGGAGGAGCAGATAGAGTCATAGTACTGATTAACAGAGGTGGGTGGGTAAACCTAAAATTTGCTAGCATACTGCAATTTTCAGGTTCTAAATGGATTGATGTTCTTTCTTTCCTAGAGGAAACGAGAGTGAAAATGATAATTTTCTGTTGTAGAAGGCGTGTGTCACAATCTACATTGGATCATAGTAATTTATTCATTCCATAATCTTTAATGGGTGATTTCTTCTTTATTTTTAATAGGTGATTTCTAAGAGACAGATACTGTCCTGTGTGCTGGCATGGAGGCCCTTTGAATGGTGATGAGCCAGCAATCTGGAGCATCAAAGCTTCATGGGGCAGAGTGCTGGGTTTCCAAGACCAGGTAGCAAAATGGGTGGTCCTGAGGTAGAACATGCTAGAAATGACACTCTCCACAGTGCATCAGTAAAGTAGACCAGACTGTGGAAATCAGTGTGGAGTGCCCAAGAAAACTGTAAGTTTAACTGCCACATGGCCTAGCCATCCCGGAAGCACTCCAAGTGAGTGTGGCACAGAGATACTTGCACAGCTGTGGTTTACTTCTATACCCTTCCCAACAGTCAAAACATGGATCTAGACCTACACCTAGAAGAATGGATTGGAAAAATGGAGTACACAATGGAGATTTGTTAGTCATAAAGAAAAAAAAATGTTATGCCATTCACAAGAAAATGAATGAAGTAAGAGACTGCTGTGTCCACCCAAATGAATCGACCTTGGAAAGACAATGCCACGTATGTGCTCTTACATGTGGGGTCTCAATAAAGAAAGACAAGTCATGGGAGGAGAAGGGACTTATTTTCAAAGAGGGAAAAGATCCGGTGTCAGGAAGGGGGTGGAGAGGGTAAAGAGAGGGCGAGGGTGACAAAAATATGTGCTGTTTACATATAGAAACATCACAAATGAACTGTGTATGAGGACTATGTGCTAATAATTTTTCTTCAAAGAAGATGCGTAAGACACGGAGGCCACACAGTTCCTAGAATGACCAGCAGAACTGGCTTGAATTAGGATTAGAAACTGGTGAGGGGGCTGGGGCACAAGAGATGTCTTTTGTGTCTAGCTAGATTGGCAAGACAGGCAAGGCTCTCCTTTTTTTGAGGAGAGACTTAAAATCTTAAACCAGACAAAGTTAGATTTGAATCAGATGCACCACCACTACAGCACCAACAGGATTTATCTTATTTCAGTTTTGTGTGTCTGCCATTTGCAGCACAGTAAGCTTTGATAGCTTATAGCTTACGGGGAAGGGAAAGGAAAGGAGAGGAGAGGAGAGGAGAGGAGGGGAGGGGAGGGGAGGGGAGAGGAGAGGACAGAGAAGGGCAGGGGAGGGGAAGGGAGGGGAGGGGAGGAGAGGAGAGGAGAGAAGAGGAAAGCGGACCTTTGCACACTCATGCCATCTGGGTGAGCTGAGCTGCATGAAAAAAATGAACAAACCTGGACACAGGGTCAGAGCGTGCAGTCACCAACACACTGATGCCAACCTGAACCATCAGAGGGGCAGATGACGCATGTGTCATCAGTATTTATTTCCAGATAATTATAACACCCCTTCCTATGTCAGAAAATTCGAGCAATTTTCCTTTCACCAGGAACAAACTCCAGATGCCACAAGAGTTAGAAGTTTGGCCTCGGGTCCATGTGGTACCATTATGTTTTTGGTGAACGGAATAATCCTTTTGTGCCTCCCTGTCCTGATTTGTGTTGGAACTAAAATATACCTGTGCAAGTGAGTCAGCCAAACACTAGAACTTTCTTCTGAGGATGGCTGGGAAGAGAAAATGGTCAGGACATTGCTGGTAAGGCCAGGGGCTCCGTCAATGTTATCAGTGCTTGTGTTGAAGGCATTGTTGGTGGTGGTGCAGGTGGTAGAGAAAATAAACACCTACCTACGATCAATAATTCTGCTCGCAAATTCTTTATTGCCTCTGTCTCGTAGGCAGCTACATCTTCAAGAAATAACTTCTGGGTGGCCCGTGTTTCTCAGCACCTACACTTCTTCCACCAAGACTGAGCTGGTCAGGGAAGTTTTAAAACATGGTATCAACTGTAGCTCTTTCCCCACGGAAACTGCCTCCAGGAGCTGTTATGCAGCCATATCTTCGAGAGGTTGGAGGCATCTGGCTGCACCACGAGTGTGAACTGCCATCTGTTGGCTCTGCATGCCTTTGTACAAGGAAGCCATGGAGTCCTTTCTTTTGATGTCTTGGGTCTGATGATTTTTCTCTCCTCTCTTTTGTGAGCTACGAAAGCCCCTTCCTGTGCAGGCAGCACCGACTGGGGCCGTTCTGTCAGCTGATGATGTCCCAATAGCTTGTGCGGTTCAGTATTGAATGACTCACTGACATCTGTGTCAGGCGTTTATTTTTAGTACATTCTGCCCCACACATATGTCTCTGGGATGTGTTTCTCTTTTCCCCTCTGGACCAATGTTTCTGTTGAAGTGACACGCAGAGCATTGTTCCTGAATTGTATGTAGCTTTTGTCTTCTTCACACTACTAGAACGGCCACAGGAAGCTACAGAAAAGATGATTCCTCACATTATTAGATGGATTCTTATGGGTTTTGCCCTCAATTTTATATATTAAAATAGGCCCATTGGAAGAGCACACACTTACATTCAGATACACATACACAGTTATGCAGAAATAAGTATGTGGATGTGTTACATATATGTTTAGTGTTATCAGCGTTATATCAATATGTTCAACGAGGCATCCAAAAGATATAGATTCATTTATAAATAAACATATAAGTGAGCACAGTAGAGGTAAAACTTATAGATCTTATAAATGAATGCAAGTTTCTATTTTTTCTTGCAGTTTGATTTATCTTGAGCGCCCAGAATGTGAGCATATCTCCCAAATTGTTCCTATTACACACGTGGAAAAGAATTCTCTAGACACCATCCTTCTGCCTCTGTTTGGTGGCTGCTTCCCTTCTCAGTTGGGGGAGAGCTTGTCCTGGGCTGCTCTGTGTCACAGCAGTTGGCTTCTTCCGTTCTGTGCAGTAACTCAGGCTGTTTGGATCAGCTTCCCTGCAGGCTGGCAGTGGACTCGGCGTGGCTCACCATGAACTCTGGGCATGCTGACTATGAGTTCTGCTTGACTTCTTTCAGTAGAACTCTTACAGTCCAAAAACATGGGGATTTGGCTTTGGACTAATTTAAGAGATAGCATGTTTCTATCTCTGCTCTCTCTCTCTCTCTCTCTCTCTCTCTCTCTCTCTCTCTCTCTCTCTCTTAACACGCACATTTTGTCACTAAACGTCAATATGTCTTGTGAAGTGTGGGAATGTATTTGACTCTAAACATTTGCCCATGCATACAAATATTCCCTCTCTTCCAAGTGTACCCCCAATGTTTACCAGGCCTTCCATCCTCTCACCTGAAGGACAAACACAACCGCCATTACCCAATGATGTTAGTTCAAAACGGGCTTCAGTAACACCTGGTCAGCCTCAGGAAGACTAACCCACCACACCAGAACAAACCACCGGGTTCTGTTTTCAGGCCTATGCTGGTGCCTATTGGCACGCTATTAAAATGTTTAAATAGGAGGGCCTCTATATCCTGACACCCACTACGTGGTAAGGTACACTTTACAGCCCAACGGTGTTCTCCTGGGAGACATGTAACTACAAGAGCTACGCCGCTGTCTTATCTTTGGAAACCCCATATCAAGGTAAAATTGTACCTGCCTTTGAGTCAGTGGCGATGACAGAGGAGAAAATCACCTGGGGATTTAGCCGGCTGCAGAGGGTGGAGGCTGCCTAACAATTAACCGTGGCTTAGCTGATTATTGCTAGTCAGAGCTGAAGACTGCATGAAATCCAAATGCCAATTGCTTTTAATCCCGGGAAATCCCATTCTTATTTTGCAAAACTTATTTACTGTAGCTCCTTCTCAAAGGAGATGCTGGGTGGATATGCACTTTTTGGCTAGAGATGAGCTTGTCCAAAGAGGACAGAGTGGCCTAACTGAATGTGAACACACAGTTCCTACCCATAAGCATTTCTGCTCCTCTTTCTTCTAAGGTTTGCACTCAGGCCACTTCTGCCATCGTGTCCTCAGAGCATAAACACGTGATCATGTAAAAATGGCTGTGTACAGGCTCAGGCCTTGGGCTGAGAAAGAAGCTGCCAATCACGCTGTAGTCACATCCTCCATTTGCAAATACAGTACCACCAGGCAATGTTCTCTTGCCTTCAAATAATTCTAACTGGTCCTTCTCTAGAAGCGCCTTCTCTTAGAGTAAAATGCAAATCTTCCTAAATGTGCCCAGTTGATGCTCATGTCTAGTAGATCCTATGACCTCACATCATTCAGGTTGGCGGGCAGAGCATGGGCGTGGAATAAGCACATTTGCCCTGCATCTGCTTCCTGCCTTACAATTCCTACACTCTAGGCTCTCTGTGCGGAGGCTGTGTTTCTGTATGTGAATGGGATGGTGGAGTGAGGAGTTCGTAGGTAGATCAAGGATGGGGCTGACTACCAGGAAGGTCAAGGCAGAATTTGAATTTTAGATTCATCCCTACCTCTGGCAGTCTAAAGGTAAAGCTGAACACCCAGAACCAATGATGTAATTGATCATGCCTATCTAATAAACCCTCTATAGAACACTGGATTCTGAGGGTGGTCTGCTGGTTGAACACAGAGTGCTCCCCGCAGGGCGGTATATTCAGAAGAATGGGAGCCCCTTATCCTTCACCATGCATGCTGCCCTGTGTGTCTCTGACACCTGGCTCTTCACTGCTACTATTTATAAAATGTCTTACAATACGTCAGTAAACATACATAAAGTGTTTTCCTGAGCTATTTGAGCTGCCTTTGCAATTTTATTGAGCCCCAAAAGCAGGCTGTAGGTTCCTTACAATTTTAGGCAACTCATCAGAGGCAGCAGACCAGCAGACCAGCTAGAGACTGAGATTAGCATCTGCAATGAGCAATGACAGTCTTGTAGGCCTGAGTGATTTACTCATGGGACCTGACGCTGCCACAAGGCAGCCCGCTGATGTCCACTCGGGAATTGATTGGGTGTGGGATATGCTCCCATGTAAACACTGTTGGAAGTATTGTGCCTGCTGTTGTGAATTTATATGGGAGAAGGACTTGAAAATGTATCTAAAAGACCAGTGAAGTAGTCTGTATAAGTAAAGAGGAGCCTAGGAGCAGAGGCTGGGGAGTGTCAGACAAGGAGCCCAGGTAGAAGCGGCTACTGCTTCCTGGGTGCTTTGCAAAGCTCACACTTATCTGTGCTTACACTGCTACCTTCAGGGGGGAGAGGTGATCCTTTCAGGTGTGGCGGTTACAACAGCAGTCGGCAGCTGATACAGTTATGACGGCATCCGGAGTGTGATAGATGGGAGGAGGGAGGAAAAGGAGCAGTGTTCCCTTTCTGCACAGCCACTGTTTTCTCAAATAGGCTTCCAGTACAGCGGCTGGAGCTGCACAGGATTTGGTCCCATTCTCTGGCCCCCTTCCTTGGATTCTCAGAGTTGCCTTCAGAGAATCAGGTTGCAGAACCCAACCGGCTCAGAGCAAGTTTCATCACCCTCATGCTTGTTACCCTGCAAACAGGCTCATGACAACATCTCCAGAGCTGGATGTTCCTTTGTTGTCTTGGAAACAGTTGTGTTTGCCCTTTTAGAGACAAGCAGAAGAGCTGTGTGCATGGAAAAAAAAACACCTCCAATTTTCTAACTTTAGTCCCTGTACTAGAGGTACTAGCTTCATTTGGTCTCATGAGACTCTGTTTTCCAAAGAAAATGCCTGTAGTTAGAGAGGGGGCAATCTTGAATCCTCTGCGCTTATCCTATGACCCGCTAGTACAAACTACTTGCTTGGAAAAGCCCTTCTTGCTGGTCAGTTTTGCCATGCTCTAACAGAACACCCAAGACTGGTAATTTATAAAGAGCAGAACTTGGTTTTCCTGCAGTTCTGGAGGCTGAGATGTTCAAGAACATGATGCCGGTATTGGTGTGTGATGAAGGCCTTCCCCCTGCATCCTCACGTGGAAGAAAGCAGACGGACAAGAGAGCAAGCTCCCGTCTCTACCAAGCTGCTTGATAATGGCACCAAGTTCATCACCTGTGATGATGCAGGACCAACACAGAAGAGGTCCTTCTGCCACGCTCACCTCTTAAACACCTTGCTATTGTCCCAGAGGCAGCGCCTAGATTGTATATTCAAACCATTGCCGCATCTTTATGGTAAATAAGCAGAAAACTAGGATTAATTCTGACAAAATGTGCAGCTCAGGCAACCTGATTTCATCATATTTAAACAGATTTGCCTAATGAATGTGGCATTATCTCTGACACATGGCTTCAGTGCTGACTGTATTGCGTATGCATTTAATAGTCTCATGCCCTTCCCCTTCTTTTGTCAACCATACTTTTGGGGGCTGGTATATTATTTTAAAAGTCTAGGAGCAAATACTAAGTATAAAGAATAAGAATTCTGATTTTTGAATCTTTTGTTGTCTTATGATTTCACAGCATATAAAACAGGAACACTGGGGTGAGACTTAACACAGTGGTTTTTTTTTCAAGCTCCCCAGGTGTACAGGGATGCATTCCCTAGTCTAGACAAAGAAGGATTAATTGGCTGTCCTCAAAGGCAAGCTTCATGATCTTTCTTAGGGCTGTGTCAACATCCCTTCAAAGTCTGCGATGATGCAGGACCTCAGGCTCCACGCTAAGCCAACTCAACCAGAATCTACATTTTACTAAGAGACTGGGATCTTTCTAAAGGGCATGCATGGGAAGACCTGCTCTGTCATGTGGCACTCCCCTGCTCAGCTCTGCATTTGAAGACCAAAGCTAAGTCTCTCCTGCCTCTTTCAGACATGAGTCAGGAGCTTTGTCAGAGACGCTGGGAGCCTGCTCAGCTGACACACACATTTCCCTCCATGTGTCGGATGTTTCCGAGCAGGGGAAATATGGGCCCTTGATGGGTTACGCGCCTGAAAGGACCCACTTCATTCATAACAATTAGTCCAAAATATGTTCTCCATCAGAGAACAGCAGCTGGATGTGCGCAACTTTTATGTTCTGTGTGTGGTTGGACCACTTGTCAGCACAAGTGTGGTAACCACAGAAAGCAATCCACCTGCACTTAGAATCACCTGTGATTCCAGTCTCCTTTCCTTGGGTGCATGGAGACTCCTTCCTGGCATTTGGATTAGGGAATAAGCCTTGTCCCTGTCCTTGTCCACTGGCTTTGTCTTTCTTCCAGTTGCTGCCCTGGTCCGCTCCCTCATCCCCTTCCACGCTGTCTCTCACTCTGTCTTTCTTGCTGTATCTAGAGACCTCCCTGTTTTCCAGACGGAAGTGTCTTACAATAAAAGAGCAAGGTAACACCATATGCCGTCTCTGCACCTCCTGTCTTCCTGCCTTGCTTTTTCTTGATCTGGAATGCAGTTTCTTCTAGGCCATCTTTTTACATTCAGGCCCCCCCTTTTGCTCCATCACAGTATTTCTCTTGAAGTTTTTTCATAGGCCCTTGACTGGCTGACTCCCTCCTTCTAACACTCCTTGGATTGTTGCATTACGTCTATGGATGGGGCTTTTACTTCTTTAATAACTAGACAGAGAAGACTTTGAGAGTATGACCTACACCTAGGTACACTCACAGCATGCGTTTTGAGCAAATAAAATCACTCAGCAGTGATTTGAGCACATGCATGCTTGTCTCTGTTCCTTTTACATGGCGCCAGAATGAAGAAAAAGTACTGGATGCTGAATGATCATCAACACCATATTAAACCCTGTGCCTTATATTTGTCATCTGTAAAGAAAGCGGTAGAGGTAGTGATCTCCCTTGCTTTCTAGCCCAGATGCTCCATTTCTGTTGCTATCTAGTGGCTAGAGTTTTTGGTGGCATTGAATGCTCCAGAACCCACTTTAATCAGGACACAGCCTATCCTTTACACAAACCATGGTCGTCAGATTATCTCTAAATTATAGAAAGAGTTGTCTGACATCAATTAGGTGGGTTAGCTTCACTAAGAAGATTGGGTAAATGGCACATTCAACAAACGTTTGCTAAGTAGCTACCTTGCTCCAGCCATATTACCGAGCCTTGGTGATCCGCCACTCAAGACTAGGGAGAGAATCAAATAGGGAAACGAATCACTTTAGCAGAGAATGCAATGTTATCACCCCCAACACTATCCAGCACAGGGGAGTGCCTAATCTACTTTAGAGATTGAGGAGGGGAGGAAGGGGGTGAAGCCTCAGGTTGATGATCAGCAGCAGAGAAAAGAGCAGAGAGAAAAGGTGATGCAAACAAACACCTACAGGTGGTGCCTAGAAGGAGGGAGGGAGCCCTAAGTCCTCACATAGCATCAGCCAATCGCCACGCCAGGCTTTGCAGCTAGGTCCTCTGCCAACAAACCACCTTCCACTCCCTCTCAGCCTTGCATCTTGAAGACTGTCTGGGAATTCTCAATGTCTGCCTAAGCCATGGTGTTTCTGGAAGGGTTCTTTTCCTCCCTGCCCCTGATGCTTTTCCATGACCATTCATTATTTCTCCTGATTCCCTGCCAGCTGGTCCCGTGGGACGGACACAAGGGAGAGGGGTGGCTGTGGTGTTAACCCTGAGGGCTTCCCTTCCCACTCCACTGCACGGAACTTGGCTTTGAAAGGTGGACCGCTGAGAACTGGGTTTTTATCACCCGTGGCTTCCTTTACCAAGAAACGTGAGCCTTGTAGATACGAAGAATAATTGGTGAATGGCTCTGAGGTCTCTTGATTATAAAGGAATGTGGAGGTGTATAATAATGTTATTACTTTCTGTTCCAGACATAATCTCTGTAAAACGAAAGGTAAGTAATTTCCAGCCCTCTTTCCAGACTGGCCTGTGGCCATATTTACCATGAATGGCCCATCCTTTGGGGTGCACATAATTTGGGAGGTTTGCGACTCGTTAACCCTCACTTCAATTTGTTGTGGGGCCTCACTTTGTTCTAGCGCTAAACAGTGAAAAGCCAGACAGCTGACTGATGACCCTCAGTTCATAAGATAGGGAGAAGAACCTCCAAAACACCAAGGGACCCACCTACAAGCAGAGCTTTTGTTAATAAGCCCCTTCGTGTTAGGCCACCCCTCCCCCAAATGCTTCAGAAACTCTATCAGGGCCACTGGGTTCTTGCTTGTAAGAGAGTCACCAATTTCCCTAGTACACAGGGCAACGTTTCGAGCTCTAGACAGACACTTTCATAGGTCTGTTCCCAAGGCAGGCAGACGTGGTCTCCAGGATCTCCATGACTACACCGAGAGGTGGAGGCGATAAGACACTGTCCTGACACATCTCCATCCATTGACTTCTTGAGCTACGCGTGTCCAGCCCAAGAGCAGGGCTTTCCCTGCCAGTGGTGTGAGAGATCGCACATGCAGTCTGGGCTCCAGCTAGCCGATAGTGAGTTATCTTTGGTGTCAAATATTTCGTAAAAGAAAAAAATGGGTATCAATATAGGAGAAACATAGGAGGAGTGGATTGGGGTTGGGGGAGAGAATAAGAGAGACATTCCAAACACACACACACACACACACACACACACAGTTGCATGTTCTTTCAAAAATATAGACATTTTTGGCAGCAGTGGTCTATATGCATGGAGATTTTGAAGACTAGTGCAGACACTTCCTACATACCCCCACTTCTTCCCTTCCTATTAGTTACAATTTAGACCAGCACAGTTCATTCCCTACTGGTAATGAGTGATTCTAAGATGTGGCCTCTAGCCAACAACCATAGTCTAGTCTAAATGCCCAAGCCTTTTACCTAAGCTTTTTATGTTCTAAGATCCATTCTGGACACAATGTCACACGCCGTTGTTGTATGTTCAAGTTCTAGCCTTTGTTATTCTCTTGTTTTCCTTATTTTGGTGTCCTGTTTGAAGATGCTTATTCCAGAATTGTTGTTGTTGTTGTTGAAATGTACCTCTTGGGCTGGCGAGATTACTCAGGGGGCAAAAATGCTTTCCATCAAGACTCATGACCAACGTTTGCTCTAAAGGACTCATAGAACAGAAGGAAAGAACTGGCTCCCACAAGTAGTCCCCTGGCCTCCCTATAAGAACCATGTGTGCGCTTGCACACATACACACAGAATAAATCCAGTACATTTTTTTTTGAAAGAAAAAAAGTCCCTCCTTTAAAATACCTATACTTTTTTTTCATTATAAGACTAGGACTAAAAGGTGACATGTCAAGTTCACCAATATTTTATTTTGTTATAAGCATCTCTGTTCCCCTTTAAAAGTCTTCTCTAGTAAGGTCGGGGAAACAAAGGATGGGGACCAACTGCACATTCAAGGTACATTTGCATGGTGTCACATCAGGTGCACACCACCAATTTGATGCACGACTACTATTGCTGACCGTGATGGCCTATCTGGCACGCTCCACCAGTGCGATGCTCAGGTGGATGCTGGCCTTGATTGCCTGGCCAAGGAAGTGCTCAGCTGGTCTCTTCACTCCAGAATTACCTTTTCCCCATTCCCATATTGTGCTCTCTGAAAGGATGCTGCCGTGCTTGGCCATTGGAAGGAATGGGGAGTTCTGCCCATTTCCCGGAAGCAATGAATATGCAAAAATTTGTTTCAAATATTCGGCATGGTTGTTTGGCTCTTATTTCCCACTTATTACTGTCATTAATCATTTGTCCCTAGCATTATCGATTCACGGATGACTTACGACTCTATTTTCTTTCTTAAGTTGATCAAACCTTGGCCATTCGGGGTCTTTTTTCAGTCATGCCTGGTGTTCCTTTGGCATACCACACCACCGTGTGCCTTTGGACTGTTTCCTCCCTTTGGCTTTGTAAAACACACAGAACTAACGCTGCAGATGGGTTTCCCCATGTGTGGAAAATGGCCACCAGTAGTTGTCTATTTAACGGGTCTGCTCTCAATCCTTCAGTGAGCCTCATCATCAATATAGGCTAAAACAGAACACAAGATCAGGCCCCGTGTGAGCAGGGCCCACATCCTCCCTGCTGGAACAGTGCCCTTGGTCCCAGGTGGCACTGTACCCGAGTATGAAGAAGAAGTCAAAGACAGACAGATGGTCGGACAGAAGAATAGGCAGAAGGGGTTGCAAACCATGAGCCAGACGTCTTCTGAGACCAAATGCTGCCGCTTCAGTCTTGAGCACTGATCATTCGCAGCTGATAGCAGCAGCCAGCTAGCTAGGTCCATCTGCCGACAGGCCATCTGAGGCAGCCGATTTCAGACACATTTTGGGGAGCTTTTGGGTTAGAACAGAGGGAGAAGTCAGAAGAAGCGCGGAGGGGAATCATCTCTGTGGGGTCATGTGCCAACTCAAATTAACGACTAATGACAACAGATTGTATTTAGCAGATTTTTAATATAAATTAGGTTAATGGTGACACATTTGAAATAGTACACTGAAAAAAATCCGTGTGTAATAACAAGCTAACAGATGTTGGCATTTTTATTATTAATTATACATTTCATTATCATCTGATTATTGTCAAACATCACTTGACAGGAAAAAATTGTATAAATGATTCATACACATTTGTTGTGATGTTAACAGGGTCTGTTTTATTAATGGAGTGACTTCGAGTCTTCTGATACCATCCTAAAAACCTTAGGTTTAATCAATGCACAAAACGGGGCACTCGGGTTCGCGTTGTGACTTGTCTTACCCACTTAGTACCCAGCCCACAGAGGCTTCATAGGGGGCACGGCTGCACAAATCTGAGGCCCAGCAGATACCATGAAGACATTTCTCAGAAGAATCTCAGAAAGATACTGGGATGAACGTGTTACTTCTGAGTTTGGGAAATGGAATTTTTTTTGTCTTATTCCAGCAAAAAGAAACTAAGAAATGGGCAGTGTGGATGACCATAAAATGAAATTTAAGGTAAGATTTCACTCCCATTCACATTCTGTCAAATCTGCTTATCCAGTGCAAACTCAGTGGTTAATCTGCTTGTGCTTGCAACCCAGCCTTTCTGCTCAGACAGCATCCCACCTAGGATTTGCTGAACACATCACACTTCTTAGGTACGGTACTGAAGCCCTGGGAATTGTGTACTCTCTGGGACTTTTGGCAGGCACTGGCTGGATTACTGGGATGAATGGTGTGTCACCAGTGGAGACGACCAAAAGTGATACTGGAGGCTGAGGGGACGTGGAGGAAAAAGGCAACAGAAGGATCATGAGTAAGAAAACCAGGAGGCCGCTGTGGTCATGCCTGTAGCTATGTCAGGGAAGCTACACCCATGAAATCTCAACAACATGGCTGCCTAAGCAAGACCTGAACAACTCCAATAATAGTTGACATCCAACATAGATGGGGAAATCTCATGGCGTCCCAACCCTAGATGAAGAGATATAGGAAATTAACAACCACAGGGAGGAAGAATTAATTAGTGTTATTCATGGATGAGCTCCCTGATTGGTCATCCAATACCGAGTGTTTAGCCTTAGAAACACACACAGCACTGAGCAGACTCCACAGGCTGGGTTTGTATGGTGATTCATTTCTATGGAGGAGCAAGGAATAAACAAGAAAAGATGTCAGACACAGGGGAAGGTGAAGAGAGGGAAGAAATGGTATAATTATATTTTGATTAAGCAAAATAAATCTCTCCTAAAAAATGGTACAGAGGCACCAGAGAACCTTGAGAGAGTGGCAGTGGAGTCAGAGACAGAAAGGACAGTTTGCACTAAGTCACTCCTGCTCTTATTCACTTCCTTTGAAAGAGCCTAAGAGAAAACCTCTCTGCAAGTATCTACTCCCAAGGGCTTATTACAGCATCACCCTGGCTCACTGCCTGGTCTACAATTCCCGGGGTGAAAATCATTCCCATTGGAGAGCTGTAAGATGCGGGTGAC
Source organism: Arvicola amphibius (assembly GCF_903992535.2). Lineage (NCBI taxonomy): Eukaryota > Metazoa > Chordata > Mammalia > Rodentia > Cricetidae > Arvicola > Arvicola amphibius. The sequence continues at coordinate 51,197,894 of NC_052051.1, forward strand.
TGATGAGATCAGGGTGAAATACTCCTGTTTTCCTGAACACCAAGGAGGGCTCCTGCCATGCAATGCTCTAAGGAAAATGCCGAGTCCTGTATCAGCTAGGTGACTTTTCACGGAGACATTAACCTGGCTTTGAGCCCATCGTCAGGTCTGTGGTTGGCTCAACCAAACACCTGCCCGTGATTCTCAACCGAAGCGGGTGGTGAGCAGGAGCAGAGAGCTGGAAGAGTTAGAGTTAAAATCCTGCCAGACTACACTTGGGGCAGACACTGTTTGGAGCAGAAGGAATATTACACTATTCAACAAGACTGTTTGAGAAGCCCCGGGGCATCCTCCAACAAGGTGACTGCAAGCCACTTGCCTTGGAAAGAATGCGTCACACCAAGCCTGTATTGCCGGCTAAGTTGTGCAGACCCAAAAGTGAACTCTGAAGCCTGTGTGCCCTTCACTCACCACCAACACCACTCAGGATTTTGCCAGTGCGCAATCACCATTTAATCACAGTGTATTATACATAGCTCAGAGCCCAGCCTGGATATGGATGAGATAAAAAAAAAAAATAAGAGGTGACTTTATCAACAAGGAAAGACCCGCGAGAAATGTTTATAGGAGATTCGTGCCAGTAGCGCACGGTGTGGAGAGGGTTGTGGGTCTTCCTGTACGACAAGCACCATAAGCTGGCAGTGCCACAGTGGAACAGAACCAAGTGCAGCAGGTTCCCCTCTGCAGCCCTGGTACAGAGTTGCTGGGTGAAACTGTAGACCACAGTGGGGCAAAAGAGTGTCTCCTTAGACCGTCAAGGTCAAAAGAGTCTCAGTTTTTACCCCTGAGACGTTCTTTTGTTTGTTTTCTTTTGTTTGTTTGTTTGTTTGTTTGTTTTGAGATAGGGTTTCTCTGTGTAGACCTGACTGTCCTGGAACTGACTCTGTAGACCAGATTGGCCTTGAACTCAGAAACCTGCCTGCCTCTGCCTCCCAAGTGCTGAAATTAAAGATGCGCGCCTTCACATCCAGTCTTCATGAGGTGCTCTTGATGTCCTGTCCGCACGTGTGAACTCACAACAGAAGGCGGCAGTGAGGGCTGCTATATGGCTGTGCCCAGGGTGTTGGGTGACTGCAGGGGTGGGTGTCCCTGAGAGTGCTCCAGCCAAGGGAGACAGGGCCAAATTGCTGAGGAATTGGAGACAAGCAAATTTAGAAAATGACCACAATCCCTGCTAGAAGGAGAGAATTTTGCCACGGACAGAGACACATTCCCGAATCCTTACAGTTTCATTTGGATCCGGATGGGATCAAAGTAATAGTTGAAGTTTTTAAATCCCTTAATCCACAATGGAGCAGACTACCTGTGGTGTGTTGACACTCAGTTCTACCGTGAGTCTTAACTTTTGCTTCTTTAATTTGTATTTAGTCTTACAATTTAGTGATGTTTTGGTAAAGTTTAATAACGTGCAACCATCATCACAGCCCAGTTTAAGAACACCCCGTGTCTCTTTAGAATTCGGTGACTGTTTAGTCAAACCTGTTTCTCATCTGCATTTGTTTGGGGAGCAAAACAATACGTGCAGAAACCTGCAGGAACCTGGGGTCTGCTATGTAAAAGCTCGCACACTGAGCTTTATTTCAACCCTTTTCAACACTACACTTTGAAATAGGGTCTCACCAAGGTGCTTTTGCAGGCCTCAAATTTGTGTTTTTTTTTTTTTTTCTTAATCTCAGCCCACTGCTTAGCTGGGATGACAGACAGGCCTGCATCACTGTGCTTAGTCAAAAGTTTCATCCTTTGGTCAGATGCAGTTCTTTATCACACTGGCAACCTGGACCGAATTTCCAACTCTCACTCAGCATTTGGTTTAGTTGAAACAGGCCTGACACCACCCCTGTACCTACTGACGCGGTTGACCTGCACCTAAGCTTTGGTGCTCAACTTTGACTGTTCCTTTTGATATCCTGTGGTTGAGGGTTATCCAGTTCTCTGATGATTCTCATCGCAACTGTGTTCACAGCTCCACTCAGGTCTAGCACAGATTCCCCAGGTTACAGGTTCAGTCACCCTGCTGCCAACTTCAGATATCAGTCTGGGCATGAGGTTCTTCTAACCAGCCAAATATTATAAATATTCACATCTTGTGTGTGTTTTATGACCACTGAGTACCTAATAAACCCCACTCCCCCTAGATCCAGTCAAGTCTTAGAGATTTGATAAGGCCCTTGTCTTTGAGAGACAAACTGTGATATCTCAAGACACATCCCCCACACACTGGTATTCATGTTTGGGAGACATGACATTCTTCTGATTTAGTCATTGCAGGGCCAGGGACCAGGTACCTGAAAACCAACACTGAGACCAACACCAAACTGTTGGTGCATCTTTCCATTTCCCGGGGACCTGAAAAAAGCTGTGTTCTCAGTGTTGCCCCGTTCATGCCCTTTGGTACTCCATCTTCTGGTGTTTGTCCAGAGTGGACAGGGACTACAGAGAAGGGAGATAGCACAGGAACTTTAGGACTCGGGACTCACTAGGTGGCAAGTTCTCTGCTTTTCTTGTTGTCTACCACATTCTTCGTAGTCAGCTGTAGGACTCTCCAGCTGGGAACCAGGAGGTTTTCTAGAGATAATGAGGGATTAGTCATCAGGAGGAGCCAATGATAAGTGTGGGCCCAGCAACAACCTGCAAGCTCAGAACTGATAGAGCTGAACAGGAAAACAAATGCATGGTCACACCTGAAGATATCAACACCTCCTCTTGGTGACTGACAGGGCACCTAGTATCAGCCAAGTTCTGTAAAATCTGATGGACAGAATCAACCTGTAGGGTGCAAGAGAAGTAGAATGCCCTGCTCCAGAATCTCAGGCTGCACTTCTGAGGTTGTGCTTCTGGAACCTCCCTCAACATGGACCGTATCTTTGCCATAACCTAAGTTTCTACGGCAATGGAGGATGGCTTCTCTGACTAGAGTGGGATGCAATCAGAAGCTAATAAAGGAAAGATGAGAAGAAAACCTCCAATTAATTAAGACTTACACAATAAACTTCCAAATAATCCATCTTCAAATAGTAAGACACAAAGGGAAAAAAATGAAGACACAGAACACAATAAAAACAAATATATCGTATCAAACTATGTGGGGTGTGATGGGAGTCAGCAAGAATAGGGGATATTACAGAAACAAACTTTCACAATATAAACAAAGAAATGTCTGAAACCAATTCTCTCTTTCACTATCTCAAGAAACTAGGGAAACAAAAGCAAAATAAATCCCAAATAAGCCTATAACATCCAAAAGAGAAAAAAAAATGAATGACATTGAAAGTAGAAAAGTGATATATAAAATCAAATAAATAACAAACCACTTTCTACAAACATCAATGAACTTAACAAGATGTTAGGAAGACTGACAAACATACAAGGTCATCAATATCACAATATCACCAGTCATCAATATCACAAATACATCACTAAAACCCATTGTCTTCTAAAGGAATTCATGCCAAACACATTCCAATGAGAGTGTGTTCCTCTCCAATGGCCACTGCTACTAACTTACTATGAATTTCGAGCACATATTAAAGCAGGACACAATTACTTTCATATCGTTCAGGAGACCCAAACCTTAGATGGGTTCTCCACATTTCTCACTGGAGGGAAGGATACAGTCCCTTGCATTTTTCAATTTCTCTGCCTTCATTCCCTGAATTCCTTGTCTCATGGCCCTTTCTTCCATCTTGAAAGCTGAACATCTTACTTGGGTTATAACCTTGTCTTCTACTTGCCAAATTGTCTACATAGTCCCTACATGAAGGATCCCTACAATCACATGTACTATGCCCCAGGATAATTTTTGCATTTCAAACATTTTAAATTCAGCACATCTGTAAGGCGGCTCATGACATATAAGGCATTTATATACCATTTATTTCTTTCCTGAAATTAGGACGCGGTGTCTCCGGGGCCCATTATGTAGTCTACCATAGAAGAATCCAAAACTTTATATTTATAAATACAATTTAGAATGAGTGGAGTTCAAAACTACAAGCTGCTCACCTTCACCAGAATGAAACACACAAACAAAATAACCTTGCAAGCTTTAATGTAATGGAAGGTTTAATCAAATGGCCTCTGACAGAGAATTTCAGACCCGGGATCACTTCTAAGGAGATATACCAGTCTTTAAAGAAGCATTAACACCAGTTGTACAAAGTCTCTTTAAGACAGATGTACAGGGGGACACAACACCGCCAGTTCATGAGACTGGCATTGTTATATTGCCAAAAACAAAGATAGTACACAGAACAACAAAACAAAGCTGCAGACCAATATTTCTCATAAACTAAGATGCAAAGATCCACAAAAGCTTAGTAAATCAAAGTCAGAAATATATAAGCAAATTATGCACCATGACCATGTGAAATTTATTCTAAGTATGCAAATCTGGTTACATATTCAAAAATAAATCAGTATAATATACATAAGGCTAAAGGAAAAAAAAATCACACAATCCTATTAATAAATATAGAAAAAGTATTTGACAAAGCCTAGCACTAATTTATAGTCTCTAAAAACATCAGTATAGTAGGAATGGAGGGAAACGTCCTTAGTTTGGCATGTATGTTTACAAAACTCTAATAGTTAATACACATAAAACACTATTCTGGTAGTGGGATAGCACTTAGCTATCATGTAGAATGGGAGTCCCAGCCACTTCCCACAAGGCAAGTAAAGGAAACAAAACACAATGCTAAGTGATCAGGAAGAAATGAAACCGCCTGTTTGCAGAGATGATTGTCTACATAACTAATCTTCAGTAATCTCCAAAATTTCTAGAATAGTTAGTGATGTCATATGATGATAGTGAATAGGCAAAGGTAATCTTATTTCTACGTAATTAAATCAAATACATGACTACTAGAGATAACAGCTGTTATTTATAGTTAAGGAGGGAAATGGGTGCATTTAACAAAATCTACATGAAGTCTATATGCCAAAACTAAAACTAGAACATGGAACATGATGGAAACGCACAAAGCCTGAGCGCCAAGAGCTAACGCTGCATCCAGCAGCTGAGAGACGGTAAAATGAGCCTTCAGCCCTCTGCGCTGGCCCATTGATTTAATATCATCCCTGCCCACTTTATACGGAATGTTCTATTACTCTTACAACTGTGTGGGAAGCCCACACCATCACAGAATAGAGGTCTGAGATACTTCGGTGGAGATGAGAGGGAAGCTAGCGTTTACTGAGTACTTACTGTCTCTCCAGCCTTTCCTAGATGCCATAGCATGTGTTCTCACAACATCTCCATGAGACTTCAAGCTATACACTGATTAATGACAGAAATAGTCTCAGAAATGTGTCTGTTATCAGCTACTTCCCTGCTGTGATCCAACATTGTGGCAAGGTAGCATAGAGGAGGAAGATTTTTTTTTTATGGTTTATTTTTTTATATTTAAAAATTTCCATCTCCTCCCTCTTCCCTCCCCTCCCCTCCACCCATACCCCCCCCCCCTCCCTCTCCAGGCCAAGGAGCCATCGGGGTTCCCTACTCTATGTTAAGACCAAGGTCCTCCCAACTCCCCCCAGGTCCAGGAAGGTGATCAACCAAGCTGAGAAGGCTCCCACAGAGCCCGTCCATGCAGAAGAATCAAAGCCCAGCGCCTTTGTCCTTGGCTTCTCAGTCAGCCTCCACCGTCGGCCACATTCAGAGAGTCCGGTTTGGTCTCATGTTCCATCAGTCCCATTCCAACTGGAGTTGGTGATCTCCCATTAGTTCTGTCCCACCGTCTCCATGGGTGAACGCACCCCTCACGGCCCTGACTTACTTTCTCATGTTCTCTCGAGGAGGAAGATTTTATTTGGGTTTCTGTTCCAGAGGGTTAGGAATCCATCGTGGCAGCAAACAGCGGACAATGCAACAGGAACAGAAGCCGAGAGCTTACATCTTGAACCATAAGTACAAAGCCGAGAGAATGAACCAGATTTTTAGCTCTGAAAGCTGACCCTCAGTCATGTACTACCCCCAGCAAGGTCACACATCCTAAACATCCCAAACAGCGCCACCAACTGGAGACAGAGTATTCAGATAGGGGCAGCACCTACTGGGCACATTCACAAATCAAACCTACTTCTCCCAAGGTGCTAATGAACCAAACAATGTGCAATTCAAACAAGCAAAGGGAGAATGACTCAACCAAGCAGTGTTGTGAGCTGCAGTGTGGCTGCTGTGGGTAGAACATGGCACTGTTTTACACTAACGTAGGAGGCATACACATAGACAGAACATAATATAAAATAAGTACAAACACTATCCTAATTGCACAGAGTAACATAGCCACGTAGTTACTATATCAAATATTATGTACTGTATGTACACTGTACTTTCAAACAAGTGACAGCAAGTGGGTTTGTTTATACTGAAGACACTGGATGTCTTGCATTGAGGTGCTCTCTTGTCTACGACATCACTCAGCAATAGAGTTTTCTCAGCTTCATTGCAATTCCACAGGTCCACTTATGTAGCATATTATCAACCAAAATGTTATGAGCCCATGGCTGTCATGGGAAATGGCAACTGCTGAAATGAAAAATAAGTTGACTTAGAAAACTTAGTGGATGGAATCAGAGCTGGGCTTTTAACACTGATCAGACTAAAAGAAAGTGCTAGAACATAGGTCAATGTGGTCAACTGGTTGACTAATTACTTCCTATCACCAGTATGGTGTTAATTTAACGAACAGACTTCTATACTCTAAGTTGTGTGCCTTTCAATCTAGACGCTTCCTATTTTGGCATTTGTGCAAGTGGATCTGAGAATGATCATTTCAAAGAGATGAATTGATTTTCATCTTATTATTCTTCCTCCCCCTTCCTGAGACCCAAAATCCATCACCAGAGGGACAGATGTAGACACCGATAAGCGGGTCAGTGCCATCACCTATGGAATCTGTCCTGCTGGTTACTCACTTGTCCCCAACAAGGAAACCTATGAATGAAATACTATCAGCTTCTCCAAGACTTGAAGAAAAGACTCGAGACTATTCCCTAAAATACAAAAATATAAGCTTTCTGGCAAGTATTCTGCAGTCACTCTGAGTGAAAGGGCACTTCTGAGTTGGAGTTTCGGTGGCATGTGCATTGGAGAGCAACTGTACAGTAGAGAAATCACATTCATTTATGTCACATGTCATGCATCAACGGCCCTTTGGAAGCTCCATGTCTTCCCTTCTGTCCCTGGACCTCTTTAGGGAATTTGCTTCACACAGCCTCTTGACTTTGTACGGAGCCAGCCTGGTGACAGGATATCCCCTCACACACTTGATACAAGCCTCAATCTTCTCTGCCTGACTGGAGAGGTCAGAGAGCTTTTCAATTCCATCTGCCTGCGAAGATGGTGACTTGAGCGAGTGTTATAAACCTTAAAACTTACAAATGCCCAGCTCTGTCACTCTGTCTTTCCCATAATTTTATAATCGCTTACTTCTTTAAGCCCCCAGAAATCCTCAGCTAGGAGATGTCTTAATTAGTGGTCTTTAAAATAAGGTACGGTCACCTTGACACCACGAAAACCTATGTACTGAGATAGAGGGGAGAAAAAAAATACCGAAATCATATTTGTCTATACTTTGTGTATATTTTCAAATCACCATTTGTGAATGCTGTATAATATTTAATATAAGGCAACTTTAAATAAAGAGATATTTCTGTTTTTACCAATATATATTTTCTTGATCAGCAGCGTTTAAACATCAACACTGCAGAGCTGACTTGTTCGGCTCTGCCAGACCCACTATTAGCCGCTTTCTTCTTAGGGAGAGCGGTTTTACAACCTTCGCAATAACTCACGGAAACACTTTATCGCTGTCTGCACTTATATATCCATTCACCTCAGTCACTTAACTGTTATAGCACATGACAGTTAGGCCATGAGCTTCGTCCTAGGCTTGGGCCAGGAATTATTTCCCTCCTCTGCGAGTTAAGACTTTCCCCACAAAGCAATCTTAGGGAGAGAAGAGATCTGTTAACTAGAATTTTAAGCTCTCCTTGGCCTTTTCTTAGCATAAGAGAGCAATTCTACCCTCTTGTCTTAAGAAAATATGATAGTGATAATAATATTTAACCTGCAAGTTATAAAATCAGAATTTTATAATGGAGCTCATTAACTCATCGGTTGTTATTTGGAACACAGGTTGAAGTGCAGTGTGGCTGCCTTGCTGAGCGAGCCTGTCTCATTTGCTTCAGTATTTCCCCTCAAATGTATTGCATTAGCTCATGACTGGGTGACGGAAAGGAAGTGCTCCAGCCACTGCGCAGGTCAAATTCCCTTCCCAGCTGAGAAACCAGGCCTCATTTAATCCGTCTGGGAAACATGCATTTGCCTGCGATTTCTTTCTGCGATGGTGCTTCACTGCTGATGCACGTGTGTCTCGTAGCTAGTCACGCATCTTCAGCGTTTATGCCCCGCATTTCTGCTCAGCGTCCTGTTTCCTTGACGAGATTGGTGCTTCCAGAGGATGACCTGGCGTTAGCCATGATACATTTCAGCTTTCGATGAAATCATTCCCTAATCTTTGAAAAGGACATTCTATTTTCCCTCCACAGCCAAGATTCTGGGAACCCAGATGATTAAATTTTATATACTAATTTGATGACTCTATGCCTGTTTTTCTTCATAGTGTTGATAAAAAAAATGACACGGTCTCTGCGGTGAGGCGTTTGCTACAGCTCCCCAGGTCAGTGTCATTAATAACCCTTCCTGTCTGCTTTCTTGAGGTTAAAACTATGCAAAGCAGTGAAATAAACCCAACAGCATGGGTAAATGTAGTCGATCTTTCAGATCCACAGATTCTGCATCTATGTGTTTAACCAACCACACACTGAAATAAATTCTTTAAAAATGACATCTGTTTTGGATATCCACAAACCTTTTTCTGTTATGCTTCAGAAAATACAGACTAACAACTATTTATAGAGCGTTTATGTAATTTTAGATGTCACAGTTTAGCGATGATTTAAAGTATATGGAAGAAGGTATATAGATTACATGCAGATATTTTACAGAAAAGGCTCAAAAGCCTGCAGATATTGGTGTCTATGGGAAGTCCTGGAATAGAGGCTCTATGGAGAGCGAAGCTGGAGCTTGGGGAGCATGCTTGTGGGACTCTTGTCACATTGCGAAGGATCTCTGCATCTTCCCATAACACAGGCATGTGGAGGGAGACCTGAGGAACAGGAGGCGTTGAACTCATGATCAGATGATGATGTAAAGGTGAGACGAGAGCACAAGAACATTCCAGAGGACAGGGACAAAGGGCCTGGCAGGGACCATTCCTCCCAGGCACTGAAAGCATCCACATGACAGGAGGGGGATCAGGATCCTGGTGACAAGATTTGAAGCAGAGGTATATCTATATCATCTATATCTATCAACTATTTTTCCCATCTCCTAGCATGAGCTCTTAAATGCATTTCGTTGATATGTAGAGGAAGACTCATCTCACAGCCGTGTCTGTCCCTCTGTTGACCATGGCAGCTGTGGGGTGAGATCGGACCGATCTGGCTTTCTTCCTCCATACACAATAGTAGTGGGAACCATCACGCCATAATTCCTTCAGTAATCACTTGCCTGATGATAGTTAATACTATATGCCAAGGGATGATTAGTCCACTGGCTGGCATAGCAAGGTTTATTTGATTAGCAGAGAAAAAAGGACCATCGTGTTGTGTCTGTTGTCCTTTCTGTAAAATGAGAATAATAATTTTAATGATGAGCTTGTTGCGAGCATTAGATGAGCTAAAACCAGGTAAAGGACATACACGAGTGCACAGATGGGCACTTAGTAAATGCGGGTTACTGTGTTGTGATTGTCTGGACAGCCAGCAAGAGGAGAAAAGACTCTGAGCCCACAGGCTTGAGATTGGGCTGCAAGGTCATGAATAGGCTCATGCATTTGATATGGATCGTGATGCATATGATACAGAGCCTGGGTAAAAGTCCAGGCAAAGGCTGGGTGGTGGTGGCGCACGCCTTTAAACCCAGCACTCGGGAGGCAGAGGCAGGTGGATCTCTGTGAGTTCGAGGCCAGCCTGGTCTACAAGAGCTGGTTCCAGGACAGGCTCCAAAGCTACAAAGAAACCCTGTCTCAAAAAAAAAAAAAAAAAAAAAAAAAACAAAAAGTCCAGGCAAAGCTGTTCGTGTACCTAGGCAGGAGGGAACATGACATAACTCTCTATTTTACTTGAAACCGTGGCTGTTCAATGAGGAAAGAGGGAAGAAAGGAGGGTTTGAAAGTCTGAAGGTTGGGGCTGAAATGGCAGTGGACTTTTTGGAGCTTCCTCCAAATGCCAGCTGACCCTGCATACTGATCCCTGGTGCCTTTCCTCAATTTCTGCATTCTTTTCCTTCTAAGGGCTGCGCCCCAGCTTTCTTTGGAGGACTCACTGAGGATGTCGCTGCAGAATGCCCAGAGTCTTCCCAGAGCTTCTCAATTTCAGGAGGGCGTCCACGGAGAGTTCAGGCAGAGAGAAGGCCCAGACCCTTCATTCACCAGGAAACAGACTGGGAAAGCCAGGCTCCAGAGTTCTCATGTGGGGCCAGGTTGGGGCCAAGCCTTCGTCTGAAGATCAATCACAGGTTGCCTTTTCCTCTCCTTCCCCAAGGACCAACTGCACTGCTGTCTCCTCGACTTGCTTAGGAAATCATGGACACCCAAATTCTCGTTTCAGGATCTGATTCTGAAGAGCTCCTAAGACAGGTGCTGGAGCCAAGCGATGTAGAGGGGGAGAATGCCATCAACAGACCAGCGGTGCTAATGGCAAGCTCAGCTCCAGCAGTTTGAGGCCGATTCCTCTGTGCCTTCTTCGCTGACTGGTTTGGATGGACTGAATTTCCGGCTCTACTCCTGTATTATGTTCGGGACAGAGGCCGTATTCCAGGGAGCTTCGTGGAAATCAAACAGAACTTCGGTTTCCTGGGGAGACAGAGAAGTTGCTCTCTGATTGCTCTCACTCCTTTTAGAATCACTGGGAATGAAGGGAGCTGCCATCAATCTCACCCAGATTTTCAATGAGTGGACTTGACTTGAGTCCTTCCTTGAGGCTCCTGGCTTGATGCTGCCACAAAAGGCTTTGGCGAGGAGATTTGTAGATATTTGTAGATCTTCACTTACCAGTTACCTGCCCACACCATTGCTGGGTATTTTGTCATTAAAAGATTCCTCACTTCCTGAACCTTCTGGGTTACTACTGCTCTATCCAGTGGGGATCCAGCCACTAGCTTTCATAGTCTCTGGAAATTAGGGGTGGAGCTTGAAAATGACTCTTGTCTTTGTTATCTTGGAGCTGTCCATGGATGTAAAGATATTGGTAGGCATTGCTGCCGAGGCGCTGGACTGTGAGGATTGTGTAGACCGAATGCCGTCTACTCGATAGGTAAAAACTACGCTGGAGAAGATGCGGAGCCGAGATCCCAGTGAGTATCTGCTGACTGTGTTCTGTGTAGACTAGCAGGACTTCTCAATTCTCTAGGGCACAGGGACATCCAGGAGCTTCCAAAACAGTGGAAGTGAGATGAGGCATGGCTGGGAAATGTCATACCCCCTGCCTCCCAGATATTATGCATCGTCCCCATGTGTCTCCAGGAGACACAGCTGCTCTCTCTGCACAGGCTCAGAGCGCCTTGCCAAGGCAGACTGAACGTGAGTCATCTTTGCTGATTCATTGGGCTTGAGGATTTAGCTGCTTCAGCTAAAATCTGAAAAAAAAACATGGTCTTGGGGAAGAGTTTGGACAAGTAGGAGCTTGTAACACCCACGTTTCCATTTCTGATCCTGACCGTGGTCGACATTTGCCAATCCTTTTGTTCCAGTTGGCAAAAGTGGAGTCACCATCTCAGATTCAGTTGAGCATTGTGGATTTAACTGGTGGGGTTCTCACTTGCTTTTGTTGTTGGTAAATGAACATACATGTATGTGTGCTCCCCCAGTGGGAATCTGATTAACTGCTATATGGAACCAAGACAGGCTAGGGTAGTTCTAGGATGTTTTTTAAACAGTGGCTGTCAACTAGCAAGAGTACAAAAACACTATCACCAGGAATTTTATCTGCCTATTGTATGAACCACATGGATGATACGATACATCTTATTATACATGAATATTCCTCCCTAGTCATGCAGAGGGTGGCATGGCCCAGGACTTCTCATGTTGTGGTTTGGATATGGTTTGAGTGTCTTCCCAAAGACTTTATGAGTTAGAAGCTTGGCCACTAGTGAGGCAATCTGAGAGGTTTAGATGGAAATTTCTGTCCTGCCTGGTCCTTCGGCTGTTCAGTCCCAAAGAAACACATGGAAGCTTATATTAATTATAAACTATTTGGCCTCTTAGCTCAGGCTTATTATTAACTAGCTCTTACAACTCAGATTAACCTTTAATTTTTATCTATGTTTATCCATGTGGCTTGGTACCTTTTTTCAGTAAGGCATTCTCATCTTGCATCCTCGGTGTCTGACTGGCAACTACTTCTCTGCCTTTCCTCTTCCCAGAATTCTCCTAGTCTTGTCACTCCACCCAGACTTCCTGCCTGGCTAGTTGGCCAATCAGCGTTTTATTAAACTAATACAAGTGACAAGTCTTTACAGTGTATAAGAGCATTATCCCACAGCAGAGAGATGGTGGAAGTATTAAGAGACTGGCTTAATCTGGTCCCTGGGCATGGGGACCCTTAGAAACGATTGTCATTCTCGTAGCACCCTTCTTAGTTCTCTTGAAAGTGGGGTTGTTTATAAAGAGTGGCCAGACTACCAAGATCTGTTGACTTTCTGTCCTCCCATGATATCTCTTTTAAGAGCCATCCAGTTTAAGTCTGCCTCAGAAGTGTGCTGTGATGCCACAAAGGGACTTGTCATTAATGGTCAAACAGGTGGGGCTGCCTCACTTTGAATTGTCACCCTCCGAAACTGTAGACTAAACAAACCTGTTATCATTACAAAGCACCCATCGTTAGATATTTTGTAATAGAAACAGAAAATGAACTAAGACATCAAATTGGGCTACTAATCGTTTAGCCTGAAGCCACACAAGAATTTGACCTGCCTCAGTTTTCCCTGGCTACGCCAAGGGTAGCCAAACCACATTTGTCAGAATTGCCTGAATCCCAAGGTTAAGCCAGCAGACAAACATGCTTGCTATGAATTAATTTTTGAAGAAATAAAAGATAACCAAAGGGGAAGTACAATCCACTCAAGCCACCTCTGATTTATTGCCTGTGGTGCCCATCAGACCACGCTGCACTGAAAGGATGATAAAGTGTCAACATGGCTGGCTGCTTTGCTTTTGAAAAATAACCCAGGACTAGATCAATAAGTAACTAGAGGCTGTGTGTTCATCTTAATTTTTAAACCTTAAATATTAGTTATTCTTTTTCCTTTTACCCCAAGTCTATGCAAAATCTCCATTGCCTTGATACTGAGAATATAGCAAGCTAAGGCCAGATGAGCCAAAGAGAACAGATCCATCCCTCTGCCTCCAGAGGTGTGAGCATCCTGATACAGCCCCCTTACCAGGAGGTGTTTCTTACCAAGTATACTCAGGGGCTAAAAGCAAAAGGATTCGTGCACTAAGACAATCTCAACAGATGTATGGCACTTATGCAATGTGGGCCGGCACATGGGCCTATGAGGTTGTTCTTCAGGGAGCTAATGCATGCAATGGATACGTTAGCAGAGACTTAGTATCTCGGTACAAGATGAGTGTCTTAACTGTTACTTGCTGGAACTGCCTCTCCAGTGCTGAGGTTGGTTGAGTGTGACTTGGTGATTGGGTTGTCACAGCCAGCCCTGTCCTAAGATATACACACTCACAGCCTGTGCAGGTCGACTGGTCTAACAGGAACAGAACTGGGAGATACAACATACGCAAAAAATAAAAACTAAGCTTGGGAATGTCTGCAGAGGAGAAATGTCTGTGACCTTTGGATTTTCCAGGCCAATAATAAAGGCTAGGTTCCTAAACTTTATCACTTTTATTTTCAAATAAGTACGTTATAAATACTGTAGACCCATTTAATTTCATCTCTTTTTTTCCCCTTTTCCTTTTAAAGAGGCATTTTAAAGGTCCACACTTAGACCAAAAAGCAGGTAAGTCCATGTGTCTCAGACTTAGCAGTTAAATCACCAGGCCAGGAGTGCTAGTAACAATGGACCCCCGTTCTTTACCCCAAGGTACTGATTCATAGAAGCTGGAGGCCCTGAATCTTACTTCTAACAGAGTGGCTCTCAACCTTCCTAATGCTGACCCTTTAATACAGTTCCTCATGTTGTGGTGATCCCTAATCATAAAGTTATTTTTGTTGCTACTTTATGACTGTAATTTTGCTACTGTTATTAATAGTAATGTAAATATCTGATTGCAGGCTATCTAATATGCTACTCTAATGAAAGGGGTCATGGTCCGAAGGTTGAGAACCATCTCTCTGACAGCTTTCCTAATGGTTGGTTCTAAAGCTGGTTGGCAGATCACAGTTCAAGGCAAGCCAGTTAGTTAACACTTACTGTCTTGTCTGAGCTCCACTCACTTCATCGTGGACCAAGCAACTCTTCCTTGCCCCTGGTCTCTGGTCTTCAGATCACTGGTCGTCTGGTATACCACAATCCCATTCACTGATTCCAAATCACATGTTACCCAAGGATGGAACAATGCCACCCTGCTGCAGAGCTACAAAGTTTGGAGGATGGATATAGTACTCTTCTACTATCTTACTACCAGACAGGACAAGTTAAAAGGCTAGTTGTCCAAAGAAGAGGGAAAAACACTAAATAGCAGGGAAGGACCAGAGCAAGGATAGTGTTGTCTAGTCGAACTGGCAGCTAACGTGTTTTCACTTGGTGACTTGGCTCTCCCGCCAGGGAATCTGTTTTGGAAATCACCTGGGCTGGGGGACTGCCTATTGTATCTCCCAAGCCTCAAGTGACCATCATTGCCACAAAGGCACAGTCTTGGGTCTAACTTCAGAAATGCAACCTTTGTCTGACCCCTGGAAGGGGATTCAGACAGTCAGCAGTTGGTTGCTTACTTTATATTAGACTATATTATGTCTTTTTGGTCTTCAAAGCAACCTTAAAATGAAGTACTTATTAGCCTCACTTTATAGATGAAGAAATTGATATTCCTGTGCCACCAGCTTGCTCAGTGCCTCCCCAGAAGCCAGACTGCACAGCAGCCACAGACCAGACACTTGGAGGTTATTCTCACTCTGCTAGGTTCCTCTTCCTGCCCTTTCTAACAGAGAGGTGGCAGAGGTCAAACGTGAAGCTAAATACAGACTGGAGATTAACTCGTCTATTTCTGTAATAGGAAAAACACACAAAATCCCTACAGCCACATCACAGAAGAGTGACCCAATTAATTCAGTGAGGAGATCAGCCACATTGATCGGCTGAAGTGTGGAGAGGACAATGGAGCTCATTGATTGAATGTTTTACTTTTCAGAGGCTTGTATAGACATAGCTGCAGGCAAGTCTCTCCTGAAAAGGTTGCCATGACACCAGCCAATGGGTCTACTCCCCTTAGCTCCCCCTGCTTGCTAGGGCAGGCCTGGCAGGGCCTTCTTTGGTCAGAGGTCTGCTTGCCTAGGTCACTATCTGAGTTCCATTCTTGGATTTGATGGCTTTTCAAACAAATGGCTTGTCTTTCAGGACAGCCTTATTTCAATTACTAAGTACCTCTTGACTCTTTGCATTTACAAATTACTATCTATGCCCATTTTGTTAACAAGCCAAGCACAGAAAGAGGCCCCATGGTAATATCCCCATTGTAGAGAGGACGGATAAAAGTCCAGGGAAGTTTAGGTCATCCAACAGGCTATACTGGGGCCAGAATGGTCTCCAGGAAGATATATCAATGAAGATGCATTAACCTTAAGATTCAAGTCAATTAAGGAAGAACAGTCAGGAATTAGAACAAACATGCTTCCCAGGTACCAAATGGATGTGCAGCGGAATCCTGTGTGGCAGAAAAGATATCAAAGAGAGGGGTGAGGCTGAGAACACCTAGCCACTCCTCAACCTCCCTCAGGAAGGGCAGTGTTCCAGCTGTTTGCTAGATGAGCTAGATCAGTCTTGAGTTCAACCTGCAGAGGAAAACACCATTCCATTTCCCGGATGAAAAATCAAGTCTTCCTCACTTATAACAGATGGGTTAACAGACCTGGATTGTCACCCAAGTAAATGATCTCTGCAGGGTGCATTTAGGCGCTGTGTTAAATGGTCCTCAGCAGAGGAAACACTGTTTCTTCTTTCTGCTCTTAAGTGGAAATGTGTGTGTGTGTGTGTGTGTGTGTGTGTGTGTGTGTATAAACCAGAACAAAGCAAAAGGTAACACTCTCCACTTTACTTGGTCCTTCTCTCTGTTACAGTGTTGCATTTAAAACACATAATAATTTATCAATAGCAGCTTTGGAAAACACTAGAAGTTTCTACTAACTTCTAAATAGGTCGCAAGTGTGTGAATTTCACACAATAGAGAACATTAGCACAACCTTTCAGGAGCCCCTTAAATCCTATCACTACCCACTGGCCCATTACCAGCTCAGCCAGTTGCATCCAAGCAATAGACTGAAACCTGAAAGATGGCAAATTCTCCTCTATCCATTGCCACCAACTGCAGAAATCTGGGACTAGACCTGGGAAACAGTGTGAGCTGCGCCTGAGGCTAAAGTCAGCTAACCTAGTCAAGAGATCAAGGGGGGTTATGGATAACATTGGCACACAGTCACAGGGAGCAGCTGCTTACTCTTGCTGGCCCAGGGGCTGAGTTACTTGCTGCTAGTCTTCTTTGCCTAGACTAACCCGGGACTGGAAAGTCAGGTAGAGAAGCATGCAAACCTAGGTGGTTTCTCAGTGTTCAACTGATGCAGTTGAGGGCACTGGAAATACTTCTTCACACACATACAACACACCCCCAAAATAGGGGGCCAGGGAGTGGTGTGAGCTTTAATTACTGTATATGGTGAGGGGTCAGTAGGCTGATGCTGAGTGTGCAGTCTTAGTTCTGATGGCCTCTTTCCTACTGTAGGAACTTCCTGAAGCTAGAAAGCACACACAAACCATTTCCTTGCAAAAATCTGGCTTGCCTATCATCTAGCTACATAAATATATCCTCATAATTAAGTCCCTAACGGTGCTTTTTTTTTCCTTTCCGGAGTTCAATAACATACAGTCAATCTTCTCAAACTTATTTTGATGTTGTTTTAAAGCATCCAACTTTGAAACATAGCCAAACAGAACAATGGAAATAGATTTTTCAGTCAAGGGCTAGATACTTGAGCAAATCGCCATTGAAAGGAAGTGAGATTAAGTAAATAATTAACTTATAATGAGTTAATTCCCTAATAGGTTGTGATGGGGATATCTTAGGATGTGGAGAAAAAGTATCTGTCAAATGTATTGAACCAATACCGGTAAAATAATGGCCAAATATTAACAGTGACCAGATCATAAGTGAAATATTTTATCACTCAATCATGAAATCAAGCCTAGGAGACAGACATTGCTAAGACTCCAAGAGAGCATTGTAAACTTTCATGTCAAAGGACAGATTGTACACAAGGGCCTGGTTTCCTGGGCCTGGTATTTCAATGGATAGGTTTTTAGCCTGCAAGAGGCCCAGGATCTCTAGGAAGTGCAGGACACTTGTGCTGTACTGGGGGTGATGTGAGAGTAACAGTATCTAGAAGACAGGAAGGGCCGAGGACAGGTGTGTGGTAGAGAGTAGAGAGTGGGGAGGAAGGAGGTACCATCTGGATGACAGTTTAGATGTTGTGGGTTAAGCCAGAATCCGAGTCACTTAAGAGAGGAAGCTCTTCTCTCTTGGAGGAGCAAGGACACAACTACAAAGAATTAAATTCAGATTCCTGACGTGAAGAAGGAGTTTGACATTCGGGCCAATAAGCAGTGGCAGTGCTGATCCAAATGAACTGTTGACAGAGTCTCTGTCCGTCTGACTCAGCGGTCGCAAATGTTCTTGATAGCCCAGAAAAGTAGTATGGGACACACTTTGCTCCTAGGTTATGAGGTTTGTGTGTGTGTGCTTCCCCTGCAACCAATCTACGCTGACTATAGAGACTGTTTTGTTTTGCTAGGGTTTCTCTAATGTCATCATCCAGATCTCTACAGTGATGAACTAGCCAGCACTTAGAAAAGAAATTAAAACTAGATATGAAAAGGCTTAACTGGCACTTAGCAGTGATGGTGCTAATTAGTACTAATTGTGCTGCTTAAATAGTCCCTGAGTAATAACACTCATTTTAAAGTCAGAGTTTTGGCTGGGTGTGATGGCACATTTCTTTAATCTCGATACTCTGGAGGCAGAGTCAGGCAGGTCTCTATTAGTGGGAAGCCAGCTTGGTCTACAGGGAGTTCAAGGCCAGTCAAACCAGCATAGTGTGACCCTGTTTCAAACCAAAGCAAAGAAACAAAAACAAGAGGTTGGGAGGCTCCTGACATAAACATCTGTTTTATTTACATTGTAAGCTCTATGATGATAAGACCAAGTGTTGCTCACCTTTTTCCCAGCCCCAAATAGATACAGGTGTTTTGGTAGAGAAGGGTAGTGTGTGCTAGCTTTCATCCTTGAGGAGAATTGCAAGCTCTCCGAATGAGGAGACCTTAGACATCTTGTTTCTGGTTGTATCTCCAGCATCTGGGAAGAAGATCTTGTGCAGGAAAGAGTGCAAGTAATATCCGATGAGACATGAATCGAACATTAAGTAAAATTGTGCCAGAAATGTAGCCAAACTTCATGTGTTTCCTGAAGAACCAATAAGGGCCAAATCTGTCCCTCTCCCAAGAATTGAAGGAATAGAATAGATGACTTGAGGTGAAATCTGCTTAAACTAAAAGAGTATATGGGGCTGGGTGGTGGCGGCACATGCCTTGAGAGGTAGAGACAGGCAGCTCCCTGTGAATTCAAGGCCAGCCTGGTTTACAGAGCGAGTTTCCAGACAGGCTCCAAAGCTACAGAGAAACTGTCTCAAAAACAGAGAGAGAGAGAGAGAGAGAGAGAGAGAGAGAGAGAGAGAGAGAGAGAGAGAGAGAGAGAGAGAGAGAGAGAGAGAGAGAGGAGTATATGTATATGGGAAAGGGTAAGAGTGCTCTATCTATAGCCAGTATTAACGTACATATACTACATATACTTTGTGCAAATATCTTCCTTGTTCACCCTACCATCTTATCTTTTGAGGCAAAGTCATTCCCTGACCCTTGAGCTCCTTGATTTTCCTGGCTGAATGGCTAGTGATCTCTAGATATATCTCCACTCTCCTTCCCCTAGGGCTAGAGTGCCAGATTAATGCCAATGAACCTTATTGGATCCTAAGGCTCAGAAATCAAGTCCTTATGCTGAGCCATTCCCCAGTCTTCCACATATATGCTTTTCAAATAAGAAAGTTAAAGTTTAAAGTTCCTAGACTTAGATTAATCAGTGGTGTTCATTGTTTCAGAAACAGTGGGAAAACATTTGCAGTTCTTGGTTTCATATGTCTTAACATTCACTTCCATGCAAACTCATGTATGTGGTTTTTTTCCTTAACACATTTACAATCACTTCAAAAGCATGTTCAACATTTTGAATTCTGTTGAACTAGATAGACAGTTGTTAAAGCTGTCCTTACACACCCTGGTGCTTACACACCCTGTGTTTATACACCCTGTGCTCACACACCAAGTTGCCAAGATAATAAAGGTTTGCTATCAGTGAATCTATGAGATATAACTTATCTGTTCATTTTAATAATCCAGAATAAAACAAGGAGGAAGAGAACAACAAGGGGTCCTGCCTTAGTCACTGTTCTATGGCTGTGAGGAGCCACCATGACAAAGGCAACTATCATAAGACAAAGCCTTCAATTGAGGGTTTGCTTATGGTTTCAGAGGTTTAGTCCATTATCAGCATGGTGGGGAGCATGACAGCATGCAGGTTGGCACTGGGACTGTTGCTGAGAGTTCTATGGCCTGATCCCCATAGGCAGAGAGGGAGAGGGAGAGAGCCTGAGTCTGGTGTGGGCTTTTGAAATGTCAAAACCACCCCACAACGCACCAGTGATATATGTCCTCCAACAAGTTCACACCTTCTAATCCTTTAAAGAGTTCCACTCCTTGGTGATTTACATTCATATATATACCAAGGTGCGGGGGAGGGCATTCTTATTCAAACTACCACAGAGGCCATTCAGTTGTCTGAAGAGTTGGATTAAGAGTTTGGGTTAAAAGTCAATACCCTTCGTTTACAGGCTCATTCCTTGAACCATTGCTTTCTGACAAACACTTCCAAAGGCAAACTCAATACCAGGGAGCGACAGAATAACTTGGGTGTCAGGTGGCCACTGCAGCAGAGATCCAGGGACTTAGGGAAAGGAAGTGATGTGTATGCACGTGCATGCATTTGAAAAGGAAACCAAGGCTGCCACAGGCTCGGTTCTCTCAGAACCATTTTGGATCCAGGCTGTCTACATCACACCAGTTTTTAAAAGAGCTTTTCCTCAGTGCAATAACCGATGGCATTGACTTTGACTTCAAAGGGGAAACTGGCAGATTTCTTCTGTGCAGTCAGACAGGGGACTGGAGGTTATAACACATGTACCCTGCATTCTCAGAACTGCTCATTTTCTAACTAGAATATTCTATCTTGATCATATGGGCCCTGAGGGTTTCAGCCCCTATAACTTCAGGTTCATTTCCTTAGAGGAACCAATCACATACGTATTCAAGCATGCCAAGAAATGATCTTATGACCTCAGGAGCAACATAAAGGGTAGCACTTGGCTCTTAAGTTTGTAACACAACATTCTATTCTCTCAAAAACACCCCAGTTTGAAGTCTGAGAATCAGCCCCAAGGCTTAGCAGAGGAGCTGAAGAACCCTACCTCCACAGGCAGGCTCATGGGAACTCAGGTAGGGCTCAGGCCCAAAGCTCTCCCCATGTTCCTTTGTCTTCTTGGCTCTCTCTCTGCTTTAATCCTAGGTTTGATGTTCTCCAGGTTGCAGGGACTCCTCTCAGATGTCACCACTGTGCCCTGGCTTACTCAAGCCTTCAGGTTTGCTTTTGTTTTTGTTTTGTTTTGGTTTAAAAACATAACTTCAAGGTACCAATTTGTTAGCTTCCGCCCTAGAGACTCTTGGGATGAGTTTTCCTTCCCTAGAAATCTCATCGTTTTTCTAGTGCTCCATCACAGCCCTGCAAACAGTAAACGTGTCTTAATTACCTCATCACTGGGATCCTTTCCAGTATGACATCCTATTTTTCTTCATCCAATTAATATGTTATTAGAGGAAATATGAACATTGTAGGAAAATATTTTAAAATCCGTGTAATTACAACATTTTACATATGTAAACACACATCCTTCTTTTGTTGTATATAGTCTTAGAATATGGCTTTAGTTTGCTGTTTTACTAAAATTAATTTTACTAAACTAAAAATTTATGGAAGGACCTTTAACACGACTATTTTTTCATAAAAATATTCTTTCATCATCAAATAATTCCTTGATTAATAAAGGTTTATGCTGTGAAAGTTATCATGCAGCTAAAAGACTGATAATACTTAATACCTTATTAATTCTAGAGCAAATTTCTAAATTTCCTGGGTGTGTGCATGAATGTGTGTGTGTGTGTGTGTGTGTTTATATGGGTGTGCAAGTATGTGTGAGTATATGAGTGTGCGCATGTAAATATGGATGAGTAGTGTATATGAATATGTATGGGTTTAAGAGTGTGAGTTTTGTATGGGTATGGGTTTGGGTCTATACTGTGTATGGATGTATGTGGGTGTATGAGTGTCTGTGGATATACGAGTGTGTATATGTATGAGTATGGTGTGTTATGTACATGTGTGTGTGTGTGTGTGTGTGTGTGTGTGAAGTGAGGGTAGGGAAGAACCAATTAATAACGATATATAATACAAACAACTGGACCCTTTGCTGTTGCTCCCATTACGACGGGACTACACATACTTTCATTAATGGTTACTGTATACGTTCAGAAAGCTGACAGGTCCTCCATCATTAGTGTATCATCTTCCGTGTATAAAAACATATACTCTGAACAAATCTAATTGAACTTTATGAATTGCCATTTGATGTATTCATTAACTAACTCAGTGACCAAATTGAAACAACTTAAGGAAGCAAAGATTCACTTAGGTTTATAATTTCAGAGAGAGAGAGAGAGAGAGAGAGAGAGAGAGAGAGAGAGAGAGAGAGAGGGAGGGAGTGTGTGTGTGTGTGTGTGTGTGTGTGTGTGTGTGTGACATGCAGGGAGCAGTATGCATATGGGTGTATGTAGCCTTTCCTGACTTTACAGGAGAGGTTTTCCATTGTCAGGACACGCTATGTGTATGCCAATTACAAGGGGACCCCTACAGCCACTTGACTGCATTTTGCCCAAAAATGAAGCTGTGAGACTCAACTACACTCGTGTCAAGGCTGGGGAATACTGTTACTTATCACATAATAGCCTTTAAGAGGAAAATGGTCATAAAAATAAATTATTATGCTAGAAAAAGATAAAGCATCTAGGAATGAAGTAAGATTTCTTTGGAAGAGTCTAACACTCTATCTGTGTACATTTGTGTCAGGGTTTTACATAAAAGCCTCAGTTTGTAACTCATTGCCACCAAGGTTCACACAGCTCTGCAAATTTTTAGCACAGTAACAATAGGGATATAAAGAAGCATTTATTCTTTTTTTGGAATGGGGGCTGGTTAAAAATAAATATACTGTGGGAATTCAAATAAAGTTGGACATATGTGTGGGAATTCCATGGTGATAGTAGGGGCTATTACAGCTTTGGTGGAGGGCAGGGCAATACTAAAGATTCTCCCAGGAAGGATCAGTCCTAACAGGAAGACACTCCAGTGATGTCATCTAGCTCACATGAATTCTTTATGTGTTGTGAGGCATAAAGGATCAGCTTCCTGTAGGGTGGCTAGATCTAGGTGTTTGAGGACTAGGTGATTAATTAGATGTGATGACTAGGACTTTAGTCAGGTTTAGGCCTTAGCTGCCCTGGAGACATGGCTTGTTTCCAGGGGAAGAAAACATTGGAAGATTAAATGTAAAAGAACCTTTGTATCAAGCTAACTAACTTATTGGAAGTCAAGAAACTCAGCCTAGGCTGGCCTAGAACTTGTGATGTAGCTAAGGAGGATGACCCTCACACTCAATCCTCCTGCCTCTACCTCTTAAATGCTGGAATTACAGGGATACCCACCACAACCAGTTAGGGTTTTGTTTTTAAAGTTTGTTGTTTGTTTGTTTGTTTTGTGGTAAGTTCTCACTATGAAAGTTTAGCTGGTCTGGAACTCACTATATAGACCAGGCTGGCCCTGAACTCATAGATCCCCTGCTTCTGGGACCAAAGGTGTGTACCACCACACCTCCTTTTATTTGATGCTGGGGATGGAACCCAGGGCTTCCTACATGCTAGGCAAGCATTCTACCAACTGAACTTCATTTCCAGGCAAGAAGTACCTTGCTTCTTCAAATCTCAGTTATTTTTCTTCTATTGAAGGCTACCAAAACTTCAATTTCTTCAAAGAAGCCACTATGAGATAACATATGGACATGTAAAATATAGAGCCTGGCTGGACTTGGCAGAATAGCTTATGCAGTGTCTGGTAGGTGTGGCAAGGGGCAGTGGGGTTGGCACAGCACCAGGGCAGTGAGATAGACTGCTGATCCTGAGAGCCTTGGGGAACGTTACGCTAGTGTTCTGAAGGTTGACTCTGAGTCCATGACGTCACCTGGGAATTCCCAGAAGGAACTGGAAGGAAAGCAGCTCTGGAGCTTGGGGCCCTGCATGAGCAATGGATAGTAAGCTGTTTGTCTTATCTGCTGTTTTACTTAAAGAAAATGTCTGAGACTGAGTAGTTTATAAAGAACACAAACTTATTTTCTCAAGATCAAGGCACCAGTGTTTGGGCCTTTAGCTACAAAAGCAGAAAGGCAGCTGCCGCCGACTTCCGCAGGCCTGCCTCACGGACCTCTTCCAAGCACAAGGGAGCAGCCTGTGTCTTGGTCATCACTCATTCCCATCTCCTAAGACGATGCTACAGGAATGGCCCTTCCCCCAGGACTAGTCATGTTTCCAGGATAAGGAAGAAACGGGGTGACTCTGGGTTAATTGGACTACAGGTGTTTAGATTTAGACCATCCTAGAATTTGCATATCACATATAGTTGCTGCTTTAGCGCAGAAAGACTTACATCTTAAATAAATTTTAGAAGCAAGCAGTAAAGTTCAAAGAACTCCTTTGGTGTCAATTAAGATCTGCAAAAGTTCTTTTAAATGTCTAAGGAGGATGCTCCACAGAGAGGCAGCTTAAGCTAGCCAAGTTGGAAGGAGCTGGGAAAATGCCTCTAGAGAGGTTCTGTTTTCTCTCTTTTAACCGGTGAATTCGTGAATCAAATTTTTACTCTGTGCCTAGCTATGAATGCACAGGAGCACGAGGGCCACGGTCACTGGTGAACTCTGTCTTCTGCTTGTTTGTTTCGTCTTTTAAATATGTGCACGTGTTTGTGTGTGTATGTGTGTGTGTGTGTGTGTGTGTGTGTGTGTGTGTGGTGTATGTGTGTCTGTACAGGGAGGTACTTGTACCTGCATGCATGCAGATATGCAGATGCTAGAGGAGTACCTAAGTGGCTTCCTCTATTGCCTTTGCACCCTGAGGCAGGCTTTTTCACCAAATCTGAAGCCTACTGTTCCAGGTACGGTGACCGACCAATGAGAGAGACCTTCCCACCTCTTCTCTGCCCCATTATTGGGGTTACAAGTGCACTAGGCCAAGCTTGGATATTGTGTGCTTTCATGTAGCAAGAGCTCTTACCAACGGAGTCATCTTCCCAGCCTCAAGGTGTTTGGTTTAGTAGGGCTAAAGCGTGACATACACTCATGGTATACGCTCATGGTATATGCTCGTGGTGTAGGCTCATGGTGTGGGCTCATGGTATACGCTCATAGTATATGGTCTTTGTATATGCCTGTTTCTCTCCTTATTAATCTTATTTTATTTTTCAAAACATTTCACTTTTTTTTGAAGCTACAGGGGGATGGACTATGAAGGCATTTGTAGACATATGGGTGTGGTCACAAACCTTGTGGCTACTGGCAATCTATGTGTTACATGATTCCATCTGGCATGATTTGGGAAGCTAGGCCTAACAGTCAATGAAAATCCGGAGTATTATTTTAAAACACTGCAGTGAAGGTTGATGTGAGCTTAAAGAATATATGAAGAGCAGAGAAAATTCTTAACTATATGCCCATTTAAAAAAGGTATAAACACAAATAAAACACATGTTGACAGACAAGCAAAAGCATAGGTTCCCTTTGTAACGGAAGAGTAAATGTATTCTCTGATGACTTTCATATGAAGCATGGCTTTCCCTTAGAGGAGATTCTTAGAGAGTCTAATGGAACTCAAGGGGAAGGCTCAGACTCAGTATGCACAGTTCATTCACTTGTAGCAGAAACACAAGGGTGCTGAGATACCAGAAAGAAAGACATGGGCACTAAGTCTTCTTGAATGTACCCACAGAGAGACTTTGTATTAAGGGACTTCAACGATTTGTAAGAAATACCCACTCATTGGAAATAATAACATGTATGTTCATGCCCAAACATGAGAGGTTTGTTTGATGCTTGTGAGTTCTTGACAACCTGATATTTTGAAATAAATTATAAAAGAAATAAAGGAGAAGAGGAAAACATATGCCATCCCACCCTCTTTCCTGGTAATAGTCAGTGCAATTGAAACCTGAATGGAAATCTCCTGAATCTGGTATTTGAGGACTGTTTCCCCTGTTCATCAGAGGAGGGACCAAGAAAATTCATTTGATCACCTTGGTCTACATATGAACATTTCTCTCTGCCGGGAAAACAACCCCAGCTCAGGAATGAGTCCAGATCTTCTCTAAAGGGTTACCTATCATCTAGGAAAGACAATGGCTAATGACCAAGCACGAGGAAGCCAGTTCATGAATCAGTAACTTGTGGACTACAGACTAAGTCATCTGAGTAAGATTACTGCCAAGGTCCTTTAAGGAAATGGCAGAGAATCCAAGTCTTCTCCCACTTGGCACACAAACGAGCCTTCCCGGCTTGGTTTACATGTAAACCGGAGAAGTTGTAAATAGTCTTGAGGGTAGAAAATTTCCTACATTCTCTGAGGCCAAATTATAACAGTGCAAGAAGCCCTGAAAAGGAATACAATGGAGAAAAAAAACCACCACCAACAAAAAACAGAGAAACATTGGCCAGAGAAATGTTTGGCAGAAACCCTGAATGGAATTGACATCCTACTAAGCATGTCTTCCTCAGTGAAAATATTTTCCTGAGAACCTAAGTACTTTTTCTCTAAAGAGGCACTTCCCTACAAACAAACTACATGTTTGTGTTTGCAATAAAACATAAATAGATGTTTACTTATAACTATAAAGGAATGCTGTGGGATAATCTTCTTGTAAGCTGTAAAGATTTTTCACTGGAATTGGCTTAATACAATGCTGATTGGCCAGTAGCCAGGCAGGAACTATAGGTGGGTCAACCAAACTAAGGATGATGGGAAGGGGAAGGGCAGAGTCAGAAGTCACCAGCTAGCTGCTGAGCAAGCAGAACCTATAAAAATGAGGTGACAATCCATGAACCACGCGGCAAAGCATAGATAGACATATGGGCTAACTTAAGGGTAAGAGCTAGCTAGCAAGAAGCCTGAGCTACTGGCCAAACATTTATAAGTAATATCAAGCCTCCAAGCCAATTATTTGGGGAGCAGCTACCAGGTATTTGGGAATAGACAGGCAGGAGAGAAACATTTGATTACAAAGGAATATTGTGCCAACCTCATAGTGGGGTGAGCAGGTAGGTAGACACTCAAGTGCTGTGCCATCCCAGTCCTTGCTGCTGCTAGCTTGACTTCTAGCTTTGTCACAGTCATTTAACTTAAGAGACCTCAGTTTCCCTAAGAGAGTAGGAAGCGTCTAAAATTGCTCATTTGTTGCATGACCTGTGGCCTGCCCATATGGTCAGTTCTGAAGCATGGTGCAATAGAAACCATTATGGGTATGTGGTGACTGAGTGTGTCTGTGTGTGTGGGGGGGATTAGGTACCATTTAACACCCAGTAGGATCCATTTGTCCTCAGAAGAAACATTCCAGGAATCCCAGAGGAATGTGACATTTAAAATTGTACCTATGCTTTGTGCTATGGTTTTTCTATACATTTAAACTTTTGATAAAGCTTAATTGATAAATTAGGCACCATAAGAGACCAACAATATTTTAGATCTTAGATACTTCGTTATGCAATTGCTTTGATTTCCTTATAAAACTGAGAATATTTCTCCTCCCCCTTTTCTTTCTTAAAAGAAGCACTTCACAGGTTCTTCTGTTGTCCAGGAATTCCCAGCAGTCCCCGCTCTTGTGCTTGGGGCTATTCTTAAGAAGGCTTGCTTGAAGATAAGCACCACAGTAAATCAACAGTTGATCTAAAAGCCAAGCAGGCTGCTGACTAATTAACATGATTAACTGATTAACATGTGCACAAGGTGGATACAATGGGTTGGACATCCACGGGACAAAGGAGCAGTTTCACATCCTGATTGAATCTGAGCAAGACAGCAGAAGGGGTCATCATGCTTCTCAGAACAGGGCAGTTTACTGCTATGACTGGCTCATTCCTGGAATTTTTCTATCCTGTAATTTTAGACCTTGATTGACTGTTGATATATGGGATTACAGAAAATAGGATACGGAGGGATGCATATGCCTTTTCTCTCCATAAATGATCTTTCATCTCCCTTCCTACCCCTTCTCCCCCTACCCCATCCCCTCTTGTGTGCATGTGCACATATTTGCCCATGGAGTAAACAAACAAGCAAGCAAACAAAAGACCAGAGGATGGCACTGGGGACATTGGGGTGTCTTTCCTCAATCCTTTCGCTGCCCATTTATTTATTTATTTATTTATTTATTCATTCATTCATTCATTCATTCATTCATTCATTTATTTATTTATTTTTGAGTCAGGACCTCCTACTGAAACTGAAACTTACTGATTAACTAGATTTGCTGGCCAAAGAGACTCCAACATCTGCCCATCTCTGTCCCATAGCACAGCATGCAGCGATTCTCAGGGCTTTACAAGGGGATTGGGAGTGTGAGCTCATGTCCTCATGTGAAGATAGCATTTTACTGACTGAGCCATCTCCCCTTTGAAAGTTTCAAAAGCAGCACATTTTAAAAGTATGGCACAACTTTGTGCTTTATTAGAATCGTGTCTCAGCGCAGGCACGGTACACATCGTCTCTTTGTCTTGGACATTGGGTCCTGGCACGGCTTGGCTGATGCCAAAGGCCAGGCCCATGGCTTGTGCCTAGTGATCAACTCTCATCATCAGGGATGCCTTGAGATGCTGGAGTGGGACACGGCTAAGTCTGAGAATTCCAGCGAAGGACCCTGAGCGAGCTTTCCTTTCCACAGCTCACACATTCAAGGGTCACTGCAAGAGGACAGCAATGTAATTGGATAGCGTGCTATCATCTAACCGAAAGTTCACGTTTCATATTGTTTATAAAGCTTATTCAGGAGGACGCCGGATTTCCTTGAAACATCTGAAAACACAGGAAGAAAATTCATGGTATAGGTGTAGCCAGCTTGCAAGGCTTCTATTCCTCTTACACCATGCCAGACAGGCTTTGTGACCAGTACAATACAGCAGAAACGATGGTGCCTATGCCATAAAAGGGACGATGGCATCATGGAGTAAGAAGGGAGACATCTGGGTTTTGTTCCAGGACGTGACAAAGGTGCTTGGAAGCTCTGGCTTCTCAGGGCAGCCACCTTCCTTCGCTTGGGTCATCATCTTCTCAGCCTGTGGACGGCATCCTGTCCTCTTCTCCCAGGTAACCCCCTGTGGTTATAGTTTATTGCTTCCCTAAACTGACTGGGTCCTGAGCATTTGCTACCTAAATGACATTTCCTCCAGAATAATGAGATAAGTTTTAGCTGGCTCCAGATAACCCCATGACGAGGATTAGCTGCCAACAAGCAAACACCGGTCAAGAGTTTGGGACTTTTAGCTCCACTTTAACGTTCAGGGAGAGTGAGCAGTTGCAGAGTGAATTACTAACTGTTGATTGCTGACCTATTAAGTCATACTGATAAGAATATTATAAGAAATATATGTTAAACAAAACTTGGGCAACAGGGCTCATGGGATTGCAGGCGGATGCACACCTGGAAAATACAGGCAGGCTTCTTCCTCAGTTTTCTGTCCACCTCCCATCTCCTCCATGTGTTCCTCATCGCAGCTACAGAGTTTTCCCAGGTCATTTACTTTAGCGTTTCCCCACGTTCTTTGATGTTAACAAATCGCTGAAAAGGCACGCCGGCTGAGGGGAGGGGTTTGGGACTATGGGGAGCCAGTGCCTCAGGAGCAGCTGGCTTCTGAAAGGGGACTAGTCCTAGAGGTGTGACTGCTCACCCTGGGGTTTATGTTGACTTGGGGAGTTGGTGTCGGAGTTGAGGTGACCTGTGTGACAGCTGGTTGGTGTCAGAGAACTGACTGCTCGAACACAAAACCTTCTGGGTTGCTCGTTTGTCTGCTCTCTTCTCTTTCACGCAGGTCGCCTACTGTGGGGAAGGTAGATGCCACGTTCTGAAGACTCTTGAGTAGCCTGTGTGGAATTGAGTAGCCTAGAAGGAACTGAGCTGCTGTTAACAAGCCTTCATGGTGTGGGACTGTGGAGAGTCTTCCGCAGGTTTACTTGATTTGCTTCCCCGAGGCTGCCCAGCACTGCAACTCTATTGCTGACCTTCAGAAACAATGTATTTCTGTCCTGTTTATTTTTTTTACTCCATGTTAGGGTAACATGATATAGTAGTAAAATATCTACCCATCACTGAAGATCAGACACAGGGCCTTGGCAATGCTAGGCAAATATTCAAGCCATTCTTACAGCCAATATTCTCTTAAGGCATGTTAAAGGCCCTATCATCAGATCTACAGAGTTCTTTCTAAAATTAGAGTTTTAGAAAAGTGAAGGCTACACCCTCTGAACTGGAGATAAACCAAACACATTGAAAAGTGTGTGTTGCGTATTAACAGAATTCCAAACATTCAATAGTGCATTCAGTCTCATCCTGTGCCAAGTGCCAGTGTCCCCTGGGCAATCATCTTCATTTCTTTTAACTGGAGGTATTACCCTATCTCTGCTTCATTCTCTTTAATGGAGACGAAGGCAGGTTCCCACTTCTACCTCTAAGAAGAAGCTGCAGCCTTTCGAGGCTCTATTTTTGCATAGGATTATCTGACCGGATAGATTCCAGACTCCTTCTAGGAATGACATTCTGCAGCAGCAACTGAAGTTAAACTTCTGCACATGAAGTTAATAACTACAGAGGTGTAGGAAATGCCCCTCCCTCTTTAAAGCAAAAATAGCTTGCTCTCTGATCTTTATCCTATTGGATAGTTAAGAAACTCAGTCTTTGTTTTCATCGAGGTTTCTCTCTTTCCTCTTTAATGTATCTTTCACTGAGTTTCTCCCCTGCCCCAACTTTTAGGGTCGGGTTATAGTCTTAGATGTTACCACAGCAACAGGAAAAAAATCATGTTTTTGGGAAAGCTGGGCTAGGGGTGTAGTTAATTGGTAGAGTATTTGTCTAGTCAGGAGAGGGCTGGAGAGATGGTTCCATAGTTAACAGTACCACTGCTCTTGTGGGACTGGGAGATGGATTTCTAGCACCCTCGTCAGGTGACTCACAACCACCTGTAACTACACCGCCAGGTGATTCAACATCCTTTTCTGGCCTCCTTGGGCATCCACAGACACACACACACACACACACACACACACACACACACACAGAGAGAGAGAGAGAGAGAGAGAGAGAGAGAGAGAGAGAGAGAGAGAGAATAAAAACAAGTCTTTTTAAAAAATAGAAGAAACAGAAAAGATAAAAGCAACTTAGCTATGATGACTAACTTCAATTGTCAACTCAATGAGAGTGAGACAGAGCCAGGAGTCATTTAAAGCACAATTCAGTGCAAAACCGACAGTGTTGCCTGGGAGGATTGACTAAGAGGACATCATCCTACAGGCTGAGAGCTCAGGACAAATAATGTGGGAAAAGGAGTCTCTCTCTCTCTCTCTCTCTCTCTCTCTCTCTCTCTCTCTCTCTCTCTCTCTCTCTTGAGCACATTGATGTGAGCTGTCATGCTCTGATGTTCTAAAACCCTGAGACTGAAATGACCCTTTTTTCCCTTAGGTTGTCTCTTGGGTATTTGCTACAGCAACAGAGGGTCAAATAAGCACAGTGGAGCAGCCTTCAGGAATCCCAGGCACTCCTCAGAAACACTCAGAGATGCAGAAATTATAATGAAGAGAATGAAAAGCGCGTCAAGAAACATCACTGAGGCTGCAAGGAGAGTCAGTAGAAGGGGAGACCAGACCCAGGGTGCTCAACAGCACACAGGCCCTCCATTTAGACCTGAGAAGTTGACCATTAAATGCAAAACTTCAAAGTCTGCAATTATCTGATCTCTTCCCACTCACCTACTTTCTGAGTATTATCTGTTTTCATGGGCCACAGTATCAAAACATGAAAATTCTTAAAAACTCACATCCTCATCTCAAATCCTAGAGTTAGTCAGAAGGCCAGTGCTGCTTCCGGTTCCCCAGAGCCGCTTACCCTGTTTAATTGGATTGGTGGTGACCGCTGTAATCGTGTTCGGTGAGATTGTGTGCCGTGTGCCTGGGCTTCCTTCATCAGGGTGAGCTGCCCTTGTGGGCTACACACAGAAGCAGCCTCCAGTTACTGGGGGGGACTTCGTAGCTTCCCACGTCCTGTTGACTGCTGCCAAAGATTTTAAAGTATCTACAGGAAGCCAAGGAATTAGTCCTTGGAAGCTGGTCATGTGACTACCTAGCAGCCCTGTTTAGGGAAATGGCTGCATTCTAGGTCCCAATTATTATTTCAATAAAAACCTTTTTTTTTTTAAAAAAAAAAAAGTATTCAGTGAAGTTTAGCAATAGGAGGCCTACCGTTTTCTTCCTGTTTCATTGCTATTTATTGCTAGAAACTCTGACTGCCTCTAAGAGACTTTTTACTATTTATCTGTATCTTTGATTAGGCCTTGCTGTGCAGCCCAGACTAAGGCCTAGCTTCTAGGTTCTGGGATCTATGCAAAAGATGGGGTGGAAACAGAGGTGATGAAAGATTTTAAAGAAACAATATTTTCTAGACAGAACAGGGCTGATATACATGTGAGCTCAGAGAGACTGTGATAGCATGCATATGGCCTATACAAGCTCCAGCCAGACAGAGTCCCAGCATGAAGGAGGGGATGAGGGAACAGAGTCCTACCCCCACCTGAGAAGCTATTCACAAATACCTGCTAGGAATGAAAAATCAGTTTTCTCCAGTGGAGTGACCCTGGGAGTATCCACCCACTCTAGGGCAGGCCATGGCCAAGAGTAGCTGGCCAGCTCAGGTTTGACACTTCAAATTTTTGTTGTCGTTGTGTGGCTTTTTTCATTCTTCCTTTTTTAAATTTTGTTTTTAAAGGGAGAGAAAGATGGGTAAGAAGGGCTTGAGAGGAGTTGGGGAATGGGAAAGGCTATGAGAAACATGACATTTCAAAGAGTACAAAAGTGGTTAAAAAAAAACCCAACATGAGTTTAAGAAGGCTCTATCTTAACCATCATAAAAGATACCTTTAAATAGCACCCGTGTCTAGTAAAGCTTAGCTTCCCACCACCCCGTGATCTGAAAACTTAACAGTTTCTAAAAGTAACACGGTGAATAATAAAAGATGTTAAAAATACTAGTCTCTATGTGTAGACGGAGCCATAATTAATACCTAGGAAGGCAGATGCTCTACGGCAAAGATGCCTCTATTTTCCAATTAACACATGGAGAGCTTTAAATCTTTCAATTGGAAGCCCAGCCTCCACATAAGACAAGGCGGCCAAATGTACCGCAAACACACGTAGCTTCAGAGAAACGCCGAGCCCTGGAAACACACCCCATCTTATTAGCTTCGGCACCGATCTCATTATGAACAGAGTTGCTTACACTTCTTCCTTCTGACGAGCATTCAACAGAACTTGGATGTGTGCCCTTTTGAAAAACCGATTCCTGCCTTCACAAACCAGATGGTGCACATCCTCTACACCCAGACCTCTAACGGAATCAAAAGGAGTTCCTATTGTGTGCTATAATATAATTAGTACATCCGCAAGAGCATGTTCTTATGGAGACTTCTGGGAGTTAAACAACTTGGCTGATGCAGTCCTGCAGAGTGGGACAGGAGGCCACATGCCGCTGAGGAGTCAGGCTATGTGGAGGGGCTTCTGCTTCTTTAATTCTTCCAAAATAGGCTTCAGTGGAGGTGTGGGGCCCTGCCTCATGGGCTCACAAAGAAGCTGTCTTCTGTCTTTGACTATCAGAGACAAAAAGTCTGCTATCTCATAAAGGAGCTAATCAAGCAAGAAAACCTCCCTCACCCTCCCTTCCTGACTCCCTTCCTCTGCCCCTTTCTCTCTCTTCTGGCTTGATCCAACCAGATTATATGTGTAGGATATTCTAGTCACCATCATCAACAGCAGAACCGACACCCACTTGTGATTACCATTGGAGTATCACACTCACCACAGAAAGAAACACGCATCCAAAGGCAACTACATCATTCTGCAATTAGCCAACAAATCGGAGAATAGTATACTGTCTCCTACCTTGGAGATTATTCTGTCTTGGCAAAACCTAAAAGGAGAAAAGACAAACGCATTAGTGTTTTTGTTGTTTCTGACCTTTGAAACCACAGAACTGAATTAAACAAATAGTTTCTCCAATACTTTAGCAAAACGACTACATTTTCTACTTAATTTAACCGTTGGTTAGGGATATGTTTGGGGTGAGGGTGAGGGGGAGCCATGCACCAAGAAACTGAGCAAATATCACTACAGTCTAGGCTCTGGAGGTGTGAAACAGCATTTTGAGGAAAAACAAAAATCTTTGACAACTTGGAGATTGCCTGTCAACTGTCTTAGACATCCTATCATTCCTCATAGGTCAGAGAGAACAATTTCTTTGTGGTAAGACCCTGTTCATGAAATGTGGCATCTCATTCTCTATAAAGTTGTCTAGGTTAGCAGTCAGGCTAGGTTGGTCACATGACAGCAGAACGAACTCAGACAGGTCATGACCTGTGACCTGCAGCATTCTGTAGGCCTAAGTCTGAAAAAGCAGAAAGAAGAGGTTTTGAATAGTTGGGTGCCAAAGCTCGATGCTCATGTCAGCCGAACATCATGTCCTCTCCCCAGTTTGCTTGTTGAAAGCTTTTTTTTTACATCCTAAATATGTGTGTGTTTCAACGTGGGCTGGAAAGATTTAATTAAAAACAATTCCATCACCGCCGCAGGAGCCTGTGCTTGCTCGATCCCCCAATACTGCTCTTGGACACCTTTCCCTTCCTAAAACCTAAAACGGTTTCTCTCTCTCTCTCTCTCTCTCTCTCTCTCTCTCTCTCTCTCTCTTTCTCTCTCTCTCTTTCTCTCGGTATTGTGCCAATTAGAAAAGAAGTGTGTTGAGCAAACAGCTAAGAAATCCATCAAAAGGTAAGGGTTCTTTTTATTTGAGCTTTCTTTCCTAATGGGTGGGAATTGATTGATTCGCTCACCTAGAACAGGGTTAGCCTCTGGCAGAAACAGCTTTGTAGACCTTAGTGGACTGGATTTAAAAAACAAAAAAGTAGAAAATCAACATTAAGAATTCAATGGACTTCAAAAGCAGAGGAAAACCCAGTCTGAAAGTATATTAAAATCCTTTCATTTATTTCCAATCAAATGGCCTCGTAATAAATTATAGTGCTGTGCTGTCTAGGACTCTGCCTTAGGTGCAAATGTGCTCAGTCTACAATTTCTAAATTCAGTTTACACTGAAATTTTCCAAACTTCATACCCCATTTAATTTAAAAGTCTTTATGTCAAATGTGTTGCCTTATGGACAGCTCCCCTTCCCTTCCCGTGCCCCTCTGCTCCACCAACATCACACACATTGACTCTGAGACTACTTTCAAAAAGAAATGTGTCTTTAAGTAGAAAATTTGCCTTTCAAAAAAGACAAGGAGCAGAAAAAGCATCCGGTAATCCCCTGCCTCTGGCTGGAATCAAGGGAAAAAACCTTCTTGAAGGCCAACAGTGTCAGCTGTTGCTACACTAATCTTGTCTCTCACCTGCTTTGCTATTTGGTGTTTGGTTTCTACAAGTACTATGCTCCTGGCACAAAGGGGGGAAGGTTTTAGAGAGAGTAACGTTTCAATTTCTATGTGTGTGAACATCGATTGGGGTGCTTGTGAAAATGCACATTCCTGAGCCTAGTCCAGCTGCACTAAACCAGGCATGGGCATTTTCAGTGTGTTCTATTTCTGCAGTCTGGAGATCATAAGTTGAGAAGCCCTAACTGCTACATGTGAAATGTTGTAGCACGGAAGCTAAGTGTCAAACGTTGAGTAGGAAGGGGATATTCTAGGTGGGTGCATTGGTGCACACCTGTAACCCCAAAGCATGGGAGGCTGAGAAAGCAGGGTTACTAATCTGAAGCCAGTGTGACTACATAGCAAGTTATGGGCCATCTTGGGCTATATGATGAGATCCTGTCTCTGGAGGTAAGGACATGCTACTTTCCCACAGAGGAGAATATACTCAGTAAATATACTTGAAGGAAGCGGTATTCAGTAAACATAGTCCCTTTACTACTTACACATCTGTGCCCCCACCTTTGTGATTTCCAGATATCTGACCTACCGTAAGCACTATCTTGTGTAATCTACAAATATACAAATTACCGAAAGCCTAGATGATGGAGCCTAATTAACGTGGTGTCCATTCATAGTTAATTCTATGTAAGCCATAGAACTCTTGAAATTCATGGCTGGAATGACTTAGGAAAAAGCATCCTACTCCTTTTGAAGACTCTTTCGATTAAAGAGGTAAAAGATGGGAGGGGGAAATCGAAAGGATTAATGAAAAAGGATTTATAAGGCTTGACTAAATCCCAGGTGTCTGCCTACACCCTCTCTCTTCTGGTTTAGATGGAAATATCCACAAAGAGCTGTGGAGTAAATACAATTAATCATAATCAATCATGCACTGTCGGAATTTGCCTAGAACCAAAATTCTGAAGTGGACACATGGCACCCTTCTGCTGGCTCTAATTCTCCGCCAGTTCACAAACTATTGTGTTGCTTGGTTCAGCACAAGCCTTCCAACCTCTAATTATAAGTGATACTGTTAAAAAGAAGTCATCGAAATGTCCAAATACATGCCACCAATCCTGGCATAGGAAACATTCTTTTCCAGCACACATACAGTTTGCACAAAAGATAATGAACACATCATTACTCTCTATATATCAGACTCAAGGGCTCCCTTTCTTCGTTTGGAAATGCTAACTTTGGACTTACTAAGTATTTACCAGGAGATCGTGATTAAGCTAAAATAAGGGGCTGTCTACTGATGCCAACTTTTAATGGAAGGCATACATAAAAACATATGAAAAATTACCGTGTTCGTGCCACCATTATTTCACTGAAATGGAAAGATTTGATGCTAAGACACAGGAAGGAACTAATTCAAACGCGGCACTGTCCCTGTGTGCTCTGTTGTGTGGTCAGTTACTCGGTCACTGTGTTAATTACTGCTCTGTGGC
This sequence comes from Arvicola amphibius, assembly GCF_903992535.2. Classification (NCBI taxonomy): domain Eukaryota; kingdom Metazoa; phylum Chordata; class Mammalia; order Rodentia; family Cricetidae; genus Arvicola; species Arvicola amphibius. The sequence continues at coordinate 51,234,643 of NC_052051.1, forward strand.
TGCCACTAAGTGTGGCCGGCAACCTAAGGGAGCAAGAGCTTGAGGTCTCAAGCACTGTGGTAAGAGGAGTTAAGTCCCTTAGGCAGTGAGGGCAAGAGCCTGTCGTGTAGAATGCATCACCTTTCCCCTGAATGGATGAATGACCCAACTGGGCCAGGGGAGCCTATGTAGGACCTGTGGTCTGTTCACTGGGTCCACCCGAGTGGTGCTCACAAAGGACCAGTCCTACTAAAGATGACGTCAGTCGCCATCTGCCTTCCACCCTGAGATAAATGAGAGCCCTTGGGCAGGGTGCAGCAGAGGTTTTCTCCCGCTCTTGGCAGTTCCTTTCTACGGTTCCCTAATAAATACGTTTGCTCTGCACACTGCCTGCCTGCATTTGCTTATTCTTCAATGCACAAGATATTTAGTGAGATCCTTCATCTCCCTTCCTACCTCTCCTCCCCTGCCCCTCCCCTCTCTTAGGTGCTCATGGACACAAGGAAGTGAACAGAGAAGTCACTGACTCAGCGTGGGGGTGGTGACTTTGGTGGCTGTTGTTTATCCAGAGCCCTAGCCAGGAGAGGAGGGAACATTCTCAAACAACCAGCATCTGTGGTGGGGAGGAATGGCAGCCAGGCTCACACACATCCTGCTGGGCAGTAAACAGAGTGGGGGCAGTTAGCAAAGGCAGACCAGGGCAAGTTATACCACCGTCTGCAAGGATGTGCTTCAGCGACTCCCTTCTTCCCTGGAGACCATGCAGTTCTAGCACCTCTCTACAGTCTATTCATCCACCAGTGGACCCATTCTGGATGAGGACAAAGGCCTCCATATATCATGGTCTTTAGAAATGTTCTTAAAGCCCACTGAGAGACCTGCTTTCCTGATCTATCCGTTTCCCAGTCCAATCAAACTGACAGGCCCTTGAGCAACACTCTTGTCTGCATTAATCTTTGGGACACCGCTGTAGCTTTCTTCCACCTTCTCGTTTCTCTGCATGATGTGTGCCAGAGTGGACGTAGTCTTCTGCAGGGAAGCCTCACCCCCCCAGCAGCCCTAGACCATCTCTTTCTTCTCTCTTCATCTGTTAGCACCTGGCAACCGCTGTTCTCAGGTGTTCCTCCACTGCTTTCAACCGGACGTCCGCTGGATCCCAGTCACAGTGAACAGTTCCCAGAAGCGCGGGTCTCCAGGCCATCTCCTGGCTGGTCGTGCCTGTATCCTTTACATACAAGCCCACACATGACCTCGGGTATATTTCTTTCTGTCTCCTTTTCAGCTGATAAATACCTGTTCATTCTTTAAAACCTATGTCACGCCACTTCTGTGGGGCTTTGCTCAATTTCTGCAGACACAGTTATTTCTTTATCTGTGCTTCAGTATAGTTCTTCCTGCCCATTCCAGAATCCTCATCAAACTGTATTAGTGTGACCTGTGTTTAAACCTGCCTCTCCCCACTTAGACAAGGGGGGGGGTGGTCCTGGAAGCAAGCCTTCTTACTTATGTAATGAATATCAAATATCTACCTTTGCTGTGGGATTTTATATACTGAAACGCTGGATGGCGAATAATGTGAATATTTGTTGGGTACCCAATAAATTCCATGTCAGGGCAACAGTGAGCAAGTACCTCCTGCGTCCTCTCCAGGATGCCCCGGTTGTTATGAACCACCTATTGGCTGTGCAGCTGCGGGGAGGAGCAGGTTCTCAGTTGCTAGCATAATGGGTCTGTTCATTTCAGAAAGGGGGAATTATTTTCAGATTGAGAACTGGGCTTTATGAGCAAATGAGAACACTGGAGGGGGGACATGGGGACCAAGGCAAAAGCTATAAGCTCGTGCTCTCAAAGCAGGGAAGGCTTTTTTTATATCTAGTAAAACTGGGCAAAACAAGTCCTACACTAGCGTGTGCTTTAAAGACAAATGAATAGCATCCTCCAGAGTTCGTAAGCCTCAGTGACACCCAGGCTGCTAAACAGGTGATGGGAATCATGTTGTCTCTGTTGATGAATGAAGTTCCCTCAGGCATAGTCAACATCGGTGCGGTTTCACCCTGAGCTTTTCGCCTCTTTTTTTTTTTCCTTAAAGAAGAGAGATCATGATGTTTACAGGTTTTATTCTGGTCATTAAAAAAAAAGATTAAATTCTTCCCAGACAATTGTCCAAATCTAAGAACTTAAGCGAAAATTCCTCATTTTTAGAAAATTTCATGCAGTTCTCTATTTGGATTGAGGGGGCCAGCTCTTCTCTCGACTAGTCATTGAACAAAGAGTAACGAAAGCTTTCGGAAATTCAGACAGAATTAAAAGTCAGGACACTTCTCAGAGGCGAGGGGAACGTCTGGGGCTCGGGAAGAAGCAGAGAGGAAAGTTTAGTCCATGCCTCACCAGTACCAGCTCTGCCCATTCCCTCAGGAAAAAAAACATTCTGGGGCTTTTTGTTCTTTATGATGCTTCCCACTAATCAGAAGAAAAACAATGTGATTGCCAATGTTGTTTTCCATAATGACACACACACACACATACACACACACAGTTATGAGAAAATTATTTTTGAAAGGATGTGTTATGGACACAGTTTCAATCGGTTTGACGGTCATAGAGCTACTATGCAATGGAAACAAAAATTATACAGTCTTTTTATAATTTTTGTGAAGGGCCCTTCTAGATGCAAATTTTTATTTATGTAATTTTCCCAGGCTATAATTTGACATAGACTCTGTCTCCTAACCAAGGGTTTGTTGTAAACACTATTTAGTTTGTAATTACCATATAGTTAAATGTCTAATCACAGAGATTCACTCCGTGATCATTGACAAAAATGGCCACACTTAACACAGAAGAAATTAACACCAAGGAAGATGGGGCTGCCTCTAACCTGTGCCTGGCCAATCAACCAGAGCAAAACGACCAGACCACAGCTACAATGATGGGGGACGGATAGTTAATCTGTGCTGTCTGAATCAGAGAAAACATGAGCCTTGGACCTGTTTTCTTGCTCCAAGTTGAGTTAGATGCCATGGACGGGAATGTGGACGGACCAACAGAGAAAAAGAGAGGCATTCCTGAGATATTTGGAAGAACCAGGAGAAGCTGTCTTTCACATTTGCCTTTCTGTCAAGCTCCTCTCTGGATTTTTTTTTTTTTTGCGGGTATTCATTTTTAATGTATGTTTAGGAAACATTGGTTATTCTTTCTGCCCTGCACAGATTCTATTGCCTTAATTTCAGAAATGATAGCCAGTTTGGTGATTGCTGGAGAAATAGGACCCGGCTGTAAAATGTCAGCCAGAATGCCTCTGACAGCCGAAAGCAATGGCTTGCCCTGAATTCCACTCCCATCGCCTTTCCCGCGGCCACCATTTAGTACCACCAGATGCTGGGGTCTTGAGTGTTTGCTGCGCTAGTCAGCTCTCTTTGTTGCTGCCCACGTGGCTCTGCCCATGCATCACCACCCCCAGCCAAAAGCCTCACCTGGCACACTTCTTACCGGTGCCATCAGATAATCTACCGACCCAGAGACAGGAGATGTTCATCCCTGTAACATCGCTCAACTTCTGTGTCGACCTGTGCAGGTCACACTCCAGCCACACATTTGTGGCATCTCTACCCATCTTTATTCCTTTCTCTTCTGACATTTTCTGCTACCTAGATTCTTTGTCCCATCTTGGTAGCTTTTAATTGTTCTTTTATTTTTCTATAATTTTAGGATACATCAAAAGAAATCTGGTTCTATTTGGTTTTCACAGCCACCATAAGCCAGTCCAACATACTGACCTAAATGCTTGGCTGGGCCCAGATATTCTTGCTACCCTGGAGAAGACACCTGCTTTTTGAAGATGCTCTCCTGCATCCACAATCCCATGGAGTCTTTGTAATGATATATTGGGAATATGGACATTTGAGTCTCTTTAGCATTCATGCTGAGACTCTATCCCCAGTATGCCAGTGCAGTAGTATTGAGACAAAACCATAGGAAATGACCGCGCCATGAGGTCCTCAGACACATGAATGTGGTTTGTGCCTTTGTACAAGGATTTGAGGGCATCTGTCAAACCCTTTGACTCTTTTCTCCCTTCTACTACATAGGGTCGTGGCAAGAAGATGCCATCTCTGAAGCAAAAGCAAGGCTCTAAGTCAGCGGTTCTCAACCTTCCTAGTGCTGTGACCCTTTAATACAGTTCTTCAGGTGGTGGTGACCCCCAACGACGAAATTATTCTGTTGCTACTTCATAACTGTTATTTTGCTACTGGTAGGGATCAAAATGCAAGTATCTTATACGCAGGATATCTGATATGCGACCCCTGTGAAAAGGTCATTTGACCCTCCGAGGGGTTGTGACCTGAAGGTTGAGAACCGCTGCTCTAACTGGACATCTTCATCTTAGAATCTGCTGTCTCTGGTACTGCAGGACAGATATTTCTATCATTTATGAATTAGCTAATTTAAAGTTCTTTATTACAACCCCAGGAACAGAATCAGACAGATCTAGCTCTCCAGATCTGACAGCAGCTGCCTGAGAGTGCCTGCAATGCACTACTTAGGGTTGCTGTACAAAATGCTATACACGGGCTGGGTTATAAAAGCAGAAATTTATTCTCTCGCAATTCCAGCGGCAAAACTCAAGGTGTTTGCAAGGCCATGCTCCTTCCGGGACTGTGCGTAGAGCCTTCACTGTCCTCAGTGGGAGCCCTCGGTCTTGGCATGCGCAGGTTGTTACAGCACCCCTGTTTCCAAACCTGTCTTCTCCCCATGCACCACCTCCCTCATACAGTGATATTGGATTAACATCCACTCTATACCAGTATGACCTCTTCTTATCTGACAATATCTGCAGAAATTCTACATCTGAATACAGCTGAATTATGAGGTATTTGGAGTTCAGAGTTGGTAGTTTTACTGCTGAGGGTTGAACACAGTGCCCTGAATCAAGCAAGCTCTGTAGCATAATTCAGCCCCAAGAGACTCCAACCTAGAACCACGCAGGTGAACTAAATCAAGACCCAAATCTATGTGACCTAATAATTAGTAGTGTTTAAGTCACTGTTGGGGAGTTGGTTTCCCCATAGCAACAAATAAACAAAATGCTTATCTTGGCTTGGGTCCTCGCAACTGCTGCATTCTGGCTTCTACAAATAGAGCCTAGACATTTTTATTTTTATGCAAGATTACTTGGGTCTTCTTGGTATTTTACCTTGTTGTTTTTGTCTTTTGTTTATAGAGGCAAGGTCTTGTTATACAGTCCTGTCTTATCAGAAACTTAGTAGAGAGACAAGAATGGCCTCAGACTTGGGTCCATCGTCCTGCCTCTGTCTCACAAGTGTTAGGGTTATAGGCCAATGCCATCATTCTTAGACAAGCTTGATATTTAATCCAGCAAACACAGTCTCTGAGACGGTGCCTCAGGCTGCATGCCCTTTTTTGTCCCCCCTGGTGTACATTGTAATGATAAAAGGAGAAACTCATTAAATGTATGCAATATCAAGAAAAGGGCAAGGGGCATGAGCAGGTCAAATACTGAAGATTTTATTGAAGGGGCAAAGAAGGTATTATATAAGAAGATAATGCCAAAACTCAACAAAGAACCTGCAAAGAAGCCAATTGCTAGACAGTGCTTGGCCTGCCTTCTGGACAGAGCTCAGGCAGGGGACATATCAAGAGGGCAGGGCTGGGGGAGGATCGAGAGGTGTTGTCCCTGTCAGCAAAAGCTCCTTTCCCTCCCTAGTGCCCTTGGAAAAGCACCTCGTGGAGAGATCCGCTCTCGCCTGTGTTGTCTACAGCCCCAGGGCAGAAGCGTGGAGCACCCGCCACATACGTGCACCACACATGTGCACCACACATATGCACGTTACTGTCGCCACAGTCCAGGGCCACCTTGTGGAGAGTGGTCTCCACTGTTCAACAGCACCCTTGGGAAGCCAGTCCACTCAGCACTCTAGCGCAATTTGCCTGTCCTGTCTACGCGTGACTTATACTCATGGTGAGAGAATCTGTTGAACCAGGGCACCCTTAATTAGTGTCTCAGTCTCAGCGCTGTTGACAGTTAAAGCCAAGAGCTTCTTTATTGAGGGGCCATGACCTGTGCACTGGAAGGTGGTTAACAATATCCTTAGCCTCTACCTATTAGATGCTTCCTTGGTTATAACACCTGAAAGTGCCTCTAGACATTGTTGGATGTCCCTAGGTGAGATGTGCGTGTGTGTATGTGTGTGTGTGTGTGTGTGTGTGTGTGTGTGTGTTGTATACACATGTGTAGGGATATCCACACATGCAGTGGCCAGAGGACAACCTCGGGTGTTATTCCTCCCCAGGACTCATCCGTCTTGTCTTTCAGACAGGCTCTTTCACCGGTTAAGCTAGCCTGGCTGGTCAGCAAGTCCCAGAGATCTGTCTGTCTTCACCTCCTATGCCCTGGGAGTATCAGTCAGTGCCACTGTGCCTGACTTTTTATGTGGACACTGGGAATGGCATCTCCCCAGCTCCTGATGCTTTAAATTCTTGACTGGCTGCTACTCTCTTTGGCTATTACTACTTGTAGGTCATACAACTCCAGTCTCTCCAGGAAATATCAATCATGTCTAAGACTTACTACCATCTAAACTCTGATTTCCACACTCCAGATTCTTTCAGGAATTTTTCTCCTACCTTTAGACAGTTACACAGGGGTCTCAGACAATATCCAGATGGCTGGTCTTTAGCAAGGAAGGCTCTCAGCAGCTCAGAGCTGTGAATGGTGGCTTGGGATTCTTACGGCTTTTGTGGAACACAAACCATGTCCCAGTAACAACTATACAAACTCCAAGGAGGAGTGTAGCTTCTACAGAGGAGAGCTTGGAGTGGGCAGATGCCGTGGATGTGGGTGGGATGTCAGGCTGTATTTCTCTAAAGGAGTAGGAATCACCACTATAGGTCTGCCTCCTAATGCCTGTCCTAGTTATAGTTACTGTTGCTGGGATGAAACAGCATGACCCAAAGCAACTTGGGGAGGAAAGGGTTTATTTGACTTAATCACTGTTCATCATCAAAGCAAGTCAGGCTAGAAACTCAAACAGGGGAGGAATCTGAAGGCAGGTGCTGATACAGAGACTTTTGGAGGATACCGTTTACTGGCTTGCTCCTCATGACTTGCTCAGCCTGTTTTCTAGGTCCACCAGCCTATGGATGGCAGCAACTACAATGGGCTAGGCCTCAATTACTAATTAAGAAGCTACTCTATAGGCTTGTCTGCAGCCTGATCTTATGGAAGCATTCTTTCCGTTGAGGTTCCCTCCTCTCACATGACTGTAGCTTAGGTACATTGCCATAAAACTAGCTGGCACAATCCCTCACTTGCGAGATGGAAAGAGACGCTGGGAACTGGGAAGGACTGGGACTCCTGGCACATCTGCCGGTAAAAGTAGGGGAGAGGACGTCACAGACAGTGAGAGGACAGGCTTTGTGAGGTTGATTGGGAAGTGAGAATGCTCTGAAGGGTCCTCTGAGCAGACCAACTCCCACTACAGAGACCCAGAGTGAATGGGATAGGGGCAGTTGGTCTTTACCAGGGTCAGGTTTTTACAGTTGAGGATGCATACAAGCAACTTCCAACTGCTCGTTTCGGAGCACTTCCTTAGCAAACCAATATTGCCAGCCCAACTGGAGTCTAGTCACTAGGACATGCTCATCTGCCAGGTGACAGGGGATTCCAGTGTTTTATAATTTATAAAGATAGAACCTTGCTCTTTCTGTTTTTGTTTTGTTATTGTTTCTGAGGCAAGGTCTCATTATAGCCCTGGATAGCCTGGAACTAATTATTTAAACCAGGTTTAACTATAACTCAATGAGATTCATCTGCCTCTGCTTCTTGAGTGCTGGAATTAAAATTAGGTACCATTAAGTATGGCAGTACCTCATTTTTCAAAAGCAATATTTATTGTGCCAGCAGTAGTCTGTAAAATTTGCCGCCACTTGATTTTGGTTTTGTAAATAAAGTTTTATTGGAACACAGTCACACTCACATTGTCAAGGACACTTTTACTTTACAAGGACTAGAGTAGAATAGTCCTGACAGACTAGATGATCACAACACCTTAAATATTTATTCGTTTGGCCTTCAGAACAGGTTTTCAACCCCACACCTCAGAGCCCAGAATGCAACCTTCTTTCCTCAGAGCTGTTCTCTTCTTCGTGCTGGAGGCTTGCAAACCTAGACAGAATGCAAACTGAAGACTTGGAGGCTTCTATGCAATGTATGTTCAGGTCTGGGGTTTCTTGTGCTTTTAACGAATGATACTGTTTAGAGAGGTTGAAACTTTTGTCAGCGGGGACTCATTTGGTGCTTCCATCAGGCAGGGACAAAAGACAGAGTGAGAGCCATAGAGGCAGGATATTTGGTTGAGAAAAGTGGAGGTGTGGTTACTCCGGGCTATGTACTCATATCTGAAGATTTGGAGTTAGGGATCACCAATGAGAGAGAACTTATAATATTTTCCTTTCTGGGTCTAGGTTACCTTACTCATTATGATGTAAAATGAAACCACTGTCAGGATGGGACACTTGGGAAGCAATAGGGAGGGGAATAGCACCTGATCTAGTGATCTGATGGGGGAAAGGGGGAAGGGGGAAGGGCTCGTTTGAGATGGGAGAAGGGGGTAAAGACAGAAGAAAGGGAGGAGTGTAAAATAACAAGAATGTCTAAAAAAGCCAGGAGGAACCATACTGTTAACTACTTACCTGAAAAAGAGAGACAACTGACTCATGTAATTTATGTGTGTAAATATACATACATAGTTTTATTGAACTTTTCTCATCTGTACTAGCACGGCTTCCTCCAAGAGTCAAAGACCACCTATTGCTGGAGACACCATGTACTTCATAATCAAAGCCCAGAGTCCCTGATCTAGAATTGACCTGAATGCCCTTCCCTGAGGACTAGCTCTCATGGTACCAAAAGATACCATTCAAGCTTGCAAAGGAGAGAGGCAACCAACAGTCCTACCCAGCTATGTTGCTTATGAACCACAAGGATGACCAGCATGGCAAGATAACTCTAAGGGTGCATTAGGGGCACAAACACTTTTGTGGTAATCAGCAGTGCTCTAAGTGGATGCCAGAATTGCTCAACAAGAGGGAAATCATGCCTGCTACTAAAGACCTAGCCAACTACTCAGGGCTAGTGGAGTCATGGATCTCGGAGGAGAACCTACAACCACCACATTACTAAACCTGCATCATCCCTACTACACTCTAAATATTTGTCCTTACACCCACAGGTAAGTGTTGTCCTCACCCCTCATCAAGAAAACTTCTCTTTGCAGTAGATGGAGACCATTACGGAAACCCGCAGCCAATCAAAATGCAGAGTTGTGGAGCCCAGTTCCAATGGGTACAACGATGAAATACTTCACACTTAAGGCTCAGGATACATTCCAAAGAGGAGATGGAGAGATTGAAAAGCCAGGGGAATAGGGAATTGGCTGTGAGATTGTGTCTCCTAGAAATGTCAGAAACTCCAACCGTAACGTCTCACCGACATGACTGCCCGAATGTAAGCTGAACACAGACCACACCGGTAGAAATATCAAATGCACAGGGGAAAGCCCAAGAGGCCTCAACCCTACACAAAGAACAGCATACAACTAAGGGATACTGAGAGAGGGAGAAATAGTCTTCCCTGGGGATGAGCACACCAACTGGCTATCCAATACCCAATGATCAGACCTGAAAACAAACATGCAGGTAACATTCCACAGACCGAGCAGGCTCTATTTAGGACTATGTATGTATATACATATATGCATCATGTAATAACAATGAAAAAGAGGCCCTGGATTTGAAAGAGGGGTATATGAGAAGGTCTAGAGGAACATAGCATTGTAATTATATCACATTATCAAATCAAATAAAATATATAAAAGAAGTGGCAGTTGAGGTGATGGAGGTGCATTGAAAGTCCAAAGGATAGCACAGAGCACAGAGAGCCTGCCTCCTGGTCTTCCCCATCACATCCTTTTTTCTTATTCTATTTTAGCTCTTTTCTATTCCCTGAGTCTCGTCCAGCCTCAGAAAGCCCCTTCCTCCTAGAGATGTACACACCACCCATCTCCTTTCTACTCAAACCAAGACCCCACTGACCCCACGTTACTACAGATTCTAGCCTGCCCTGCTAGCAGCCTGCCTGGCTACTGGCAACACCCCGGGGAGAAGAGAATGAATGCAAACAAACAGATATTGGGGCAGGAGAGAAGAAAGAAAGCAAGAAAAAAAGGTCAAATTTCATTTTGAAAGTCTCATCCAGCATAGAAATACGTTTCTAGCTTCAAAAACACAGCAAAACAGTTTTCCCTAGGGTTCCACAGTCAAAGGACTGGGGCCTTGCAAAAGCATCTGCTCTGTAGGGATAGCGTTTTGTTTTCGGAGAAAGTTCACTTAATTATTTGGAGCACTGTTACTCCACACCAGCTGCGGGCATCCTGGAGCTCAGTTCCCATAACTCAGTTTTCGAAATAGTGCTAGCTTGAAAGTGGTTCCACCACCCCAGAGTAAAATCTTGTGGATGCATTTGGCTAATATATATTTGCATTTATCTATGCCTTCACATCAGACAAAGCCCTTTGCCAGGGATGACCATATTTCATCTTCCCAGTTAATCTGGGAGGTAGGTCAAAGGTCACTTCTTCCTGGAAAGATCAGCAAGTTAAGGCTCAAGCAGGTTAACCTCCTTGTCTGCCCACAGCCACCTGGGATATAAATAAGCAAGGAACTGAGGCTCTGCTCTCTAAACCACTGGGATTCCTCTTGTATCCTTGCTGTGTCTGGTAAATTAATGTACAGATTCTTGTCCTGTAACAGGAGAGTCTCTGAGTTCCTATGCCTGCCACGCCTGCAAGCGGGAGAAGTAAAGGAAGCATCGCAAAAATATTTAAAGACAACGAATGGCATAGAAACCTTTGAAAAAGGCACTTATGCCAATTTTTGTAATTAAGGGATATTAAAAGTCACCGTCAACTGCTATTTTAGGAAGGACTGCTCATGTTAAGCCCAGAGAAACCAAATACTGATAGGATTGGTGGAGGGAGGATTGCAGGACTTGGGGGGCCACTAGTGGTTTTGGTTTGGAATAGATAGCATCCTGACCCAAGTCACCGCCTCTCCTTTAAAAGCCCCATCAATCGGAAGGGCTCCTTTCCAAGCCTCTAAGTGCCTGGCAGTTGGAGCAACGCTGAGGCAGAGCCCCAGCGAATGTCTTTATTTGCCAAGTTGAAATTCTGCTCTTATAAAGTCGTTTGCTTCATGCAGTTGCTTCCGGGATTAAATATGTGGATAGACATATTTTTTAAAAGAAACTTGTTTATTTATTATACATATGTATAATATATATGTATACATATATAATATATGGGTTTCTTGTCTGCCTGTATGTCTGTATACCTGTGTACCACATGCATTCCCTGTACCCACAGAAGTTAGAAAAGGGTGTTGGATTCCCTGGGATTGAAATTACAGTCAGTTATGAGCAGCTATGTGGGTGTTGGGAATTAAAGCTTCTTGATGAGCAACAAATGATCTCTACATCTGGGCCATCTCTCCAGCCTGGATTAAAAAAAAAAGCATTGGGCACAAGGCATAGCACATAGTTACTAGAGAAATTTGATCATACTTATCAATAGTATTATTGGCATATTCCATATTTTTGACCTCTCCCTGACCTCAAGCTGAGCTCTCTCTGGAGTTGGGTGTGTGAAGAAGCCTGGTATAGGTGAGATGGCTTTCCCTTCATTTCTCACAGGGAATTTTTTTTTTTGTTCCTATTAAGCCTGCCCAAGCCTCAGGTAATGTTATCTTTTCCAGAAGAAGACAGGCTCCCACGTAGGGGCTGTCAGAGAGAATTTGGGGGATGTGAACAATTTAAATGAATCAGCCCTGACAAACCTGATTTACAGATTAAAACACTGTTGTGATATTTACCAAAAGTATATATAGCAAGTAAAGACACCTCCGACAGGCAGACATTGATTGCCTGTGTTAATCAGCTGCTGCAAATTAGCTACAACCAGAAGCAAAATGCTTGGGAAAAGATAAACCTGGCCATAAATAATTCCAATTTTGATGCATTTTGAAATCAAGGGGAGACTGGTGTTCAGGTTTGCTGCAAGGTGACACCTCCGCTGTGTTACATGAGGTTGCATCGGGTTTCATCTGAGTGTTGGGAGAAGATTGAACTTGACATAAACAGATGACAAAGAAGGAAGGCAATTGCGTCAGGTGCTGGTGCATTAGGAGAGACGGAGGGAGAGGAGAGGGAGGCCAATGTCTGCATAATATTTCTACTTAATCTCTCATGCTTTTAGTGCTATGTCCATAGCTCCTTCATCAATATCCCCAAATCTCTGGGCAGAATCAAAAATCTGTAGCCTTAAAAGAGACCTGGAGAAGTGCTCTTTCTAGAAACCCCGGAGCGAGGTGACTGCTTAAGAAGACATGTTCTGCCTTTCAAAACTTATTTGTTGAATGAATAAGTGAATGAAAAATTCTCTTTCCCTCCCATTCCCAGAAGGCTGCTTTGCCCTCGGGGTATGAAAAGGGTTGTGAGTCTGGAAAGGCCCTAGGGGCCTTTATCCAGTCACTCATTCATTATTTATACGCTGCCTACTTCTTAAAAAGATTTGAGGCAGCTTACAACAAAAGATACCAGCACTAAAGGGCCTTCTCCTCAGCCATTCCTTGCAGGGTTTCATTATCTGTTCCATGACCATCAAACATGAGTATTAAATGGTGATTTGCATGGGATGCTATGCCAGAGGCTGAATAAATCAGGCAGAGCCAGGCTCTGACCTCCATAAATTTCCATCTGTTCAGTTTGCATTCATTCAAGTCTTTTGACAAATATTTATTTGCACATTCCATGCAGGGCTCTCAGGAAGTGTGTGGAGGTAGCAAAAATGAGTTTGCCTGCAAACCTCGCCTTGTCCTCAAGAAGTTTACAGGTTAGCACAGGGGAGCAAAGGACAGCACACACAGTAGTGCTGTGATGTGGATTAGGGATGCATATTAATCCTTGATGTCAGGTGGAAAGGATCCATGCAGTGAACCTGTTGCATAAAACAGGCAATAGAAGACAAGAGAAATTGCATTTGTTTGTGTGTGTGTGTGTGTGTGTGTGTGTGTGTGTGTGTGTGGGGCCTAAAGAGAAATCAGCTAAAGCAGATGTTGTATAACAAAGCTTCTCTTGGGGAGATGCAACACACATGTCTACTCTCCCCAGAAAGCGAACCCACAGCAGACCAAAGTATGGACGCCTCTGAAGCCCACCTTGGTGGACTGATGAATTTTATTGGGTTTGCTTACAAGAACATGGGTGAGGGCTTCCTTACAAGGGCAGAAATGTCTCAAAAACAACTGCATCGTCAAAGGCCACCCCAGCATGGATGAGAACCTGGAGCACACTGCATAGCCTGCAGGCAGCTTATAGTCTGGGCAGTGTTCTTTTCAGGTGCCTCCGTTAGTCTAAACCTCTTCTAGGCAGTTCGGCTGTTTCTTCTTCTTCCAGACAGAGGGGCTGAGAGTATTCTTTATAAGTTGACTCAGGTCGCCTGAGTAAAATGCTCAGTTTTTACTGCTTGATCTGGTCAGTTTCAGGGACTTCCTGGAGCTATTCACCTTCCTGCTTAAGGAGCTTCCCAGCACGATGGAATGTGCCTACAGCAGCCACAATGTAGACAAGGGCAGATCAGGCTGCAGGCGAGGCTGCAAGGAGAACCCTGCCTCCTTGCTTTCCCCCATCACTACTTCTCCTCTTCCTTCCATTTGCACCTGGTTACCCTGGGCACTGATGCTGGTCAAGCTGCCTAGGTTCATGTTACCGTGACGACCAGGATGCTATCTAAGCCACGTGCCCTGGGGCACGCACACTCTCTTCTAGTGGGAACTTGTCTTGGTTGTCCCTTTTCCGTTTAGGCAGACACGAACACTCAACCTTGCCAAACCATGATTAGGAGCAAGTTATTTTAAGAGGACGCTGCCTCTGCACAGGTGTGGCAAAATTTGTTGCTCCAATCCTAGAACTAAACAACCCTCAGCCCTGTCTACCTGCAAGGCAGAGTCCTCAAGAATGCCCTTCGAGGTCTCAGCAACAGGACGAGGGCAGGTCCTCTTGCAGTGTTACATAGATCCTCAATTGTGATATGTAGATCCTCAATTCCTGGAACAGCGACATTTTCATTTGTTTGTTTTGTTGAGACATAGTTTTCCTCTGTAGTTTAAGTTAAGTAGCTCTTACCTCTTATCCCGCCTCAGTTTCCTGAGTGCTGGAATTACAATTGTATGCTACCATACTTATCTAGCATTAAATTTTAGCTTTTTTATAAAAGTCATCAGGAAGGCCGGGCGGTGGTGGCGCACACCTTTAAACCCAGCACTCGGGAGGCAGAGGCAGGCGGATCTCTGAGTTCGATGCCAGCCTGGTCTACAAGAGCTAGCTCCAGGACAGGCTCTAGAAACTACAGGGAAACCCTGTCTCGAAAAAACCAAAAAAAAATAAATAAATAAATAAAATAAAATAAAATAAAAGTCACCGGGAAACCCTGGAAAAATGACAGATTCCAGGGATCTACCCTAGAAATTGTCTTTAGAAGTCTGGAGCTCATTTTCCTGATGGGCATTTTGGTTGTTTCAAGCGTATCTTAGCAGTACTCCCAGATGGGCCAAGGGATGTCTGTCCTGGAGGATGTGCAGAAGAGTGGAACCATGCCTGTCTTGATCATGGATGACTCCCAGTGCTGTGAGCAGTACACGGCTCCAATCAGCTATGCAGCAAACGTGCTGAGTTAATGGATAAAGAGCATCTTGCCAATCTCTTGAATCTATGTAAGCCTCAAGGGTCAGGCAATATTTTCTGACAAATGACAGAGATTTTTTTTTAAGGCATAAAGGTCTGCTGGAGTCTGCATGGGCATGGGGGGAGGTGGTAGAGAGTCAATATGTGGATGAGGAAGGACATACAGACTGTTGAAGGGGGACTGAAGGGGTGGGTGGAAGTGGGTGGTGGGAGGACTGGAAGGAAACACTTTTACTTTGGTCTCAACTGCACCGTTGCTCAGTGCTACCCCAGGACTCTCCGCCTTCTTCATGGACTTCAGAGAAGCTATCAAGTTTCACTGAAGACATCAGAACCCAGCACTAGGGAACGGGGGGGGGGGGGGGGGGGGGAGCCTTGACTACAGGTCTGAACACACAGCAGCTACCTGCCCCAGACCCACACAGCACCAATCACTCCTCACATCGCCCGAGAGGCAGCTGCCCCTTTTGCTTAGTGGAGATCAGGATTCCAAACAGGCTCCTTTTTGTAAGGCATTTACCCGGTGGCATTTAGTCCATTGTCAGTTTAAATTTATTCTTCCATCTTCCGACTGGCTTTGATAAAAAACAAGTGTCAATCTATCTACAAAGAGAAATCCCACTACAGTTTTCAGTGGTTCTTTGCTAGGCCTGGTAATCCACTGTCAAAAAAATCTCTCACGCCTTGTGTCTCATGTCAGTTAGCATGGAAACACAGAGCCATGCTGACGTTCATTGACTCCATCATTAGACGTCGGCAGAGCCCTACTTAGGGGCCGCCAGTTGCTCTAAGCATGGCTGGCTGCTTATAAACTTGCCAGCAACTGTGATGGCTTACTCTGCACTCGGTGTGCCCTCCTTTCCTTTAGCCTGTGGGATGAAACAGTATACCAGACACAGGGCAGCTAAACCTGACAGGCCCCCGGCCATCATGCTGGGGGAAGCAATGTATGGATCTAAGATTTGTTTGGTAACAATCAAGGAAACAATGTCCCAACAGTACCCTCTTCCCCAGGGTCCAGATGAAAAGGTTCCTCTGGGGACTGCTGCCTTCTATATATACTCCCATAGATAGAGACCAGCTGGATTTCCACATGTGAAATGGGAACTCCTCAAACCACAGATGTGACCAGAACTGAAAAAAAAGATTCCTCTGGTAGCTTCTCTTCACACAGAACGCAAAATTCCAATTACTCTCGATGTCTATTTCTGTCTTGATGCACAATCATCCTTGATGTTCAGCTACGGTGCCCACCTCTCTATTCCTTGTTCACACCAAGCTAATTCCCACTTTGACCCTCCCTCTCTCGTAGAATGCTCTGGGCACAGATTTCTACATGCCCCACTCCAGAATCAATTCACTTCAATGTGGACTTTCTCAGAGATATTTCAGGGGCCGCTCAACACAAAGGAGAAATGTCCTATTTCACACAGGAATTCTCAGCCACGTTCCATGGTTTAACTTCTCAAAATAAAATATATTTAAATATATTTATATTATAGATAGACATATTATAAATTTAAATATTTATAAAATTGGGGTACTGATAAGTATTTTGAGATATTAAATATATATTTATATTATATAATATCATATAATATAATATGTATATACGTGTGTGTGTATGTTTTGCTTGAATGTGACTAATGCATTTCCCTTTTCTCTACTTCAGACATATGCATTCCTAAACATCACTGTGTTACTTGAAATTGTACCGTGTATATGATAAGACAAGACTAAAGGGGATTTGATACCCACCTCCGTCCCTCCCTCTGCTTGTCTTGGGAAATACTAGCCACAGATGTGGGCAGGGCCTTCGAACCCCAGGACCCCACAGAGGCCAGCATTTTAAGAACTCTTCCCATTAGATGGAAGCAGGCTGGTCTGTGTGGGCTGCTGTCCCCCCTCTCCACTTATTATGTCTCAGCCCTAAAATGTAATCACTCTACGAAGTCAGATAACGGAATTAGAAATGGCTTTGAAAGGTCATCCCGGACAGGTGGATTATGCCACATTCCTACAGGGTCTGGAAATTGTTTAAATTTAGGGGAAATTTCCTTGCAGTGCTAAGTGAAAGGTCAAATTAGAAAGCCCCCAAAGAGCTAAGGACCATTTTCCCCCCTTAAAATTCCTCAGATTTAAATTTTCATCCTAGGAGAGTGCCCGAGACTGCAAGTGTCATGGTGAGACGGCTTCCGCTTATCAAGCAAAGTAGAAGATATTTCGTTATGATTCTTTAGGTCCGCAGTAACTGCTTGTCTTAGAGAGAGTCGAGTGGAGTGGCAAAGTAATTACATAGTGAGGAGCGTATATTTACGACTATTTATGCTTCCTAGATTGGAGTACAGGGTAATTATTTTTGGTCTTATTAAGTGCAAATTACCAAGTCATCTTCAGGAACATGCAATTACTATGTGGTGGAGTCACATGCCACTTCCCGAGCAAGTTGAAGATTTGACTGAACACAAGCAATATGATGTATGTGGTTTTATGCACACACCACGGGTCCTGTCATCTACGCTTTGCATATGCAACAGAGGCCATTTTTTTTCTCTCATCCCTGGTCATTTCCTTATTTGACTACATCAGCTGTTCTCAAAGGCTGGTGCTTCTTAAGAATTCATATTTAGGGATCCCCCAACCTAACCCAAACTTGCCAAGATGAAGTTTTGCTCTCTGTGTCTGAATGAGTGTATTCAGATCATAGCCCCGTGACCGTGTCCTCCTCAGTTTGGTTTTGAAAGAAGAGCGTGAGTTCCTAGACAGTATAGCATGTTTTTGTCTGTGACTGTGCAGTCTGCTATGCTTTCTAGACTGCACCTTGAGCAGCAGCCTTACCCCAACCACCCCTGCTTGGGAAAGTGGGAGCACTGTAAAGACATTGAAGTATACATATGATCTGCTGACTACTCCCTAGGAATTTTCTGTAATATACATGCCATCAGCATTCACCTTTCCTATGTGAATTCAAACTTTAGCGAACATATGCATATACACAGAGACACACGAGCGCCTACCTGAAGGGACGGCAGTAGGAGGCAAAGCAAAGGCTAAGCAGTTATCTAACTCACAGCGAGAGCACAGGTGAACCTTTTTCAGTAGCTACTCCCCAAGCGTGCACACAGGCAGCACAGTTTGGCTGGCCCATGTCCACTGTTTAGAAAGCCTGGTTGGTGCCAGACTCATTCCCTTCATTGGGATAGCTTGGCGAGATGGGCAGTGCTTCAGGATCTAAAGCCAGAGGACCCTTGTGTCTCACTATTACTGCCTAGGAAGTCAGGGCAGTGTTCTTCTGTGGCCCGCTTTCTTCATCTGTAAGTCAGGAATACCAGGAAAGCCTCTCTCTGAGGGCTATTTGGAGGAAGAAGTAATATTACACATGCAGATTGCTGCTAGCACTATGATTGTGTATAAAAGTCTCCACAAATGCAGCTATTATTGATATATTAAATACCAGATACCACATTTATATTTTTGGCACTTGCATTTTCTTCTCTACATTCATGCTGAAAAACAAAATCAATGGGACGATTTTTGTAGATTTCTTCCCTCTCATATTTTAAAAATTTCCACCTAGGGAACAGTAGAGCATGCTTGTCCTTCCCAAGGCAGAGAAAAGGTTAACTTCTGACTCCAAGCAAAGCCAGCTGGAGAGGCAGGCTGTCTGCTCATGACAAGGCAGGGGAAGAAAAGCTAATTTTAGCCATCACTCCAAAGTGGCTGTCCAGTTCCTATACACTCCTCCAGGTCCAATCCCTTCCTCCCTGGACTGTGAGGCCAGAGACTCTTTGCCCAGGGAGCCTTCCATCCCAGGATGGAGGGAAAATAATTCGGAAGCAACCTTTGAATTAAAAATGCTTGTGCCTTAGCTTCAACATATCCTACCCTTCCCCCACTCCCAAATACCAGCCTTCCATTTCTTGCCAATTGCCTCTTCCTTTTTTCTTGAGAACACTCACACAGCCCTGTGACTCTCCTGCCATCTTTTTCTGAAAGGGACTTTTTAGAACTGTGAAATGTGGCTGTAGAAAATGGTGAGAAAGCCCAGACACACGTCAACTTGGTCTTGTCGTAAGCGCGAACCAGGAAAGCAAAGATTAATGATGATTGCTAGGGTGGACCCATAAGCGTGTGTAACTTTTCTCACCCTCACTGCCGAAGCCAAACTAGCAAGGGAAAAGGAATGGAAATTATGCAAGCAAATGATTTTACGAGCCTGGGTTTTCTGCTATAAAGATCGTGAAACAGAACATACATTTGTAAGATGCAAATATTTTTGCTTACTAATATTTATAATTAAGGCACAGATTCTTACTCAAACAAAACCCCTAGCTTGGGGGAATAGAAGCATAAACAGAAATACAATTAATACTTTTGCTGACAGCAGGTTTCTTCTGTAGGTGAGAGAAAGCCTCCATGTGCGCACAAATACCAAGATATATCCGTGCAGGTACAGCCACCCACATGCATAGAGAACACATCCAGGTAGCGAGAACTCAAGAACATAGGGAAACAGCTAACTGCTCAGGCCTGAGGACCACATGGGCCTTCTTTGGGTCTGGATAGATAAGTGATGGAGAAAAGGCTTAGGTGGCATGGCCTGGATGTGGCGTTAAAAAGGATTAGCCAAGCCAGAGAAAACTCTGCCTGGAAGTATTCCATAGTGCCTAGCCCGGGTCCAGGGAGGACTGAAATAAAAGCAGTCTTAGAATTACAGGGCTGTACGAGGCCTCAATAATCTCCCAACTCAATCCTAGATTTACCAGCAGAATAAACATCGCAGTGACTGACTGCTTGCCAGGGACCCTGGTGACTCCAAGCTGATGAGCTGCTTCTCCTGGGCTAGGCTCAGGGGGAGGGCAGTGCTTGCCTGGGCATGGGCTGGATGTCAGAGAGCCAAGTTTGAGGATGAACTGTCACTGGTGGGAAACTAGCGGGGTTAACCATCCTTCTTCCTTTGCTCCCTGGTCATAGACACGATCAGCAAGGTTCTGAAGGGACACCTGGGGCTAGGCAGGCCTCTAGTCCTGCATTAGCGTCAGCCCAGGAATGTGTCTCACCCCTGTCCTGGCATGTGACAGGCAGATGTGCTGAGGCCAGGTGTCCATTTCTTCTTAATTCCTCCCAAGGCTGATATCTGTATTTGTAAAAGGTAAATTCTAGATTGTTTACATTACCAGAACGGATTTTGGTGAGACAATAAGAATGGGCAAGGAGACAGTCCTGAAGAGAAAGCTTGGCAGATACATCACGGCTACATGATAAAGCTATCAGGGGCGTGTAAGGTAAAGACTACTGCCATGAAGCATGTATCACAGGGGAAAATGTCATGAAAATATTTCACACAAATACACATAGAATCTTCTCTGTCACAGCTCCTTATCAAAGCAAGCTGAGAAGAACTGGGAGTGCCTAGCAAGCTTTCTTTTGTAAACTCTGATAGCTGCCTGTCCCTCCTTCAGCTTCTCTACCGCTGAGATACCGTGATGCTTCACTGATTTGCTAACAATAACTTCTGGATGCTAGCCCAAAGGCCATCCAGATAGAGCATCACTTCTAGACTGCCTCCACTCAGGCTGCCCCCTCTGCTACCTTCTGTCTCTGGTTCCCAGTAACATCCCCCGCCCCCCCACACACACTTAGTGCTTTATTGTTCAAGTCACTAAGAGAGCATTGGATATCACGTTGACCGGGCTTCCACCTTTCCCCTGCCCCACAGCTTTGTATTATCTTTTGTTCCAGACAGAAGGCATGGTGAAAAGAATCCATGCCCAAGCTGATCCTCTTTGCCCATCCTCAAAAGCATTGTGTGTGGACAGATTACTACATAATTGATGTGATTAATTTGTTTCAATGAGTGGAAGGGCAATTGTGTTTCCAGCAGCTCAGTGTTTTGAATACCAGGCCTGGGTTCATTCCCTAGGTAAGCATAGCCTTGTGAACACCAGTCCAAAGTTCTCTCCTTTTGTAAATATTGTAGCATCTTATTTTTTATGTCAGATTTGGAAAAAAAGAAGCTGAACATTCTTATGATTTTTACCGTTTCCACCAGGTCCAGTAAGACAAAATAAATACCACTCCTTTAACAGCATCTAGTTACAGTCATGTAAAGAGGCCGGGACTGATAGAACTGAGGTCTATCCCACAACCGTTTCATTGAACTATGTCATGATTTTGAGTTGGGGAAAACATAGCCTCCTTCTGGGTGGGAGAAAGGCTATGATAGCCAATTTCAGTTGCTATGTCTATGGAATTTTTGTTTCTGTGTTTCAGATTGTTTTTACTCACATGAGGGAGAAATGATTTATGACCTGAGATGCCGATGGGATACATGCACTGGAGGTGCCAGCGGAGCTTCCCTCCCTGTTCTGGGGAGCCAGGTCCTGTGTGGATGGGGAGTCTCAACCTGCAATCTCAATCTTTCCACAGAGAGTCACAGGTTCCTGCTAAGTGTCAACAGCTACACTGAGCTGGCTGATTACCGCCGTCTGGTAGATAAATACTATGACTCTTCCCGTGCTTATATATAATAATCATTTGGGGGGGGTCACAAAATAAATCGTTGTGGAAACAGAATTCAAAACTAGTTACAAGCAACCAGAACTTGAGTCCTAGGTGTCTAGAACTTTGAGAACCATAAAATGGCAACGGTAAACACTGAGAAAAATTAAAATTGAATGAAGGAGAACCCAGTACAGACAGGTTTTTATCAGAGAAGTCTTGAGGTAGCTGTGCTGGGCCTGCATAGTAAGAGCCGGTGGCAGCAGCGGTAATGGAAGCATGAGGAGAGGAGATGGAGAGAGTGATCTGGGATCACTCACAGGCGACACTTAAAGGTTGAGGGTTGTAGTTGAGGGAATGCAAAACAAGCAAGAAAGCAAACAACGCAATCCACAGTTTGCCAGGGAGACACTACTGAAGAAATGTAAAGTCTGATTTTATCCGCAGTTGGTTGGTTCCCTGGGAGCAGCCGATGACCAGCAAGGAAGTCTCCACCGTTGCAATTTAGCAAGCGTCAGTGCTCTACTGGCCGCAAGGGACCGAGAGTAGCAGTGGAACACACACAGGCATCTCAGTGACCCGCGGATGCCCGCAGATGGGTGGCCGTGGAGACAGTGAACAAGACAGAGTGAGCGCATAAGATCCTGAAGGGAGACATGACAGAGCTGAGCGCTGTGAGGGTCATTTATAAAGACAGCTAGCATTTGGTCCAGCAAGGATTGTCACGTATGTAACCCCATGTTCTGGAGCTCCGGAGTAATGCTGCATTTCTTGATTAACTTTTGCCTGGCGCATAAAGTTTCATTTTGCTGTTTTAGGTTGCTTTCAAAATTTCAAATTGTATAATAAATATGTCTTCAAAAAAAGATTTATTTTCATCTTAATGACTATTATATAATTTTCTCTTAAGTATCTGCTCAGATGCCCTGGTTATTTTCCAGTCCTTGCTGTTATTCCCTGGTTGTTTCTGGGTTTTCGCGCCCTGTGCTTTGGGCCGAGAACTCCTTTGATCACCGCCACGGCTGCCTCCCAAGCTACTGAGCGAGAACGCTGCTTATGTAACGCTCCCAGGGGTTTCAAGCATAAGGCTTTACATGTTTTTGGAGTCAAGCAAAGCTGGTTTGTTTTTAAGATGTAATTCCATAAGGACAGAGTCTGCCGTGTGAGATGTGGCTTCTCTCACAAAACTGAGCAGTGTCTTATGGTGAAGGTTCAGTAGACGTGAACTAAACCATGATGGCTTGATTTACTTGGACTAATAGTGTGTTTTAAAATTAGTGGTACTACTATTTTTGCATGTTTGGATTTCCTAGAAAAGCCACAGCACCTTTTATTTGTATGTTGGACCCCCCCCCCCCACTGTGTGTGTTGTGTGAAGTTAAATTGGGTTCTTAGGGCTGCATTAGACCAAGGCCTTTTCTTGAAACTGGATCTCACCTAGCCAACAAACAGGGGGAAAAGCAGTAGGTATATTTCCGTATGTATGCTATGCCACAAATTTTAAAAATAATATAGTAATGCACAAATTATTTTGAGTAATAGCTTATAGAATTAGAAATTATCTATAAGCCTTATTGAAGACACTTTTGGGCATAAAGGAGCAAGCCACTCTAAAAATAATTGTGAAGTTACTCTCTGGAGATGGCACCTAGTGCTGCTACAGTTGAATTAACCCAATGTGCTCTGTATTCAAAACCGGAAAACATCTCATGACAATTTCACCCCCTGACAGAGCCTACAGTAATGCTAGCCTGACCGACAACAGTGTGAGATTTGGTTTCTGATTAATTCTGCTTCTGTATATTTAGCTTAGCATCAGAAAGGTGACCCACTCCAACAAGGAAAGAGATGGGCTTTGTTTATCAAGGACTCTTTGCTAGAACAAGACATCATTTTGTTTTGTTAGTTCCAGGTAAAGATCAGGGAATGGATATGTCAAACATACACACACGTATGCAAATTTAACATCTAACACCCATTCTGAGACTCCGTACTTTCTTAATTTAACCAACATTACAATTTCCCATTCCTTACCAAACAGTGCTGTTACAAAACGTCAGTATTTGTGGTTGCTCCGATCATTACCAGTGAGGCTCATGGATGTCTCGGTATGCTGAAACCACAGCAGCTGAGACAATCTGTGCGCCAGTGGTTCTTCAAGCATCCTCTCCGCCACAAAACAGTGCCAAACATCTCATGCCCAGCTCTCTCAGGTTCACACTGGACTGGCAACGGCCCTGGGGTGTTTTGAAGTCACTCCGTAATTGGAAATGGTTAATGAAATTCATTGAGGAATTCTGAGTCTTGCCCTTTGACTTAATGTACTGCTCGGAACTCAAGAATTCGCTAATCAGTGAGCAGAGCATCTGCAATGGGCACTCTCGAGGCCAATGGCCGTGGTGGCCACTTGAATCCGTTCCAGGAACGTTTGCCTCTGAAAATATCCTTTGTGTTATTTTCAAATGCTTTCTTTTCTAAAGCGGCCTCCAGGACTTTCCTACCCGGTCACAGAGTGAACACATCTATGCTGAGCTTAGCCCTGGCCTCAAGTGTACTTCCAGTCAGTGGGGTGAAGCGAGATTTCCCTCCAGAAATGCTCCCATGACCCTTGTCAGTTTGAAACAGTCAGAGCGAGTGTGTAAGATAAGATGGAGCCATAGCTTACAGGCAAGAGAGCATGAGAGCAAGGGAGGGGCCTAAGATCAAGTCTATGTTTTGTGCCATTCCAGACTGCACACACACACTAAAGTTTATGTCAGCGCTGGATCAGCTTTAAAGAGTCGAATGCTTTCTAGCTCAACATGAACATTTGGCAGTGCATGAAACTGTCTGCACCTTACTGACGGGCTTTAGATTGGCTAGACCCTTTCTCACAGTGCTGGGCCACACTATCACAACTTCCAGTTGGCTGAATCATTAAGTTGAGCCATGCTGTATGTTTTGGCCAGAACTTAATCACTTGGGACAGCACATTTTGGGCACTGCTGTAAAGCACCTAGTCTGTCTTTCTTCAAGGGTCACTGTCTTGGGCATTGAAGGCACTGTGACTTTGGGAGTGGAGGGAAAATCACAGGGACCAGATAAGGCCGGGCCTGCAGGCTGACCAGCAGAGTTAAGAGCAGAAGCAAAACCAGAATAGGAGGCTCCAGTTTCATCTGCTGCAGGCACGATGGTCAAAAAGTTAGGCAACATCTCCTCTTGCCAGGTGAAGATACAGTTAAAACAGTGGCAAGCCAAAATGGACTTTCACCAAGCATGAAGCATGGCATTCTTAAATATTTATTTTCAAACAAAACAAAACACAACACAACACACCTCAAATCTATAAAATTGTTCTGTTTACAAGAAAATTATAGGATTTGCTATAAACAGTGTACTGTGAGGCTCAGCCTAGGCAGCATGAACTGGTAATGGGTTACAATTTAAGTAGAAGCCTGAGCTACTTTTTCAAATGTCACTGGAATACCCCCTTAACTGTGTATATCACCTCCTGATCCGGGTGAATCATGGCTCAGTGGGACCACCTGCTTAGTTAGGGTCAAGGCACATAGCGCCAGTGTGAGGCCCACTGAATGTATAAATGCCCGTGTTTCTCATTTCTCTAAGCAAATAACACAACAGGGCATAACATTGGGATGAGGCCGCACAGAACACTGAAGGTTTGAGGTTTAACAAAAGGAACTAAAAGAGTTTAAGAACCAGGGAGATTTCTTTGGTTAGCATTTTTAATATCTTTGTTGAGGGATCTACAGAAAGACAGTTTATTAAAGTCTGAATGTGTGTGTGTGTGTGTGTGTGTGTGTGTGTGTGGGTGAGGGAGAGAGAGAGAGAGAGAGAGAGAGAGAGAGAGAGAGAGAGAGAGAGAGAGAGAGAGACCAGTTTCTGTGCTCCTTTCTGACAGATACAGTCAGTCCTGAGAGAGTGTCTCTCCGATGCTAGAATGGGAATGCCTTTAGGATCCTCAAGAATCAGGTCCTATGTTGGGCATCTAGCAGGTGCCCTGAACTGCTGTCTAGTCTCTTATGGGGACCGTCTATGTCGTTCCTTGTGACAGCTAGACACAAGTGTGTGGTGTAGGGCTGCCATGAGCATCCTGGGCCAAGTGGCTCTCAACCCATGGAACTCAAATCTACTCAAATGAACATCGCATCTGCAACAGCAGGGGCTCTGTAGGCTGGAGGGTTCTTCAGCAGTGTTCTGTTTTGCAGAACTCCCTTAGAAAGCTCACGATATGAGCAGAAGACCACAGATCACAGAAGGACAGCCAGTGATGGCCGTTGCTGGATTTCTCACTACTAGCAAGGTGAGACAGAGAAGCAGAAGCAGCATTCAACTTGGTTTGGTTTTAAATAACAGATTTCTCACATCTTTATGTGATGACTGAATGGGCAGTTATGGAAAGACAGACACCTTTCCTTTACAATACACCTCATTGGGCAGACCAAAGTGAAATTGTTACAGTCTGCAGCCCCCTTCACACAGAAAAGGACTCTGAGCATGGAAATGCTTCCCGTCTTTTTTCAAAGAGGGCCCAAGAGGCTTCACATAGGTCTTAGAGTCCATGAAGGTCCCCCTGAATTCCACAGAGCAAAGTTTTAAGACTGCTGGTCTACTTAGCACTCATTAGTGCAGAATTGATGATAGCCATAAAAATAGCATTAATAATGACACTACTATATTGCCTTATAGCACAAGAAAAGTTTCCATGCGTGCTTTCTCCTTTGGAACCTGTAGTTACTGATTTGGGTGAAGCCAATACCCCATTTCCTCACATGGAACCTCTTGCTTGAGCACAGTTCTGGAAGACAGAAGCATGGTGCTTTTGACTTTTATTTTGTTTTCCTTTAGTTTGAGGAAACAGTACAGAACACGCACAAACACGTTCTCATCATGTGAAATGGATGTATATGCTTGAAATGTAGTGGCTAAGGAAATAAAAATTCTTAGATAAGTATTTCTCCTACGATTTCCTCCCAGGCCTTCACAGTTTTCTCCTCCAGGTATGTCCTGCCTATTGACATTGTGACACAAACCACACACTCATGCTTAAAAAAAATCACACATACAAAAATGTTTTCTAGTATTTTAAATAAGTTTATAATTTTGTGTGGGGCTCCTTACAGCTATCTGTGGCCTTAGGCAGCCTGGTTAGCATGGCTCTGATACCATATAATTAATGTACTGTAGAATGGATCTTTATTCATATCTGAAACAGACGCTCTGTAAGCTTATTTCGGAGTAATCTACCTCTTGGCACACGTGCTCTGTCCCTCAGCATGAAGTTGGTTCTATGACTCAAGAGTACTGCATTAGCTGACACTCACCTTGCTTTTCTCTACCAGTGGGCATTTGGGTGTTTCTGACCCCCCCCCCCACATTTTAACCATGGTTACAGAAGTGAGCAAGGATGTAGGTGAAATGCCTCTAAGGGACACTGAGTCTACAGAAAGGTCAGCCTCATTAGCTGGCAATATTCAAGTCACCAACTTCCATTTTACTGACAGTGTATGAATATTTTAGCATGTCTGATAGAGGAGGGTCTTCTATCAATCTGTTGATTTCATTGGTAATTAATAAAGAAAACTGCGTGGCCTGATAGGTTAGAACATAGGTGGGTGGAGTAGACAGAAAAGAATGCTGGGAAGAAGGGAAGTGAGTCAGATGCAATGAAGCTCCGACCCAAGATGGACGTAGGCTAGAATCTTCCCGGTAAGCCACCCCTCGTGGTGCTACACACATTACTAAATATGGGTTAAAGCAAAATGTGAGAATTAGCTAATAAGAGGCTGAAACTAATGGGCCAGGCAGTGTTTAAATGAATACAGTTTGTTTGTTGTTATTTTGGGTTTTAAGCTAGCTGTGCGGGAGCCAGGCAGGATGAAAAGCAGGCCTGCCCGCAGCTCCTTCTACAGCATTTCTATGTTCATACAAAAATTCCAGTCAAACAGCTTTTCTTTTTTGCAGGGGGGATTAAGTTATATCACCTTATTCCAACAGATGTCCTCTGCTACTGCTGGAATTGAGCACTTTTCATGTTTATTTGTCCTATGGGTTTCCTCATCTATGGACCTCGTAAGTTCATTTACTTCAGATTTCTTGGGTTGTGTGTGTGTGTGTGTGTGTGTGTGTGTGTGTGTGTGCCTGTTTACATGTGTATGGGCACATATACATGTATGTGCTTATTCACGTGGAGACTGGAAGTTGACTTGAGTGTCTTCCTTTACCACTCTTTATTTTGTTTACTGAGGGATTCTCCCTGAACCCAGACTCACTAATTCTCTTTCGTCTAGGTACCCAGCTAACCCAAGACTCTATGACCCCACCTCCCTAGTGCAGAGATCCTAGGTGGCTGCCCTCCATGCCCAGCCTTTACATGCATTGTACAGCAGGTCTTTTACCCATGGAGCCATCTCCCCAACCCTCATTCATTTGTTATTTAACTCACTTATTTGTTCATTTATCTTTTCCTAACTTTTAACTCTCTGCCAGGTTCAACTCAAGGAGCCTGGTGAACCCCAGTCTTCATGGACTTGCATTCTACTGGGGACCAAGCAAAGTAAGCCTATGGAATAGTGCCGGAGAGCAAGGCCAGCTAGGAAGAAGGACGAGTAAAATGAAAAATCAGAATGATGAGAAAGTGTGCACCTAGCATTGGGAAGTGGTAGTCAGAAATGTGCTCTCAAAGGAAAGACATTAGAGCAAAAACCTACGTGAAGATAGGCAGATGTTTGCATTTTAGAGGAAGAGAATTTTAGGATCTTGAACTCAAGAGTAGACATCAGAAAGGGCTGAGGTCTGAGAACCTGTAACAGATTCAACTATTCTTTTTAGTTGTTTACAGCATCATTTAACATTATTGTCTTAAAAGTTTGTTCTTATTTATGTAGTTTTAATTCATGGAGGTAAATCCTCTTGCTAGTGAATTTTTACTATATTGCTGTATTATTCACTTATCTTGCTGCTGTGTAAAAGTACGTTGATGAAAAGCAACTGAAGAGGGTAAGTTCAGGTTTATTTTCACTCTCATTTCAGGGTATGGTCCGCCATGGGGACTTCTTGGCATCAGGAGCTCGACATGGCTGTCACATTGCATCCACAGACAGGGAACAGAAAATGATTAGTACTCAGTTGGCTTCTTCCTTGTTATGCAGTCAGGTCCCAAGCCTATGGAATGGTACCCACATTCAGCAAGTCTTCTGCTTCAGCTAATCACATCTAGACGGTCCAAGCATACTCAGGGCTAACCTAATCACTAGATCATCCCTCATTAGAATGTCTTCTTGTTGTCAAGTTGTCAAAAGAGATCAACCATCACAATTGCTTACCTGATGATACCTAACTCGAGTTTGAGTGGGGGTTTCTAGTGCAAATCCTCACATTCTTTTTTTTTTTTTGTTTAACCATGCTAACTTACTCCAAAATCAATGCAAAGTTCAAATAAAAATAAAAATATGTAGGAAATCATAACTAAAGTAGACAGCTATGCATAGACTACACTGTAAAGGGAATTCTCTGGGCAACTTTTGTGCCCTTTCTATCAGCCATTCATTCTGCCAAGCCACTCTACATATTGGTGGGAGAATCACTCCACACATTTCTTTCAGCTTCCAGCCATGACCTCACTGTCAAGAGCACAGAAGCTGGGTCTCTTCACTTATCTGAAAAATCAAAAGGGGAGGGGGCAGGAGCCCTCCCCTCTCAGCCACACCTTGCTTTCTTTCTTCAAAGCAGCTGGTCTCTACTGGGATAATCACATGACAGACATTCGGCACAGTTCTCCCCAGGTAGAGCAGCTTATAATTCTCCATCTTAGGGAACACCTAGCCTTGGCCACCGTTTCCTGCGTGGGAATCCAGAGCCGCCGAGCTCCGAGACATACACACTCCGAGTTCCTGTTTGTAATAGGCTTCTTGTCTCAAACAGACCCCCACTTACATAAATAAAGCAAAGCTACAAAAATAGTGCCCAAGAAATCCTCTGCATTGTCCTCCGTGTTGGGAGACCCAGGGCCACCTTTTTGTTTTGACACACATAGGAGCTTGCTTGGCTTGGGCTTTTAATTTTGAATACGTGTATGTTTCATAGCACAATGACATCAAGTTGGTTCATGATTCAGTTCATGTGAACACCTTTTGGACTTCCTGTCTCTTCCCCCACCTGCCCCAAACCTCTCAGTTCTCAGGGAGGTGAACTTCCCTGTATTCAACCAAAGCAGCCCTTTTGTGAAGTACCGGGCAGTTCACGGCCCAAGCACAGGGATCCAGACTTTGAGAATATCCACAGACCTTTGAAGACTCAGAAATGTATGGATTATAAAGCTGGAAGTGACCTCAAGAGATGACCTCATCCAGCCATCTGCCTTTGTCAGCTGTCAGACATTATCTCAATTTTGAGGATGAGGTAACTGGGCCTTTGTGAGGTGAGGTGACCAACCCAAGGTCGTGTGCCAAGGAAGTGACCATGGTGGCCTATAGCCAGGCAAAATAAACTGCTTCTTTCATGACATGATTAGTCTTCCTTTTGTGATATTAAAACAAAGTTCAAAATTTTAAAATTCAGTTTTAAACAAAGGAAAAGCAGTCCACTGATAGGGTTGAGAGCTAAGAGAGGCTCTCAAGAGAAAGCAGAAGGACAAAGATGGCAAATTTTCAGACTTTGCACAAAATAAACTTTAAAAGACAATATTGTACATTTTGATTGTTATTTTTCTGGAATTTTATAATGATGAATATGTGGAAAAGGAAGAAAATAATACATTATATATTTACTATTTCACTTAATTCCCTTTCTAAAAAGCCTAACAAGTAGAATCAGCTTCACAATCATTTTCCCCAAATACCAAATTTTGTGTGGTTTAGATTTCAGAAAATTATAAAGTCTGTATCACAAATTAGAAAATAACACACATAATTCTGTGGTCAAAAAAAGTCTGTGGGTTTTTTAATCCCAAATTAAGCATTTTTCTCACGAAAGGAATTAGATAAAGACTATAAAAAGTGCACATTGGTTCAAGCAAGGACTTTGCAGACATCCACGTTCGGAGCAGGTCAGGTTGTGACATCAAATGAGTTATTTAAAAAGATCCTGTTTTTGAAAGATTTCTGGAATTTGAAATTGCTGATAAAGAATTGGGAATCCAAATTAATATCCTTAATTCTTATCATATCAAGAATGAAGAAACAGGCTTAAAGTCTAACTAATTATCTAAGTTCCCACAGTCGAAGGCCAGCAAGAGAACTCACAGTGAAAGTCCCAGTCCCCGCCCACTGCCCTTGCCATTACCTCTGGGGACAGCATTTTCTTCTCAAAGAGACCAGAGCACACTGTGGGCAGTGTGATTCCCCACTCTTCGACGTATATACATGCAAATAGACTAAGCCCCCCAAGAATGGGTGCATTATAAGTTAGCATGAAGGAAATTGTTTGTGGGTATCATGGAGGTGGCATCAGGTTGAACTGAACTGATAATAAAGTAGTGGTCAGAAACCTCTCAAAGGAGGTATGTCAACTGAGATGTTGACCACAGATTCATACTTGCCAAAAGGAAATGATTCTGACTGTTAGCACCAGCCTTCGTGAGAGGGTGAAGGCCAGCGTAAGGTGTTTCATTACTGCCTGCCGCCGGACATCAGCCAGAGTCATTTTTGAGAAACCTGCTGGATGTTTGGACTTTCTGTGATAGGAAATGACCTGTGTAATCTTGCAAGTGTTGGTCGGCGCCTACATGGCAGCTATGCTCCTAGAAGACACTGTGAACGTGCACCTAAGGGAGGCTGATGGCCTGCTCTAGTGATGCCCTCAGGAGGAGCAGACAGAAGGACAGGGAAAAGACACAAAGACACGCAGAGAGTGTATAAAGGCAGAAAAGAAAACCGTAAATTAATTGTAGAGGGAAGTGTGATCATCTAACTGGAAAGTTCTGGAATGGCTTTGGAGATGATTTGTGAAGACAGGTGTGGCTAGAAGTGAGTGAAAGCTGCCATTCCTTATAGCAGAGACATAACTGACGAGGGCTAATATTTGGCACTTAGAACGATCTTGATTACAGGGCTGCAAAGGTGGCTCAGCATTAGGAGGACAGGCTGTTCTTCTAAAGGGCCAGGTTTGATTTCCAGAACATACATTGTGTATCACAACTGTCTATAACTCCTGTTCCAGAGGATCTGACAAACCGGTAGACAAAACACCCATAAAAACTTAATAAACAAATAAACAACAACAAAAAATACCAAGTACCTTGTTTAGAAGAGCAATATAGCATGCCACAAATTATTTCCTATATCTGAGTTGTGTTCTTTCTAACACATTTTTCATGGATTCCAAGACCTCTTCTGCCACACTTGCCAATGACTTTAGTATACTTACTTACAAGTTGGGCAGCTCACATTGGTTGATGAGATTTTGATCTAAATTTTGAGCTTCTAATCTTTGGCTGTGAATAAAGCTGTAATAGTCAAGTCATTGTTTGGCATATGTTTTAATTTCTCTTGAAGATTAGAAACTTGAATAGTTTTAAGAAAACTTTGAGTTTTAGAGAAATTAAATTATTGTTTGTAAAGCAGCTGTCTATATCCCAAGATTTACCGGTTATTATTTTAATCCAAATCACTGTGGTTTGTGTGTCTTAGTGATTCCCCTTTGTAGATCCGTGATTGCTAATGATACAACGCACATTCTTATTTGCTTGCTGGCCATGTGTACATCTTCTTAAATAACAGATGTGTCAATCATGTTTCTTTTCTGTGATAAAACACCGTGACTAGCCAGGCAGTGGTGGTGGCATACACCTTTTACCCCAGCTCTGGGGAAGCAGAGGCAGGAAGACTTCTGTGAGTTGAGGCCAGCCTGGTCTACAGAGTGAGTTCTAGGATATCCAGGACTGTTAAACAGAGAAACCCTGTCTTGAAAAACCAACCAACCAACCAGCAAATAAACCAACCATTTAACCAACCAACCAAACAAAAACCCCTAGAAAACCATTATGACAGAAAGCAGCTTGCAGAGGAAAGGGTTTTTTTTGTTTATATTTCCAGGTAACACAACAACACTAAGGAAAATCAGGGCAGGAACTCAAGCAGTGCAGAGACCCAAGGAAAAGCTGATGTAGAGGCCATGGAGGAGTTCTGATTACTGCTTTGTTCCTTATGATTTTATCAGTCTATTATATCTCCCAGGACCAACAGCCCAGGGGTGAAAACATTCACAGTGGATGGGCTCTTTCACATCAATCATCAATCAAGAAAACACACCACAGTCTTACCCATAGGGCAATATGGGAGGGCCATTTTCTCAGCTGAAGCTTTTTCTTCCTAAATAACCCTGGCTTGCATCAAGTTGACACAAAACTAGCCAGCACAACAGAGAAGGAAACTTTTAATATTTTCCTGTAGTTCCTAGCTGAGCTTTCTGCTCTCCTTTAAAGGTATTTTTAAAATACAGTTATTTAAATGTATCATGTGTGTGCATGCGTGTGTGTGTGTGTGTGTGTGTGTGTGTGTGTTTATTGGGGTTACCCTATCCTACACAGGGAATAATGCTCCTCCCAGAAGCCATAGGTTGCCCAATAAGAAGACCAGGGACAGGTATGGGACACCTTTCTTCCAGTGTTTGGTTGGAATGTGTCAAGACCCTCAGTATAAGTAACAGCCATTGCTCTTGGTTATGCACCAGAACTTATCAGACCCTTTTGCTGAAGAGACTACCTAGTTTGTTCAGAAGACTCAAAGTAATCAAGCTAGACTGACTTGGAAGCTTCCTTGCCTACCAGCTAGCTATCATAGTTCTGTGCTATGCAGGCTGCTGGTGAACAGAAATCATGACTAGTCAACTCAGGTGTGTGAGCTATAGTAATAACTGGTGTGGCAAGATTTCCCCATGCATGCTATAGTGGTGTGGATGCTACGCAGTAACCAACTGCTTTCTGATTGGATACAAGGCCTACTCCACAGGAGAAAATAATCTGGTTGCAAATCTTGCCAGGAACCAATGGTTGGGGAGCTCTCAGATCCCAGGGATAAACTTCGTAGTTTATTCTGCTGGAGGAAATAGTACCAAAGTGATCTCTAAATTCCTGTGTCTCTACCAAGAGATTATTGTAGCTCTCAGACCTCATCAGAGGTCTGTGGGGTGGATGATGGCTAATGCAGACACTCAACAGAATTCTTCATTTTATAGCTCTGAAGAATCAATACTTTTATGATGTCATTTATCACCAAATTGATCTATACATTCAGTGCAACTTCTCAGAGGTCATTAGGACAATTTAAAAAACAGGAATTGAAGCCGGGCGGTGGTGGCGCACACCTTTAATCCCAGCACTTGGGAGGCAGAGGCAGGCGGATCTCTGTGAGTTCGAGACCAGCCTGGTCTACAAGAGCTAGCTCCAGGACAGGCTCTAAAGTTGCAGAGAAATCCTGTCTCGAAAAACCAAACCAAACCAAAACAAAACAGGAATTGAAAAACTTACCCCAAAATGTAATAGAATACTTAGCGAAGCAAAGAGCAGAATTGGAGGACTGATTTTTCCTAGTGTGAGGATGTCAAAAGCCATAGTAATTAAGTTAGAATTGGCACAGAGATAGACAAGCAGTGAGCAAGAGTGGAAAGTCCAGAAATGAACATATATATGACAACCGGCTTGCAGAAAGACTGGGAAGGAAGTTCAGCAGTCTTCTCAATAGCCTGGAACAATTAGACAAACTTTTATGTTTGTTTTTTTTAATCAAATGAAAGGCACAATAAATCTGAAATATAGGAACAATAAAACATTTTGAAGAAAATCTTTGTTAGCTGTAGCCAATCAATGAGTTGTATAATCCACACTGAAAACAAAAGCCATAAAGGAAAAAAAGTGATAAATGAGATTTGTTAAAAGTAAGTAATTTACATTTACAGCTGGGGAGGTGGCTCAGTGGGTAAGAGCACTTCTTCTGAATCCCAGCACCCATGTTTTTTGTTTTGTTTTTAATATCTGAGCATGCTGGCAATTGCCTATTACCTCTATACTAGGGGACAAAGATGAGTAGATACAAAAAGATCCCCAACAAACCGAGCTAGACAAAACAGCTCAGTGAGATAACCTGCCTCAAGGCAAAAAGACAGATAGCAATAGGTAAAAGGCCTTCAACATACTGCTCTGGTCTCCCATATATGCACATGGGCACACACAGCAGCAAGTCACATACGCTACACACTACAATATGACTCACACAGACACACACTATGAAAATAACAATATTTTCTGGGTGTGTGTTGCCTCGCTCAGAGTAGTATTTTCTAGCTCTGGCCATTTAACTGTAAATTTTTGTTTTCTTTATAGATGAATAAAATTCCATTGTTCATAGATACCAGAATTTAGCTATCCGTTCATCAGCTCATAGATATCTAGGCTGAATTCATGGACTGGCTGTTGAGAACGCAGCAGTGGTGAACGGGGATGAGCACTCATTCTCTAGTTAGAAATGGAACCCTTTGACTCCACAGGAGAGGCTCATATGAGAAATATATTTCCAGTTTGTTAAGGAACTGCCACACTGATTTCTACAGTGGCTGCACCAATTTGTGTAGTAAGAAGGGTCGCTTATTGGTTCCCGGTTGCCTGGCTAGCTTAGATCCAAAATAATCACACAGAAACTGTATTAATTAAAAAAATTGCTTGGCCCATTAGCTCTAGCTTCTTATTGGCTAATCTCTTACACATTAATTTAACCCATGTCTATTAGTCTGTGTATCACTATGTGGCAGTGACTTATGAACAAAGTTTCAGCATGTCTGACTCCAGAGCCTCTATGGCATCTCTCTGACTCTGCCTTCCTCCTCCTATGCTACAGGTTTAATTTTCTCCATCTACCTAAGTTCTGCCCTATCAACAGGCCAAGGCCTGTTTCTTTATTCATTAACCAATAAAAGCAACACATAGGCAGAAGGCCCTCCTACACCAAATTTGCATGCCCACCAACTGTGCATGAGGATTCCTGTTGCTCACATCCTCCTCGCCAGCATTTGTTGTGTTTGGTTTTCTTAATCTTAGCTAGTCTGACTGGGGTAAGAGGAAATCTCAAAGTGGTTTTAATTTGTGCTTTCCCAATGGCTAAACATACTGAACACCTTTAAAAGTATTTCTTATCTGTTTGTACCCTTTCTGAGAACTCTCTGTTCAAAGTACAGAGAATAAGGGTCAGTGGAACGCTCAGCCACAGATGGGATACTGGGTCACCCCAACCCTAAGGCCAAGGGACCATTGAGGGTGAGGGAGCACCAAGATTTTTAAGAGTCTGAGGTCATGGAGGACTAGAGAGAAAGAGTGTCCTCTGGGTATGACAGGATCACTGTACTCAAATTCACAGCATCTATGGTTGCCTGTAGAACACCTCCCTAAGATCAAGCCAGTCAATGTTCCAAACATGAAGTGGGAGGAGCACAAGAGCCCCCGTTGCTAAGTGACAAGCTATTGACAATCAATAGTTTCTGGAAGAGGGAGAATCTAAGGGTGTGTCTCCTGGTAGATCAACCATGTTCCAGGGGATGGCTCCACACCCGTGAGTATATGGGGCAGTAAACGTTGCATTTTGGGGAGTTATTACAGAGAGAGAGAGAAAGAGAGAGAGAGAGAGAGAGAGAACAAAAATGAAGTCGGGGGGAGTAGCAGTGAGATGGAACTGGGTGAAGTTAGAAAGAAGAGAGGAGGTGGTGAACATGATTAAATACATTGTATAAAATTCTAGAAAAAAATCAATAAAATATAATTTCAATGAAAAAATTCTCATTTTGGCTGTATCTTTTATATGTTTCCTCACAAATTTATAGTTTTTATTTAATAAATCTTATATTTATTTTTATTTAGTTTGGTTTTTAAAGCAGATTTAATTATGCAATTTATACTTGCTTCAAAATTGTCAACACCCTACCTTAAACTTTGAGTCCTGGTATTATAGGCACATGTTACCAAGGGTTTGATCCCCAGCACTGTATAAATGACTGAGAGAAGCCGGGCGGCGGTGGCGCACGCCTTTAATCCCAGCACTCGGGAGGCAGAGGCAGGCGGATCTCTGTGAGTTCGAGACCAGCCTGGTCTACAAGAGCTAGTTCCAGGACAGGCTCTAAAAAAGCTGCAGAGAAACCCTGTCTCAAAAAACCAAAAAAAAAAAAAAAATGACTTAGAGAGAGGTAGGGAGCAGGAGGATCAGAAGTTCGAGAACATCTTGGTTCACCTAGGACTCTGAGGCCATCATGGGCTAAACAACAGCCTATGTTAAAAAAAAGTTATTTTCTTAACTTTTCTCCCCCCCCCCCAATATTAGCTTCCTGGTTTCCTATAGCAGCATGGCATACACTGGGTAGCACCAACAACACAAACATGGTACCTCACAGTGATAAAGTACAGAACAGTAGAACTGAATTATTGACAAGGGTAATTCCTTCTGAGGGATGTGGGGAGAAGCTGTTCACGCCTTTCTCCGTGCTTCCCCTTGCCCAGTCCCACAGGATCCCTGTCCGTCACCTGTACTCTTCACATCTTTCCATACTGTTGGTCCTCATGGTTTTCTTCCCTCCTATGGATCGCCTGTGGTCCTATGCTTGATGTTCATCCATGATGTATTGAGACTGCTCAGTTTTCTTCGCACCTTGGCTCCACCTTCTCCAGACTGGGGCTCTCTGTGCATTTGTCCCCCCATCATCCCTTCCCCTTCTATCCTACATCTGCTCTTTATATCTTTTTGGAAGTGCCTTAACTTCAGATATTGCGGTTTTGATTCTAGAATTTCTTGTTATTTAATGTCTATGAGTGACTCAAGAATTCTCTGTCCTTTGTTTCCTTTCAATATTTATCTATTTTATGTACATGAGTGCTCTGTCTTTGTGCACACCAGAAGAGGGCACCGGATCTCATTATAGATGGTTGTGAGCTACCATGTGGTTGCTGGGAATTGAACTCAGGACCCCTGGAAGAGCAGCCAGTGCTCTTAACTGCTGAACCATTTTTTCAGCCCCTATTTGCTTACTTTTATTTTTAATTGATTTTAATGTGTGTATATGGGTGTTTTGCCTTAATGTATGTATATGAACCATGTGAATACATTGCCTGTGGAGTCTACAACAGGGTGTTTGATCTCCTGGCCCCAGAATTATAGACAGTTGTAAATAACCATATGAGGTCTGGGACTTGAACCCAGGTCCTCTGAAAGAGCAGCCAGTCCTCATAGTCATTGAGCAATGCCCATAGTCCCATCTAATTTACCTTTAAAATAATGTTGACTTTCTTTTCTGCTGAATCCAAAAATCCAGTGACACCCAGAAACCCTCTTTATGAATGATGTGCTCTTTTCTCATTATGGTCAGTCTCCTACAGTTAGGTTTTGAGATATTCGGACAAATGCCCTTAGATAAGACACAAGGGAAACTTTGAGCTCTGATTCATGCTTAAAATTTATATTTTGTTCTTGTTTGGTTTGCCTAGTAATTTAAAAAATTATATAGCTAAAATTCTGTTCTCTGTGGGCTAAAGCTACCAGTGTCCCAACTCAGTGTTATTGACATTTTGTGCTTTCCAGGCAACTCCCTAAAAATCACCCCTGTAATTGTACAAGTTAGAGTTCAGGAAAGGGTTAGTCAAAAGTTATTCTGAAATCCCTTAAGCCTATGAGGATTCCATTCTGCTAGGGGACCTTGGTGTAGACTTGGAAACATGTTCAAACATTAGTATATTTGCAGGTTGATTCTAGCTTTTGCTTCCTTCTGGGCTGTCTCTGATTATTCTGAGTATATGGGACTGTGAGAATATTCAGCTGACTAGGAATGTCTGAGTGCCTTGAATTTCCTCTTGCCTTTACTATACATTGGAACTACTTTCCAGTTAATCCTGCGTGTATGCAGAACACACAATGATCTCCTTATGCTTACGTCACCTCCCAGAGCTGCCTGCAATTTATTTTATCTATCTGTAATCTAATTCATGGCTTCTTTCAAACAGGACTTTAGCGTTAGGAGAACGAGGCCTCAGAGTTACTAGTCTGCTAGGCTGAATATATTAGCTGTCATTATTCTAATACATGCCATTGTCCAGCACGAGGGAAAGCTGCTGGGTCTTGTGAGGTAGCAGAGCAGGAAGGAGACGGGAGCAGCCACTTTAAAGGACTCTACCATCTACTCTTTCCTGATGTGATCTTTCTGACCCAATGTGTCTTAATTTTTTTTTTTGTCTGCCTTTGACGGATCGCAAGCACGGAGCAACTGTTTCTGAGGATTTTTCAGTCGTATAGCTGCTTCTGTGGAGGGAGACTGCCTATATCTCTGTTCTGCTAAGCTTGAAGCGAATGCCTTGCTTTGAACTCTTTCTAAATCTTATCTTTGATTTCCCCAGCTCTGTGTATTGGTTGTATGGTATCCTTAAGACAACGATTTTCTCCCAGAAGCTCTTGGTTCCAGCAGCTTGGCAGACAGGCTAGATTAAATTCTGGAGATGGCTCAGACAAACAAAATGGATAGAAACTTTCCATACCAAACTCTTAACTTAGTCACAGAAAACAACAGAATCTCTGGCAATTGCTGGATGTCATAACTTCCTCTCTACAAGCCATTTGGTACTATAGACGTCTCAAGATCATTGATCTCTATAAAGTCTTCCTAATTACCCGCCCCACTCTGGTTTCCCCTCTTTTATTCTTGGCTTCTAACTTCTGCCATTACTTTTAGGGATTATATTGATTACATTATGTTCTTCTTCTAACTATTCTTTAGTACATTATTATGTCTTATGCCCACAGGGGATGATAATTATTGAAGGCAGAAACAAAAGTGCTATTTGCCATGTCCCATAGATTTTATTGCAATATATATACATATATATATGTGTATATATATATATTTCATATAATACCCACACACACACACATACACACTGCACTATTTAGAGTTAGTAGGTTGATTTGAGTAGTTTCAAGTGAATGGTTACCCAATGGGTAACAGTATCCTATGCTTTTGGAAAAGCTGGTAACATCAAAAGATACATTTGCACTTTTCACCCCATGAACTTTGTGCGATCCCCTCACTTCTCAAGTCCCTGTTGACAACTTTCTTCAGG
Source organism: Arvicola amphibius (assembly GCF_903992535.2). NCBI lineage: Eukaryota > Metazoa > Chordata > Mammalia > Rodentia > Cricetidae > Arvicola > Arvicola amphibius. Next base: position 51,274,017 of record NC_052051.1, read on the forward strand.
GACCCTTTCCTCGTTTCCTCCTTGAACATCAGGGAGTGATAGCCACGGCCCATGTTATTTGCATTTTCTGTCCTGCCCTACAAGTTTTTATGTACATTACTTTTCTTACTTGATACGAATAGCATCTTTGGGCAGGGATTTATCCCTGAAATCCCATTCTCATGGGTTGAATATAATGCTACAATCATCTTGGTACTCGTAGAAGGAATTAATGAATGCTTGAGCTCATTCTTGGCTTCCTACCCTTGACTCAGTTCATAAAATGCAGTGGTTGAAATAGCGAGACTGCCATATACATTCAGGAGTCAGCGTGGGAAGGAAACTCACACTGTTGTCCTTTCTCATACCCAGTCCCTGGGTGAGGAGCAGAAGTTTTTGGATGTCAGCCCAGGGTGGCATCGTGACTTTGCCAACGCCTCCTTCAGTCATGCAGAGGGAAACTGGCTTCAAACACAGGTTCAGCATCCCCTTGTTTCCTTAGAACTCCACGTTTCCTTTAGCCCTTTCCTTTATGTCGAGTGTTTTGCATTGGCAGCCTTTCCTTACCAGCAGAACAGCTGACCTTGCGTTCACTGGTGAGTAACAAATTAACGGGGCCTGCTCTAATGCCGAGTTACCAGGTCTAACAACCCAAGCTCTTTCTTTGATGAAAAGACATTACCCGACTCCAGTGTATTGACAGGCCTTAACAAGGGAGTAAATTTAAAACCAACAAGCAAATGCAGACCCGAGGTGATTTCCCTAACACAAACAGGGAACAAACGAACCCCATTCTCTGTGAAGTGTGTCGCTACTAAACTTTAATGATAGTATCAGTTCTGCTTGATGAGGGCAGTAGCGAGCCCTTGGTTCATCTATTATAGAGAGTGCAATTCAATCGGACTTCCCTGCAGCTGGCAGGTGGCCCAGCATTAGCCAGTTAATGCAGGCCACATTCAAGCCCTACTTAATGAAGGCAGCGCCCAAGACATCAACATCAAGCAAAGGCTTATATACGATTTTTCTTAGGACTTAATGGCAGAGCTCTGTGTTTGGAAGCTTTTGATGTTTCAGAGCATGTTGGGCTTATTTTTTTTAAGAAAAAAAAAGAAAAAGGAAAATCAGAATTATGGTGTCTCCAATAAATAGCAGATTATTAAATCAACATTTTCGTCTTAAGTTTAGCAAAGCAAAGCTAATCAAGGACCTGCTGCCAGGCGGACACTGACGGAGATGGGCACGGCTCATCTTTGTGTTGGGTAGAAAACTATCGAATTTCTTCTGGGTCTCTTACCTTTCACCCATTCTCCCCTCTGAACTGTGCTCTCTCCTCAAGTGTTAGGAGTACTGTAACTTGCACTTGTTGAGAACGCATTATGTGGTTGCCTCTTCCAGATGTTCCTCACGCCTCATGTAATCACGGCAGTCCTTTATAAGCTAGGGGTAGCGATATGCATTTTAGTGATGAGGTCCTGAAGACCGAATGTCTAGATGACACACCAGTCTCATAGCTGCTAATAGGTCAAGGCAGGCTTTTTAGGCACTTGATGGCCTCTGTAGTGAACATCCTGGGCTAGCACTTTCAATCTGGGATTCGACTTGGAATGCACTGAAGACAATCCTTTCCCTATCGTGTTTCACCTTCTCTGTTCAGATCAGAAGGCAAGTGAACATGCAGCCCTTGTCCCTCTGCAGAAAAGGGAAATGGTTAGCGGTTAGAGAAGGGACTGTCTTAATTAGGATATTCTGTAATGAAACATCAGACCACAAACAGTCTCAGGAGGAGAGGGTTTATCTATCTATCTATCTATCTATCTATCTATCTATCTATCTATCTATTTATTGGTTTTTTTCAAGACAGGGTTTCCCTGTGGTTTCTAGAGCCTGTCCTGGAACTAGCTCCTGTAGACCAGGCTGGCCTCGAACTCAGAGATCCGCCTGCCTCTGCCTCCCGAGTGCTGGGATTAAAGGCGTGTGCCACCACCGCCTGGTGAGGGTTTATTTATTTATTTATTTATTTATTTATTTATTTATTTATTTATCCTGACTCATGGTCTGCTGAGGAAAGCCAAGGCAGGAACTCAAACTCGGCAGGAACTCAAACTCGGCAGGAACCTGGAGGCAGGAGCTGATGCAGAGGCCATGGAGGAGTGCTGTTCACTGGCTTGTTCTCTATGACTTGAGTAGCCTGCTTTCTCACAGAATCCAGAACCAGAAGCTCAGGGTGGGCCCTCCAACATTAATCACTGATAAGAAAATGCCCTTGGGCCTGCTACAGCTGCGTCTTACCAGGCATTTTCTCACTTGCAGTTCCCTCCTCTCAGGTAACTAGAGCTGTGTCAAGCTGACATAAAAACTGGGTATCTAATAAAGCTTTAGGTATTGCATCTATATTATGGAGATTTGCTTTTACAGTAGGTTTATTTATTAAATACTGGAGTAAAGGTTCTGTTCATGAAAAAAATTAAAACAAATCTGTACAAAAAAAAAAAAAACCTGGGTATCGCAGGGACTTTGCCTACCTCTTCCCATTTAGTTCTGGGTGGTCACGATATCTTAGGAAATCATCCGTACTGAACACATCTGTAACATGGCCTACAGACAATGTCTTAAACAGCGTGAACGCCAAGGAATAGCTTTCTCCTACATTACTTAAGTAGTGCGCACTGGGCATCTCCCATGTAAATAAGCAGCACAAACAAATGTGCATTCTGATATGCAGTTCTCACAAAATTCATTTCCTCATCTGTTTCGGAGGATTATCTCTGCTCTTCATTACACATCCTTATAATGTTATGCAGAAAAAGCAGAGAATACAATTTTATCCATGCTACAATTACAAGCCGGAAGAATCATGTCTGCACATGGATGATATTTGGAAGAGAGTGTAAATGTAGAAGTGGGAATTCGTTGGCATGGTGGGATTGTAGGAGAATTCTTCTTTCCCCTTTTCATTCCTATTAAAGTGATTATTGTGTTGTTTGTGTAATAAGTACATTTTTAAAAGCATAACAGTGAATACCAATTAAAAATAAAACATGTAAGGTATGTGCCAACACCAATGGGAAGCATAAATGTAGCTAGCGCTTCCATTTCTGTAGGAAGTCTGGCTCCTAATGAGGCCTTCAGTCTCCCTGACACAATGCACAGCCAGGCTGTACTGTAGGAAGGATGTGTTGACGAGGGTCATCCTGACAAGTGAGTGATAAGGGGCCAGGGGCTACCACCAGCTACGGAACTGAAATTTTCCCTGTTATTTTTGGGTTTGGGGTTCTGAATAAAGTAAAATAAATTGTAATGACTACAATGAAAGGATCTGTAGAGCTCCCAAAGAACTTCACCCAAATTATAGCCATCACCCGTGGTGACCAATAGTGCTCCACGATCTAGGCTGCTGACTTTCTAAGTGGGAACCCAAAAGTAAAAAATGTTGTGTGTGTGTGTGTGTGTGTGTGTGTGTTTAATACACAGACTCTAGCTCCTCATATTTACTGAATCAGAAACTCAGAAACATGAATTTTAATAACCTTTCCACATGATTCTAACATTTGGTGCATTTTGAGAGCCACCTCTGATGGATACTTTTCAGTGTTAAGGTGATGGACTAAGAAACACCTACTGTATTAATAGGATCACATTTGGGTGTCCCTGTCAGGGGTGCTTCCAGAGAGGTTAACTGAGTAGGGAAGACCATCCCTGAGTGGGTATAACATCCTGTGGGCAGCCTTCCCGGTTTGAACAAAGAGGGGGGAGGAGCAATCTAGCTTGCAGCAGAATGTACTTCTCTCTGCCTCCTGGCTGCAGACCCAACGTGACCAGCCACCACCATGCTTCCCTACCATTATTACCCTCAAACCACGAGCTGAAATAAATAAAGCCTTCCTTCATTTAGTTGCTTTAATCTGGTATTTTGACACAGAAATAAGAGAGTAACTCGTACAACTCCTACCATCAAATTCTCCTATTTTCAGGAAGTGGTCACATGATTCCCATTAGTCTTTGTAGTGTTTCAGGTTTAAACAATGAGAGGTATCAAAATGTCACGTGCTACTTGGAAGCAGTAGACTAAAGAGACTTGTTTTTAGCATATTAGAGGAAGAAAAGGCACTGGGTTTGTCCTGGACAGCTGGTGTCCCTGAGTGTTGGAAGTGGGGATTCAGCCATGCCTGAGAGCAGATTTGGGAGGATGAAGCAGGGTGCTGGGAGGCCGAAGCTGTTGTTACTCAGCTGGGAGCTTCAGAGGAACTGCTGACAGAACAGTCTCGAGGCAGGTAAGGCATGGTCCAGCAAACCTTACAGCTCATAGACTACGCAAGTTAGGGTGTCAGTCAGCAGCAGCAGCTCAGCCATCTTGCTTGGGAAGTGGCTCGTGGCTACCTCACCTCACAATGTTGTATGTAAGCATTGATATACCCATTCTCTGCAATAGATTAGGGATTGGTATTTAAAATGGGTCTGTCAGGCACCAGGTTTCATGTGCTTTCCCCCGAAATGCTGCCTACTTAAGGTATGCAAAGCTGTTTTCAATCTGAGCAAAGGTAATGTGCTATTCTAGTCTGCGTTAATAATTACAAATCATTTGTCCTAGACACTGAGCCCCAGAAGGCATAGTTTCATCCTGGACTCGCCACAATCCCTCCGAGTATAGGACCTTTGCTGTAGCTCCTTCTCGCTGATGGCTCATGCGATAAAACACACAGAAGTGTCACAACCTACAGAAGTACCTCGAGAAGACAGGAAGATCTGTGCGTCTCCTGCGTCACTGTTCGCTATCTGAGTGTCACTTAAGGTTCGGGCCAAAGATGAGTGGCAGTGTGACAAGGGGACGGAAAACAAGCTTTCTTGGGAAAGAAAAACTGAGTGTTGAAGCCATTGGTTTGCCATTTTGTTCTACGTAGGCAGGATCAGCCCTAGACAAAGACTGCCTGAATTCCGTTCTATCCACGCCCCCACCCAAACCCTCACACATACAGTGTCCTTCTGAGAGTGTCAACCATCGTGTGGGCCCACCTACAGCAGTTAATTACCCTCCCCCTTCTATAACCTGCGTCCACATCTCCTTTTTAGCTTTTCCTCCCACCCAAGGGAGCACAGTTCGCTGCCTCTTGTCTTAAAATTATGCAGACAAGTTAGGAAGATGGACTCGGGTTAGGGGAGTACTGAGTTCAAATACTGCCTCCACCATACCCTGTGTTGGTCAGCTTTCTCCATCACTGCAGCACCTGCGATGACCGAAACGAGGAGACAGCACACAGGCTGCTGTTGTGTGGAAGGACTTGGGTGGGATTTGATTCCCTTCCCTCCACTTTTCTGTCCTTGGCCTCACTTCATCTTTCTCTTCCGCTCATTCTTTAGGTTACCTCTGTTTCTCTAAAGTAGGTTGCTAAAAACACAGTGTATTTGTAATGCCCTATCCTGAGGCAGTTTCCTCTGCTGGGGCTTGTACGTCTCCATTAACTACATGCTTAAAGGAACCCACTTTCTATAACCGGGTTTGGAAAAGACCCCTGAGGACAATCTGTTTGTTCACAAATATTTTATCATTTTTCTTGTTCTTAAGAACCAAGATGGGATTCACATTTTTTTTTTTTTACTTTCATCAAACAAGATGGAAAGTACAATAGGAAAAGAAGTGCTTTGACCTTGCACTAAAGGAAGTCTGATCTCACAATTTCAGCGTCATTTCTAATCATGATGTTAAGGCCCTTTTACCTGCCTTGGTGTTCTCTCTTTCAAGTTCAATATGCACTGGTCCAGCACATCAGTGGCTTTAAGAGGGCTCTTCCAGGCAGGAAATGTGAGCTCTTTGCAGGGCTCTCACACGCCAGCAGAAAGGAAAAGGTGATAGGCCGATGGGCGTGGGTGTAGACGAAAGGTGTTTTATGCAGCCCACTGGGAAATCTTCACTTTAGAAAACAATTTTACAGCCATATCGTTAAATTAACTGGGTAGTTAGAGGCAATTATGTGATAAAGTAAAAATATTTATGCTCTTTAGAGCTCCAAAACTGTCATTTGAAGTGTGACAAATTTTTAAGTAATTTCACCTGCAACTTTTGTGAGAGTCTGTAACTCAGGGCATAAAATGAAATGGGTTGCCGTGTCTGCTAGTCATACTTCCTAAGCTCAGAAGGTTTGTTTTCTAAACAAGGCCAATTTTGAATTTAAGATTCAAGCATGTATTGCCTCTGATAAATGTTAAATATGTATATGAGCACGGCCAGCGATACGTATCACACTGCTTGGTTCTGTGTTACAGTGGTATGTGTATGTGCACATTTGCACATGCATGCATGTCTGCATATTGCTGATAAGCATAAGTTCACTTTCTCCTATTCTTTTCACTGTTGAAAGCTGCAGTAAGAATCATGAGCCAAGAAAATTGATCCCCTCCTCTTATATTTCCTATGAAACCTATTTATTATTGCCCCTACAAGTTGTGTTACTGACAAAGTCCATTTCCATTCTTACACAACCATATGCACAAGCTATGTTTTTTAAAAAATACTGTGCATCTTTTCTGCTTATTTAGCTGTTTGTTTGTTTGTTTATTTATTTTTGGTTTTGAGACAGGTTTTTTTTTTTTCTGTATAGCCATGGCTGTCCTGGAATGTGCTTTGTAGATCAGACTGGCCTCGAACTCACAGCGATCCGCCTGCCTCTGCCTCCCAAGTGCTGGGATTAAAGGTGTGCGCCACTACTGCCCCATGCTGTGTTTTTCTAAGTACTCTCTTTGGTGTCTATTTGGTGCTACATAGACTCCTTGATTATCATCCATCTTTAATGCTGTTTATAATTTTTGAGATTATAATTACAGCATCCATTTCTCCCATTGTGTCTGTCCCTCCATGCTACCCTGCCTTCTCTTTTTTCAAATTTGTGGCCTCTTTTACTTTAATTGTTGTATTGTTGTTTGTGTGTGTGTCTCTCTCTGTGTGTGTATGTGATGTTACTCGTATATATGTTTTCAGAGTTAATCATTAGATACTGGATAACCAATTGGTATGCTTTGACTTCTCTGGAGAAGATGCTTTTTCCAACTCTCTGCAATCCTTAGTTGCCTGCCACTCCTTTTCTAGGTTTCTAGCCTCTTTCCTCTTCCATGTTAGCATGTCTATTGGTGCCATCAACGCCTGGTACTGCGGTACCGGAGACCTAGCCATCTATCCAGGACTACTGAAGTCACGAATCTTGGAGAATTTAATACTTCCACCTTAGTAAATCAACACAGTCCCTAATTACAGTCTCAGTGTTTGTCCTCACATCCGCAGAGAAGTGTAGGTCTCACCCCTCAACAAGTCATCATGGAAGCTTCTCTTTAGAACAGAGAGAGATTATTATAGAAAATCACAACTGATCAGAATGCAGTTACAGAGCTCAGGCCAACTGACATATCTCCAACACAACTCCTGCAGCTATAGCTCAGGGGCCCATGGAAGAGAGGACAGAAAGGTGGTAAGAGCCTGAGGAACAGGGAATGTTCTGTGAGATGTGTCTCCTTGAAATGCCAAAAGCTGCACCCATGAGGTCTCTCCAACATGACTGCCTAAACTTGGCTATCATTTTAATAGGTTGCAAGCTATTCTTTTGACTGGCTACATCATAATTCAGTATTCTTCTCTGGGCACTTCTGTGGCACCCAGCATCTCACAATGGTATACAGTACTGTGACAAATGTGTCCATACTTTTAGGTTCTCTTTCTTTATTCTGTTTTTTTTTCTTCTCAGTTTGGGTCTCACAAGTGATTACCATAGTAGAATAATATATGCACTTTTTAAATTTAGCTTTTGATATATGGAGTCAAATTATTTTTCAAATTTCCATGACTTCCAGTCATACATAAGTTTTCTTGTATCTACGTGTCTTTCAATTCTATAGCAATAGGATTATATGGTTTTGATGATATCATTCGTAATTTCGATGCATTTACTGTGGTTCTTAAACTTTGGCTCTGCTTGACAAAATTTGGTTTTGCTCCTCCAGCTTTAATAGACGCTGATACCACAGCCTTCACGGACAAATGTGTGCAGAGAACAGCACACACGCAGCCTCAGATGTGAGGGTTGGTGAAGGGCGGCCGTCTCACTCAGACATTTGCCCCTTTGCGTTAGAAGCTTGAAGGTGCAAAGGCAGAGCCAAATACAAGGAACCCACAGTTCACATGGAGTTCAGCAGCCCCTTTCTTACCCCATTTGATCCTCTTCTGTCCATTCCAGGTCCTGGGTTGGTGGCATTCTCTTTTATCCAGGGTAGGATTCCAGCCCTTGGGTATTAATGCTTTGTGTCCCTAAACTTTTGTCATTGGCCAACTGCCTCTGGAAGCCACAGGGAATGAGTGTGTGTGTGTGTGTGTGTGTGTGTTATGCTCATGCCTAACCTATAACTTGCTAATACAGAACTGGCCATGACACCTTGTATGGGTCAAGACACTAGACTGGAGATAAGCATGGGAGATAAGTGATATCCCAATGGCCAGACAATAAGAAGCTCCCACCAATACAGGTCAAGAGCTGTGGTTCTATAATTGTGAGAGAATGGGTCAGAACCAGAAACTCCTTTCACACAGGTCATTGAGGAACCCAAGACAGAAAGAGATTTGGATCAATGCAATCAAAAGGTGAAAGCCTCCCTAACTCTGGAGGTGCCAGGTCTGAAGCTCTGCAAGGCCCTCCTTGGGCTAGCTTCCACAAACCTCTGAACTTTAGCCTATTATATGTGATGGCTCCACTATTTTCCTTGTGATCTTATAGAGGATTTATGGTTATTTTGTAGGGATTGTAGACATTTAAAAGTGATAATGATATATGTCTCTATTTTCTCCTGTGTAGAATTTGGTGTCTACTTTGGTTAAGTCTCTATTTGGGATGCATGTCAGTTCCTTTGGGGGTTATAACCTGGTGATTTAGGAAAGGGAGTGGCAAAATAATCCAGGCATGGCCCACCTATGCAAGTTTTTGAAAGTGAGCCAGGAAGCTTCCAGGAGAGAACTCCCTGACTTGGGGCGGTATGTTGATCCATTGCATTCGACCTGAGCCAAGGAGAGTGAATGAATGGGGCTTCCACAGCATAGCTGATGGGCCTCGAGAAAGCACATGGCCCTACCTGTTTTCTTGAGCAGAGGATCAGATTCATTGGCAACAGTTTTGTTCTGACATCAGGGAACATGTTTCACAGCCTAGAGAAAAGGTGTCATCAAGACTGTGCTCCCAGACTCACCAAAGGCAGAACAGGCAGCACCATGTTATTGCTGTTGTTATACAACATCTGTCTGAGAGAACAGCTTTGAAGACAGATCCCATGGCCCTTTTCAGTTCTGCCCCTCTCACCCCTCACTGTGTTAGAGAAGGGCGAGGTTTTCTTGCTTCCGTATCATTTATACTTTTTCAAAAAAGGACCTAGAGAAGATACTTTTATTCTCACTTGAGATACACGGCTGTGTGTGTGTGTGTGTGTGTGTGTGTGTGTGTGTGCGCGCGCGCGTGCACGTGCGTGCAGAGAACATCAGAACACAAAAGGAACCAGACACAGGAGTGTATACATGTTAGCCCTGTCACTTGGAAGGCAGAGGCAGGAGATTGGAGAGTTTGAAGCTGGTCTCGGCTACATATTGCTTTCTTGTCTCCAAAACCAAAACCCTACCACGACAAAGCAAAAACACAAAATGCCTTGCAAGAAAAGAGAACCTAGCTCTGGATTTTATTTTGCTCAATTGCTTCTGTTCATTCTCCTCTATTGTAGCTTCTCATACTATAATAAAAATAAAATATCTTAAAATGTTATGTAGTACCATAAAATCTTCCACATGCTGCCAAGTGAGTCAGGAGTCAGTGTTGGGCAATGAGACTGTTTCTCCCTGTGTATAATGAGAACTTAAAACATCTATAGATCACCTTTGGGATAAATGAATTGCAGTGTGTGTGTGTGTGTGTGTGTGTGTGTGTGTGTGTGTGTGTCTTATGACCTTGTCACTATGTTCTATGAAACTTTTGGCAGGATTTAAATAAAAAGAAAGTCACACTGTCCTGGGTTCACAGTGAAGAAAACTGAGTCTCTCCACTTCAAGAGCTTAATTTATTTTCAAAATAGAGAAAGAATGTGAACAAGAGGAGAAAGGGTGAGCAAAATCAGTACCCAAAGGCTTCTAAGTCTCAAAGCCAGTTTGCTACTTGCATGTGGTTATGCAGTCCTGATGGGCTGTGTTCTTTGGTGGTACACAGTGACTTTGTTCAGCGATGCATAAATAAACCCCCTCCCCGGCGAGAAATCAGCTGCCATTCTAGTGCTCTTCCCTCACAGGTCACACTGAAAATATTTATTTCATCTAAGATGGAGATCAGTGACCCCTTTCCCCAAACCTCCATGCTAGGAAATGGATTGTGGAGGGTATGCTGTGCTTTCATGCTCTGATACAGTTTTCAGGCAGGGAAGTAGGGCGGTACTGGGAAAAAATAAGGAACCACAGCCCTCCCTGTAAGCAGTCTGTGAAAACAGGTGCTTTTAGGACCTCCGGGAGGGAGTTATGCCTTCACTTCTGGCTTTTGTCAGAAGACACTCATACACACAGCCGAAAAATGTCTCAGGTTTCTTCAAACCAGAAAGCTCATATTCCCCAAAACCCAAGTCGACTGCAGGATTCCTTGCTATGTTTTCTTCACCAGGTGCTGTGGGGGAAAGTTCATATCTACCTCTACATGGGCCGGATGGTCCCTTGGAAAGCACATGGCTGAGTGTGTTTGCAGCCCACAGAACTGGATGAATGGCTTCAGATAAAAGTGGAAAAGCCTTCAGCAGCATGTCCTTATGACTCCATGGTCGCTCTTGTTAATACTGATGGTAATGCAGATATTGTAAACATTAAATAACAGTAGTTATAGATAGTACAGTCTTCTAGGAAAGTCATTATAATATCATGAGCTTATATAGTATACATATTTCAAAATCGTGCACATATGCGTATGTGTGTATACAGGGTTGATATTCATATATGCATGTGTGTGTATGTGTGTGTATATGTGTGTGCACAGAGTCAGTGTCTCATAAATCAAATTGCTAGTTTCTTGGGGCATAGTGAGGTTGCTTACGGTCTGTCGACCATGTTTTGGGAGGCCTCTGCGCTGGCCTCAGGGCATTGGTGCTGTTCTGAAGAATGTATGAATGGCCAATGGGATGACTCAGGAGACTCCTGAGAAAGCTGCATTCAAAGGGGCAGGGGCTTGCTCCACATTTTCAAGCACGTGTGGATTCCCTCGCCTACACTTTGTGTACTTTCCCTTTTCTGTTTGCTTCTAGAGAGGAGAGGGCCAAGAAAGAACTGCACTTGGTCCAAAGGGAGGTGTTTCTGGCAGGTGTGCAGGTTTTAAGATAATAAAAGCATGTAGCAACCAGCAGTTCCCTCAGCCGAGTACCAGCTGCCTGTCAAGGCTGCTTGCTAAAGCCTGCTTTGGAAGCTTTCTTGGCTTCGGGAACTGCAGGGACTCACATCTGTGTTTCCAGCCATTTGATCTTGTTACCACGTACCCATCACTGGGGATTCCCAACTACTAAATCGGGTAAGTTGGAAAGCTCTTCACTTCACAGTGGTCCCTTTCAAGGGTGGCAGGCAGCACACACCGCCTCATCTGAGGCACACCGTTTTCCTCAAATAGCCAAGGTGAATAAATGGCACGTAGCTGAAGTGGGATTCAGGGCTAAATGTATCCACAGTTGCATATCTGGGGAGGAAACAGCCTTCCACTTCAGAGGTGGGAAATTCTGGATCCTTCCACGTCTGAACTAAACTCGGAGCAGATGTAGGTGAGAAAGTGGACTCGTTTCATCTTCTTCATCTGCTTAGTGCCGCGGGAGCTGCAGCGAGCTGACACTTGCTTTCATTCTCATTGCTTCCTTGTAGGCAGGCTATGGACATTAATAAATGTTTCAGATGTACATTTTTACAAGGGTTTTGGAGGCCTTAGGCCATTGTAGCTGGCTTTCGAAGATTCCCTTTATGCTGTGCGCACAGTTTTGGGTTTAGAGTTAGATCCTATGAGGCTGGTCTGTTTGCGTGTAGGGTAGCTACATGATTGAAACAAATCTCTATTAAAGAAGAATAAAGATGGATGAGTGCATTTCCTTCCGCCTTATTGGAACTTGCCAAGTACTGATTTTTTTTAAGTAGCCAGAAGCCGATATAACACAGCAACTGGGGCGATGTTAGAATAAATGTTTCAAACCAAAACATAAGCAAAATCATACTAACCTATTTAAAGAAATTATTAGCAGAATTGGAAAGCTAGGGATTCTTGCCTGTACTATTTTCTCTGCAGCTTTGACCATCATCACAGTAGGTGGTAGCCACACAGTGGTTGTTCTGTGGTTAGTGCTGTTTGTATTGCCAATGGTCCCGGAAGGATCTTGGGGGTTAGCAGGTTCTGATTTGGACCGTGTACATCATCACTTTCCTCCTGAATTTTAGGAAAATGTTCCAAGCACATCAGCAAAGATGCCTCAAACATAATAATATTGGTAGTAAGTATGTATATTTGAGCAACTTAATTTAATATAGTTGTCTTTTTTAAAAAATAAATTGGTGTAAAGGAAAAGGTACTCGTGTAGGTATATTTCTACAGCAGTGATCCTATCATTGATTCTTCTGGGGGAAGGCTCAGCTGGATAGAGAATATTTCCATCAGCTTGCATCTTTCTCTTGATGTACAAATGTTAGACAGAACTAGGTTGAAGTCGTGTGAAAGAGTCAAGGTTATTGCTTGGATACCAATTAGCTTTGCACTTGAGACATATGCAAGTCACTGAGGGCACAGAGTGCCCCTTCTTCTCACTGGCAGCTGCATATGTTGCTCTCCAGGGAAATATGGGTGTGAGCTGCTCAGTATGACCAGTCATTACAGTGATACACACCAGCAGGACATCCTCCTTCACAATGCAGTTTTCCTTCATAGCCCAAAGCAATATACTTAAATGTCCTAAAAGAAAATGGTCAGAGGAACTAGTACAGGGAAGGTATCTTTTGATCCTATGGTTTTATTTTCTAGACTATTCTCATTAGAATTTATTTATTTGCTTATTTGTTTATCTATGATCTGTGTGTGGACGTGGGTGGGAGGCATTGTTTTTGCCACACCATGTGTGTAGCAGTCACAGGACAAATTTGGATGCCAGTTCTTGACTCCCATTTGGCTTGGGACAGAGTCTCTTTGCTGCTTAGCACTTTTTATGCCCGGATACAAGGCCCATGGACTTTGCGGGATTATCCTGTCTTTACCGCACGTTTTGTTGTAGGAGCAATGGGATTACACAGACTTTCTATTTTTTCCCAGCTTTTTATGGCTTCAATATGGTCCTCATGCTTAAATAGCAAGTACCTTACCCACTGAGCCATCACGCAGCTCTCACCGGAATTTAAAAACAGAGGTTAGATTGTAATCTGCAAACTCATTCTGTACCAAGGGAAATTTTTTTTTTCAAAGAATTGAGGTGTGACCCACTAGTCTCCTGTGCCTGTCTAATGTAGGCTAACTGGCTAGATTTTAGTCAAATTGACAAAACAGTTCAATAGAAAAGAAACTAAACTTAGAGTCATGCCTACTTAGACTAGACGTTCGGTGCATTGCTGGTTTCTACTTGTGTTCCCTTGCAGAAGGTAAATGATTTATTGAGCCTCTTTCATAAAACATAAAATGAGATGTGTTTGATAGTAGTGTTTTTTTTTTCATGTAGTATTAGCAGAAATGTGAATTTCTCTCTCTCGCTCTCTTCACTCTTCTCATTTTGTCATTTTATGTTTCATCGATGAAGATGGCTTCGGGCCACATAGAACTTTATAGAATTCCTTCCCCCGTGAGCAGGCACACCTCTAAACTCCCGTCCCCACTTTTATATAAATGGTTCTGCCATAGTCAGGGATGAGTCGCGTCTCACTCCAGTCTTACACTTTTTGACCTTGAGGTTTCTGTAGCTCTTTGTTTTCTATCCAGAACAAGGCTTTCACGTGACCTGGAACTGCCTCCTCACTGGGGAGAGGGAAGCTGGGAGAAGAGGGAAAGGCACGAGGGAATCTTACTGCTACAAGTCACCGACAAGACAAAATCTCAACTGGCAAAAGACAGGCTGTCTCCCGACGTTCACTCCAGGGCTCCTTTCATTCATTCTGTCCTTGAAGGGCAAGGGCTATTACTTTTCATCTCTTAGCTCATGACAGATACCATGAGTCCAAATTAAAAACTGATTGTGTTTACTGAAGCCTCAAAGCTGCATGTCCGGTCATCTCTTCATGGGAATGCAAAGTAAAAGAAAACTATACAACTCAGTTCAAAAAGCGGCAAATTGGAAATTCACCTTTACATTCTGAGTTAACAGCTATTAATATAAAAAGTATTACATTCTAACTATTGTTCTGTGGTAAGGGCGATATTGCATACGGCAACTCTACTGAGATTAAGTATGATAGCTTAAGGAATATGCCTTTCTGGACAAACCACTAGCAGCCTTAGTTACTATTGATCATCTGATCCAGAATAGGTATTGATAGAATGTAAGTCGATATGTGTCCACGATTTCTCGGTGATGGATAACTTAGGGGCCCATTTTAATTTACCTTAATTTGCAATTCAATTGGTCATACAGTTTTCCCCAAAGTGTTAATCAATTTTCAATCAAAGAAGGTTGAAGTGCTACCCCGAGTCCTTTCAGAACCGTAAAGCATTATTTATTCTCCAAATAAAACTGAACTCCCAATATGTCTGCATTTTCTTGGCAAGTTCTACATTATGGATTTGTTGGTTACTGACCCACTTGTACCATTGAAAGTCTACTTCCTTTGCCCCCACCTGCGTCGTCTTGCAAAGACACCAGTTAGTGCACAATGACTTGTTAAAGAATTACAAATCAATCTTTATTTTAATGTCAACTCGCCCTTCTCTCTCTGTGTACTTGTATATAAGAAACACCAGCCCAGCTACTGATCAGCACAGCCGTCCAGGACAATTAATAGATGACAGATCTAAGGTCTTCAGAAGATTTGCATTAGACTATTTCTATATTTAAGGCTATCAAGAGGAATATAGGCTGTCTTTCCTATATGCACCCCTTATCATTGATCCCTTTGATCCCCCTAGAACTATGGTTGTCATAGATGGGAACAAACGACTCTGCTTTGTATTTCTGGAGCCCTACATGTTCCAGAAGGCTGTCCAGTTCCCTCACAGTGTATCTACCCTGGATTCTGCTTCCCTGGAACCCTTGTCAGAACAAGCACTAATCCAAATTGTTTGATCTCACAAATCACTGAGCTACAGTGACCCGAGGTTAATGAAGCTACCACACTAGCTCTACAAGAGAATGAGTCATGGTATTTTTTAAAAACATGCTTTTGAGGTTCGCCTTCCCGACATAGTGTCTGACAAACAGTAAATATTTAATTTTGAATCAGTCATCTCTACTCAGTAGTTAGGTTTACAAGAACAGAATGCAAGTGTTCACTCAAGACCATGATGATGATATTAAACTTCACATCATGTAACGAGGGAACCCTAGAGACTCAGGATGCTTAAGAGGCCCGATGAATGCTTTGTATTATTGGTGGTTTGATCCACCACAGGTAAGGGCAATAAATTAATTTCATAGAAATAAAACTTTAAATAATGACTGGTATATCCATTCATCCATCTAAGAAGATATTAGAATAAATTTAAACTTGAGCCTACTGCCTTTGGTTTGTTCTGGTGATCAACAAAATATTCTTCCCTCCTATTTCAGGGCATGGAAAGGCGGTTGCTTCTGAACACAGACTTAAAAGACGCTGAAGATGAACTACTCTGTAGACTGGAAATTGGTCTGAGAACATCATGTCTTCTGGCTCTCACTTTAAGATCTCTCATGCTCATCTTTGCAGTTTTATTTTCACTTGTTTGGGAGGTAATGTGTGCTTCCTTCTGGCACCATGAAGGAACTCACAAACCACCCTTGATCTTAACCAAAAGGATAAGAGGAGACACATGAAGTACCAAGACCAGCTTTCTTTGGTTGACATCTTTTTGCCGTATAATCATAGGGCTAGAATAGCTGCTGGTTAGTCACAGAGTTACAAAAATAGAGGGAAACACCATGTGCAGGCTACCTAACTAGTCCATATCCTTTAGGGGGAAAGAGTATTTTTTAAATAATGACCTATATGTTTTGATGCTCTGTGCCTACTTCACAGACGCTTGCAGACACTGTTGAGATGAGCATTTAATTTGCAGAGCATGTATGTCTCCGGCATGTCCTACCAGAGCTTCTGCGACCTTGCAGCATGATACATGGCTCAGAACTGTTAATAGCCAGGTTAAAGGATGACTATAAATGGAAAACAACCATCTTAGGGAGAAGAAAAAAGAAAAGAGTACTTCTTTAAGCTCATAATATTCATTTTTTTGAACAACTGATGGGAACAACAAAATGTGAAAACCTCTAGTTTAGAAAGATGGAAAACCAAAATAAATTTAGCTTGTGCAATGGTGTCTCTCTCTGTGACTGGCACACAAACTTGATCAGCCCCCACAGCATGCAGACATAGCAAGTCTTTCACAGGACGACCGCAGGACTAGGGTGCATTTTTATTCCCTGCCCGAGTAGAGTGGCAACTGAGCACGAAGGGGAGCCTCAGGGTGGGAGCGTATCGCCACATTTAGAAAGCCATGCATGTTCTCAAAGGCTTTTGCTTCAGAACACCGCCAGCTTGGCTTTTTGGCTTTTGTTCTAATCAGTTCTTCCTACGAGATATTCTTTCCAGCCGCTGGGTTATTTTGCTTTGGAGAGAAACATTTCTTGAATATTATACTGGAAGTCAAGGGAAATAGACTATAATATTATAGGAATTTATTATTGGCTGATCATTATATCAAATCCATAAATCTAGGAGCACCTGCAGTTCAGGTCTATGATTAGTCTTCCCAAGGATTTCACTGGCTGTCAATGTCTTCATTTTTTTTGTGTGTGCACAACGGCAGGCTTGCTCTGTATCTATGCATATATAACAGTTCTTTGAGGGAATGAGAAAATGTTTCAAAGGGTCTTTTCACAAATCAAATAAGCAGCTGCCAATGGAGAAATAACCATTCTGTCTCTGTTTGGGAAACAGCTCCGATCACTCAGGGTATTGAGAAAGTACACAGGGAACTTATTTAGAGCGGCTCTGCGTATACCATGAGCACCAGCCCTGAGCTAATTCAGCTCATTGTACTCTTGGCAGCTCTTTTTGGATTGCTAACACTTAGCAGCTGTAAAAATAAAACAAAAACACCCTTGAAATAAGTTAGGTCCATATACGTGAAGCGCAGCTGCAGTATTCCCGCAAGTCCGCCGTAGACGCAGGGTGGTGGCTTGCAGTGGTATTTTGTAAAGGGAAAAGAGCTTGGCTCTTGTGGAGATAAGACGGGATTGCAAGGAGGACTCCTTTATACACACACACACACACACACACACACACACACACACACACACACACACACACAGCTCTCTGCCTCCACACTCTGACGTTCACCAAGTTCCATAGAAACTGCTCTTTGAAATTCTAGTTTTGCTCGAGTTCATACAAGACCACAGAGAGAGCAAGCAGGTTTTTTTGGAGGCTCAAAGTATCAGGGGCTCTAGATTATTCTGAGCATAGAAAGATTTTTGTTCTTATAATATTTTACTACAGAGTATTTTGTATGCTGTTGTTTTCTATGCTCACATGGGTTTGTTAGGAACACTTAGATACTGCAGGAGTCAAATTACATGACTGGCTTGTTTTGTGTGCCAGAACTAAACATTTTCCTACAAAACCTTTCAGCCCATCTCCAGCTCACCCCAAATACTCTCAGAACCAAATACCAGGTTGTTCGTATTCATGATTTTTCTTTCCTATGTCACATGGAAAGTCTTGTCATGTCAGAAAACTCTAGACACTTCCTTAAGGTTGGTGTCTACTTATGACACACAGAGTCCTTTTACAGTATCTACTGCAAATTTGCACATGCCATTAGAATTCATCCATGGTTCCCTTTCCAGTCACCATATGCGACATAACTTAAGACTGCTCTGGACTTCCTGTCCCGTCTTTCTTGCTGCTTTTATTCCAGCTATCTTCCACGCTGACAATAAATGTTTTGTTCTGAGGGCATTCAGACTGTGTTCACACTTCTCCACTATGATTCTGGAGGATGCTCTATACACTGCCTTCGGGATGCCCGGGATGCTCTGTCTGGGTCTATTTTTCCCTCCTGCTGATAATGATCTTCCGTTGGAAGCATTATTCAACTTTTGTAAGGCAGCCT
This sequence comes from Arvicola amphibius, assembly GCF_903992535.2. NCBI lineage: Eukaryota > Metazoa > Chordata > Mammalia > Rodentia > Cricetidae > Arvicola > Arvicola amphibius. The sequence goes on from NC_052051.1 coordinate 51,292,289, forward strand.
TAGCAGTACATTTTCCAGATCTGCTCAAAGATGGTGTGAATCAGTCTAGTGCAAGATTGATCATACCATCTTCCAAGGAGATAGAGTTTTCCCAGGGCCCGGCTGGAGCTTTTTCTTTTCCTTCATTCCTCAAAAGTGATAAATAAACAATGACCAGTTATGCTGGCAGCTACATATATGTCTAGTTCCCCTGTCTGGTTTATACCAGCTGAATGTAGTCTACTTACACCACTCTCTAAACACACGGGAGAGACAGCTGCCCGGAGAAGGGCCAAGGAAGTGCCCCGCCAGGTTCTCAGTCTGAGTTCATGGAGTAACAAGTTTCCTCCTCTCGGTGGCAAGGGATGCCTCGCTAACTCTGATGGATCATCTCGCATTGAGAGGTTACTCACCATAAAGACTTGGAGATAAAGCCTTGACATTTTGTTCAGATCCTGCTAAACTTGATCTTTCTAAGCTGCAGGGGAGGCTCATTTCTATGTGGGTGGATTCTCTGAATTATGATTTATTCACAAAACCATGTTTTAAAGTTCTTATTAAGAATTAGCACCTACTCTAAATTAATTAAGTGTTCACAGTATGACTTTCATTACAGGGTTTGAAGTGTTTTGAATTCCCAGAACACCAGACACATCCATATTCAGATGTGAAAGTGCAAAAATAAAAGAAACTCCACACATTACAGAGCTAAATATACAGGCCTTTCAGATCATGGCCTTAGTCCCGCTGAATGAGCGGAGACCTTCAGAGCACCCGGTCTGGTTTCACGTGCATTTGTGTGAGAACAGGGAGGCAGATGCAGACCCATTTCACCGAGGAGAAGAGAAACACTGGGGGAAAAGAGATTCCTCTACGACTCTTCTAGGACAGAAGGCCAAACCCACACCTCTTGAACCAGACAGGGCCCCAGACCCTCTGCCCTTTGTCTCCTTATTTCAACTATATCTGCCTCCAAGAGCACTAAGCCATCCACCACTGAGAGATGCATTTTCTTCCTTCCCCCTTGTCATGTATCTATTTGCACCTATAAGATGAGTGGCAATATGGTTATATGGCAAGTCTATATCTTACAGCAGAGGCATTTAAAACAGCACGGCTTTAACATTATAAATCTTTGATGTGAGCCCATTTCTCTTGAGAATAAATTTACAATGTTTTAATTGTCACTCGGGTACGTGGTGGCTGGTGACAAAGTTCTAAGCAGATGCCAGAGGGATTTCAGCGACAGGACCAGGTGATGACAAGTGCATCACAATATACCTTAAGAGAAAATGTTTCTGCTTAAATCGCCGGGATCCATCATGAAACCCAGCAAAGCAGAATCCTTGCAACACACATTCTAACACTTTGCCCAGGAAATGTGTGGTGATCCATTTCCCTGAAGCCTAAGCCACAGCTTGATAATTGTTAGTAAGGGAGTATTTTAGGGTTTCTAGCTTAATGTCCTTTATCTTAGTCTTATCCTATGGGCTCTAGGTGGACACTCTGGATGGCCAGAGGGAATTATCTTTCCCTTCTCTTCATTGGTCTTATGTCCTCTGCATGGGTTTGCTGAAAGGATGCTATATCCTTCATATATAATTTTTTTCTAAACTTTATTTTTTCTATTCCTTCTGATCAATGTGCTGACACACAAAGTGATAATTCTATGAAGATTCTGTGATAATGGGAAAACCGTGTTACTAAGTTCAGTAAAGAGAATGTAAGTACTGAGCTGTTAACACTGAGCTGGCATTGCTGTTCCCAGTGGCACTCTTTTCCCGGGTATTTCATGCCTGGGCACAGATAGCCACTGTGTTTCCCCTTGGATCACTCCGTGTACCAGTGCATTCTGGCATTCATAATCCACCTGACTTTATGAGACCCTCTTTGTTGTCACGGGTTGGGTCTTAACTCCTGCCCAGAGGCCATGTGCTAAAGGATCTCTAGAAACAACTTATAACCTGATAACTAGGGCTGAACTTGCTCTGTCTAAGGAAGAACTGAGCTCCTTAACACTCCATCATAGTCAGAACAGACATTCCTTTCCTCTAGTCCTTTATACAACCTTTCACCCTACTCAACACTTACAGCACCCGTATGGACCTCATAGAAGCCAAGGGTAATAATTAATTTATATATTTCCCTAACCACCACAAAACCCTCTTCCTGGGGAGTTCCAAATAAATGGCTGTTGTATTGAATTGGAACGAGCAGTTATATCCACTTTGGAGAACAGAATTTAAAGAAAACACGCTATTTTGAATTATGGCTCAATCTTTTAAAAGTTCGGCTCAGAATATTTTCGTAATTGCCAACCAAATCAAATCCAGATATTCAGATATGGCCTTCAAAGCACCTGATGACCTCAAACCTAACCAGTTTTCCCTGCCTCACAGCCAGTTGCTCCCCCTGGGAGCCAATCTAAGGTGACAAATGATTTGTTGTTCGTGCCCAACATGAGGGGACCTCACAGCATGCTGTTTCCCTTCTCTGCATATTCATGGCACGTTTTCCTGTGTCAAAATGACACACCTCCAGTGCCTCCATCATGAGGCTTTCTTTACACTGTCTCTAGCTAACACGTTCTTCATTCTCTGTTCCTCGGAGATGAATGGTCTCGTCTCTGCATTTACATCGCACGCTGTGGAGCATGCTGCTGTTGGCAGTTGTCAAGAGATCCTTGTAGGGCAGGGGCCTAGCTGCCTGGCTTAACTCTTCTCAGCAATCAAGTCATCATGCAGAGAAAGCACATCGAAGCTATGTAACAAACTGCCAGGAGAATTGTTTTCCAGATTCGCTATCTAGAGATGCAACATCATCTTAGGGGGAAGGTCTATGCTCATAGCAAGGACTTTGAATCGAACACGCCATCCGCATTCCATCTTTGTTTCTTATACATCGTCCTCGTGAGTTACTTCACATCTGTCTACCTCCATATTCTTACCTGTGGCATGTAATCATTCTCGTATCTACCTGGGAGAGTTTAGAATGTAATGAGCACCACATAGAGAGCCGCAGCGCTTAGCATACAGAAAGCATGACAGACAGCCTCCGAGCAGTTCCCTCCTATGCTGTTACTACTTTCTGGAAGGTCTTTTCCTGTCATCTTACTGGTCTTTGTTACCTTCTCTCTCCTCATCCTTGATCTGGAATTGTCTGGTTTGAGTAGCTTTCTCCCAAAGCTGCTCTACTTCCGGCCAAGTCTTTTTCTACTTTTCCTGGGATTAAAATGATAAATAACTGCATTTGCATTTCCCATGGGCTGGGTGGGCAAAGTTTTCATACACAGAGCAAAGTTGCAGGAATGTGTTAAGCCAATGACGAATGGATTATGGGTAGGGCAGAGAGAGGAGAAGGATGTACTAATATATTGGAAATGGGATTATGAAAGGAATTTACATGTGCAGGGAAGCTAGAGCAAGAAAATGCAAAATTTTGTGTTGGGTAAAAACTGGATCATTTCATATGGGAAATTTCTTCCATAACCACAAACACCCTGAAAGCTTAATACAACCCTTTAGCAGCGGAATAGTGGGAGCTAGATGCAGCTCACCAGTAGAATACTTGCTTAGCACTCATAGGAGCCTAGGTTCAGTTTCTACTACGGCAAGCTATTTCTACTATTCCCAAGCTGAAATAACCTACTCATAGAAGAATGTGTTTGTGAAAGTCGACACATCAGCTCAATGCTTAATATTGTATCAACACCAGTAATTCTCCTACTTATTTTTAATGATAATTATATTGTTAAGCACTCTAACATCTACCTTCCATGAAGAGTCAGTCACTTTGGGCTGAAACACACTTTTGTGTTTATGGATATTATAGATTTCCAAATTGTCTTAGCTGGTTTCTCCCTCCCAAGTAATTGGCACCTCAGCAACATGGCCCGCAGGGACTGATTTTTTATATGGTCATATTAAATACAGCTCTGGGTGCCTTTTTACTTTATTTAAGGTTAACATAAAGGTGAAATTTTTTAATGCTAAAAGTTCTTAGTTGTAAATGGGACAAAGTCTTGCCATATTGGATTTTGAAACCATCATTCAATTGGAGCAGTGCTGCACACTCAATCTGAATAGTGGAGGCTTATATGGACCAGCCTCAGCTTCTCTGCTAAGCCTAGAAAAGGAACCTGCACATCCCACACCCCTCTAAGTAGTCAAAAATCTTCTCTCTGCTTATTCTTTTTTCCAGTTACTCTTTACCTTCCCACAGATAGAAGACAAAGGTCCAGCGCTGGCGAAAGTCAAGCAGTGAAGCTGTGCCTGATGCAATCCCTGTCAACACCCAAGCAGCCACCCACTCCTCAGAGCCCATCCTGACTCAGAGGCAGTGAGACTTCACTTCCTTTACTCTCCATCCTGAGACAAAGTCAATCTACAGAACCTTAAAGAAAATAGACCTGTGAAGACAGTTGTCACCAACTAGTGGAGTCTATGTATTTGAAAAGGTCAAAGGGGCATGATAGCTGTGTAGTCTGCTACAAATTTGATTCATTATTGCCCTGATTATTCTTGAACCATTTTAATTATTTTTAAATGACAGTTTTAAAAAGAGAACTGAGGCTGCTTATCTGTCACCTATGATGCACTGTTTTTTAAAAATTTTGATGTGGGTATCAAATTATACCTATAGGGAGTTTTTTTTTTAACTTTTAAAAGCAGTCTCATGTAGCACGGGCTATCCTCACATCCTCACATTCCCCAGCTAGCCAAGGATAACCTTGAATTCTTGGTCCTCTTGTCTGTGTCCCTTGAGTGATGGAATTACAGGCATATACTACCATCCCAGGCTTTACACATAGATTCAAGCTCTGCTTTTGAATATTTTTCAAGCAACTCATCACTTTAATTTCTTATTATCTACAGGCTCACAAGCAGGTAGGAAAGGAAACATATTATTTCAAGAATAAAAATTTTATAGACCAAGAACATCTCCTTTTATTATAGTCATTATATGGGTTATCTTCAGTAGCAGTTAAAATATTAATAGCATATGAGAATAGTTTTTTCTTCCATTTTACTTTCAAATGTGACCTCTAAGCCCAGTTGATCTGTAGGGGAGCCATTCACATCAATATGCTCTTTGCTCACATCATCCTCATCATCAAAGATTGTTAGCACATGGTGAAATCTGGATGCAATGGTGTACGCTGTGTACCATTTTCACGGTATCTGTGCTGACCCAATGGTCAAGGAGAGCATCTGAGTGTATATATGGTGACTTTAATGGTATCTATCAGGATACAAAGACTAACAAAATACAGCCTAACAAAAGATTTTAGTGACACTGATGTAGTCAATGTGTCAAACTTCTTCTCATTTCTTCTGTCCTGGGAATAGCCTTGAAGCACCTGTCTACACAGGCTCACCACCAGGTACTGTGCAATGAATCAAGAGGAGAGAGAAGAGACCCAGCAAGAATCAATCCACACACTCATCAGCCAGCTAAATAGATTCTTTTAAAGATTTGGATTGAGAGACCCATTAAGACATGGCAAGACTTTACTCTGACATTTGAGGAAGGGTTCAGGCCAATATAAGAACTGTAACATATTTAGAGATTCACATAAGTAAAGGAGACAATGAGCCACGACCAATAGCCTTACTGAAAACTGAGGGTGTAGCAAGAATAGACACATCAGAGCAGAGATGAATGGTGGTGAAAACCTAGAACAAAACTGGGGGGGGGGGTGGAGGGAGACAGAGTTTCCAGGATCATCAGCAATACTTCAGAAAATTGAATCTCTTAGATTTTAATTAGCATTCATTGAGGGTGGAATTTTTTCGTGTTTATATAGTGATTATACTTAGAGAGAACTCTTCGAAACTAAACTAGCATTTAAAAAGACAATAGTCAATTACAACAAACTAATCTTTGGAGGGTTAAAGATATGCCTGTATAGACAAGCCTACTTCCTGGGCTGTGATTTGATTTTACGCTGATGGTTAAGAATGTTCCTTAGATGCTTTGGGTCCTTGACATGGCTAACGGTGTGGAATGTCATAAAGAGAGAGGAAGTGACGTTAAGTTCTGATACAAATTATACAGAGAGAAGAACATGGCATCTTAACACCACAAGAAATGTAAGTCCACTGGTTACTCTAGGACACATCCCTTCCCCATGTAGGTCAATGCATAGCAGCTTGACTTCCAATTGGTGGTTTGTGGGAAAATGAACGACTGTGGGAAGGTTCTGAAGGAAGGGAGGGCAGGCTGACACTAGGACATTTTCTCTTTATTATTCAATACTTCACCATGTCCTGACTTTGACCGGATATTGGGGATGATTCTGGGTAGAGAAGAAGGTGTACCCTAATTCTCACTGTTCCCCATTTTTATGAACAGCTTCAGAGGAACCAGTGGCTGTGTGTAGTCCAGTTCATTTATCAATGAGGCACTAACTACAAACACATTTGCCGGGAAAATGTGTGTAAGGACCCAAAGCTCTACTTAAAATAGCATCTGCCAAATGTGCAGTTCCTCTCTAGTTCCTGGCAATTTTGGTTAAAATTATGTTACAGAATCCAGTGTGTGTGGCCACGGAATGAAAAACCAAACATGATTTATCTGTGCCTTTGGTGGCCAAAGGGCAGAAAGGAGGTTTATGGTGAAGATTTCCTGTTTAGATCTTAGTTTTCTCACAATCTTAATGTCAGGCTGATATCCTGCACATGTAATTTTGAAACATCTACTTTTTTACATGTTTATTTATAGTTAAGAGACAATATAGACAATATAATTTCCAGGAATCTAACTGGATAGGAAACGTTCTCACACATATAACAATACACATCTTTGGCATCTTTTCTTTTCTAATTTTAACTCAGGAATTGCTATGATTGTATAAAGGCAAGTTGGAGAGACTGCCGCAATTAATTTTTCCTGGTTTTTATTTTTTGTGCATTTTTGTTTTTCTTCATAAAATCAAATGGTAAAGTAATTAGTCCGGTAACAATGAACAACTGTTGAATTCTTAATGCTGGTGAGATAGTATGGATCAGCACAGAGAATGGCCTAGTTCTAGCCAATGAGAAATGAGAGGAAGTGGTATGTCAAATATCTGGGCAGCAACCCCAAAGCAAGGCTCTTTCTTTCCTCCATCCTAGTGTATGGTAATATGTCTTTTGGGACCATGTGTACAAGGAAACACTAGATAATTTTTTTCTCTTTTACTCTCATATTTACAGATGAAGATTAAAATCTAGTCTCTCCTGAGTGTTGGTCAACTAGGGCACAGAGAAATGAAATAATAAAGTCAGCAGTAGGTTGAGTGACCCAAATATCAACTTGTCAATTGTCCTAGTTAGGGTTTCTATGGCTGCGAAGAGACACCAGGACCATGGCAACTCTTATAAAGGAAAACATTGATTGGGTGGCTTACAGTTCAGAGGGTCAGTCCGTTATCCTCTATCATCATGTGGGACATAGTGGTGTGCAGGGCAGACAAGGTGCTGGATAAGGAGCTGAGAATTCTGCATCTTTGATTTGCAGGCAACAGGAAGCAGTCTGAGACACTGGCTATAACTTGAGCATTTATGTGACCTCAAAGCCCATCCCCCACAGTGACACACTCCTCCAAAAAGCCACACCCACTCCAACAGAGCCACACCTCCCAATAGTGCCATCCACTATGAGCTTATGGGGGCTAATTACACTCCATCTATCTCACCAGTTTTCCAGCTCTCCATGTTGAGTCCCCCCACTGAAGTCATTTGCCCAGAATTATTAGACAATGCACCCTGAAAATGCATGGGCATTGAGAACAATCTAGACATAAGAGGCTGCCTCTTAGGAATTCTCTCCATATGCATGAACCATTGGCATGTCCCTGAATCAGATGAAAATAAATGTAGTATATACCTTAGCTTAAACACTCAATGATATACTGTGCAGGGGCCTCAGGCTTGAGTTTTGTTCTTGTTACAGTCTGGTATGAGGACCTGAAAAGGCAATCATAGATCCCATGTCTGGCAGGCAATAAAATAATGCTATCTTCTGGCAGCCAGGAAATAGTTACTTATACAGTACAGAAACTTTTATCGCTGAAGTGACACTGGGAACCCGGCCTTAAAATAATAACAAAGAATTCCGCTCTACTCCTCTGACATGCAATATCTTGCAGTCTGCAGGGGATTTCCCTACCTGCTGGGGGTTATAGACTGTGGAAAAACAGCTGTTAGCAGTTTCAATAGTGGATTATTTTACAAAATTCTCACGGAAAAAAAAATCACATGGATTTCCAGTATTTATTTATTTTTTCTTTTCTTCAGGAGGCATCTAAGAAGGAATATAAATTTAGTTTCTTTCCTCCCATCTTCCTGCTCAAAATGGCCTGGAGGGGACGGATGCAGTGGAAAAATAAAGTAAAAGGCTATTAGTTTTATAAGATCGGCATACAAAATTGCTTTCCATATTCTGGGCTGTGAATTCAATCAAACACCTTTTTTTTTTTTCTTCAAGGAAAGAAACCCAAACACAGTAGCCTACATCTCAACAAGAGTATCTTTCATCAAGTGTTTTCTCAAAAAATGTTCTGCGCTGCTGGCGTTTTGCAGCAAGCTCCTACCATCTACCCACCTGTGGTACCACAAGGTTATGCTTTTTGGTTTGGGGTATTTAAAAAACAAATTTCAATCAAAGCATCAGTTTTCCAAAATAAAGCATCCAAGATATTCAAGCAAAACATTGTTTCCAAGTGACTTCTTATTCAACATAGAATTCAGTGTGTCAGCTCAAGTCTAGGGGAACATTTTTTGGGGGGGAGGGGCTGTCCCATTTTTTTGTGGGGGAGGGAATGTTCCCTGGAATTTCATTCTTATGGGAAAAGCGCTGCCATTATGGTTCAGGCCCACTTCACACCCACTCAGCCAGAAATGTTTGGAAACATTCCTTCCTTGGGCTAACTCCAGCCAGGGACCAGTGGGTGAGAAAAGTTGGAGACGATGAAGAAATAAAGGACAACCCAGATAGGAATTACTGGTTCCATTTGCGGCCCACCACCACTACCAGAAACCAGAACTAATAAGGGACGGGGGAAGAAAGCATTGCCCATTCCCGGCAGGTCAGGGCAGCTGGTTGCCCACCACCACAGTGACTACAATTATCTGCCAGTCTGGTTACAGATCAAAAGCAAGGGTCTACCACCTTCTCCGAGGCATGGCTGACTCTTGTTCATACTCTGACCTCTGATTAGACAATCAGGCCTGCTAAGCCAGCTCCCTGGGGAGGACTGGTGATAACATTCAGTGACATCTCAAGTCACTGCTTACGTCACAACCAGCTTTTCCAGGAGATAGCTGATCATAGGAATGTATCTCACGAGACTGCTCATGTTAGTTAGAGCAGTGTTCCTTAGGGGAAAAAAACCACACCAGATAATTTACGTGGTCTAAAGGTTCAGTTGGCTTCAATTCCCAGTTGGCTGGCCCTGTTGCTTTGGGACCTGTGGCTAACCATGATGGGCAGAAACATGTGAAGGGATGAATCCCCTCACCCCATGCCTAGGAAGTAAAAAAGAGGAAGAAAAGTTGTCCAGAGTCCCACAGTCCCCTTGGCAGATATGCTCTTTGTCACAGACAACTCCCCACTAGGCCTTACCTTTTCAGGAGTGTGCCACTTCTCAGTGTCAACCCCGGAGGACAAAGTCTTCAGCACAGAGACCCCGAGCAGATGTTTGAAGTCCAAACTGCGTCACTCTGCTGAACCCCAGTCCTCACGCTGCCTCCTCCCGCCCTTGCAAGCCTCGCTTCAGAGTACATGTAAGTTTTAGGTCCTTTCCTGTGTAAAAGGCAAGTGAGACTGGAAAGACCTAAGCAGCACAACTATGACTTTAGTAAGAGGGAAGGAAACACACAGGTCAGGGAAGGAAATACCTTACTGGAAGAGGCACTAGAAAGCCACCAGAATGGGGATGAAATGTGGAGGGACACATACTCGACTTGAGAAAGCAAGGGTGTGGCTTAGCAGAACCCAGCTTTCAGTTTAGGAGCTAAGAGCATCTTCCTCTGCCCTGCCCCCCAGCATCCCACACCAAAGAGAGAGACCTGTTATCCGAAATGGCTTTCCCCAGCGGATGCAGACAGTATCTATCCCCACTGCGTTTCTTTTTTTCAATTAGCTGTTTGCTCCCCTGCCTCCCTCCCCGGCCTAGCTGTGCTAGGGAGAGCTGCAGGTATATGGCTTAGCATTCCCCAGGGGCTTCCAGGCTCCTGCTCCCCTCAGTGGAAAGCGACACTACATGATTAGAGTTTCTGGACCTTACAGTGGAGTCAGACTCCCAAGAGGATTTCCTAACAGGCTCCCGCTAATTTGGAAGAATTTCCTTAACCTTCTCTTGCAGGATTTATTTAAGCCAGGGTTACCTGCTCAAATGATCAGGTTGGCTTTCAACCTACAAATCTCTCATTGTGCGTGGGTTCAAAACCCCAACTTGAAAATCCAACCTAGGGGGACAAGGTAGAAGAGTCTGAGAAAGTGGGAAGGAAGGACCATAGTGAGGTGCGCAGAAGAGCCCATGATCTGAACCCACAAACCGCTAGAGATCTCTGGCCTGTGCTTCTCCCTGGCAATCATTATTCCTCTTATTTACCTGTTCTGATCAACCAAGAAAGAAGAGAGAGAAACAGAGGAGCAGGGAGGGAGAGGGAAAGAAAGAGGGAGAATATAAGCACTGTCAGGATGCAAAGTAACATTTCCATGTCCTCCAGAAGGCAGCTGAGGATTTCAAGTGGACCGGAAGAGGAGTCACTGAAAGACTAGAGAGACCAGAGCAGAGAGCAAGCCCATTCCTACCAGACAGCCCTCTTTAGGAAAAGAGCAGCCCATCGGGACTCTTGGGAAGCCAAGGATCTTCCGAAGTTTCATCTATTAACAATATACTTGGGAACAAATCTTTTGTCATCTCATTAATATGCTTTCCCTGCTTCACTGGGTAACAAGACCTCTTGTGACTGCTGGTCTCCGGAAAGACCCTAATATTTAGTGCCTTGAGTAGGCCTGGAAAGCAATTACTAAGCAATATATTTCAAAAGGCTGAGCCCAATTCATCTACCCGGGAAGGTAAATTTCCTTATTTGCTGCAAGACACTATGAGTCGCAAGAGCAAAGACTTCTCTGCGTTAATGAAAATCTCGAGACTACAGAACTTCCTCCTCCTGCCTAACGAGGTTTCAGAATGATCACATGCCCGAATCTTTGGGGGTCTGACTTGGTATTAAGTCGCTCATAATTAGGCATAAACTACAGCAAACTTTCTGTTTGTCTATGATTTATCCGTGGTATCAGGCATCTTTAGAAAAGTAAGCTCTTTATATTCCTTTTATCAGCAGAAACCTCATTAATTTGTTGTGCCCCCCCATAAGGCTCAAATTATTGCCAATGTAATCTTAGAGTCAGTTGCAATCAGCAGGCACACATGGGGATGGTAGGCAGGCAAGTGGAAACACAAGCCCAGACACCTGCTTGAAAAGCCATTGCTTATCCTTCTGCAGAATTCTCAGTCTCCTGGGAGAGAAGAGAATTAGGTGGGGCATATTAATTCAGGATGGAATAAAATGGCTTCAGTCTTGAGGTACATCCACCTGTACCCAAACACAGCGGCATTCTCGCTATGCAGTGGTCTTGTCAGAGGAGACATAACACACAAAACTGTCATTAAATTACACACTAAAGCCAGTTTATGTCAATGGCAATAGATTTTTTACGTAGCCCCTACTCTGAAGCAGGGGCCATGATTTATATCTATCGCACGTCCCTCGCCTCTCCTGGACAAACACCAGGAGGAAGGCATGTTTATGCCCAGGGTGTTTAACATGATTATAGGCCAAACGAGGCTGCTTTGTTTGTTGTCTCATGACTCCCAGAAATCCAAAGCTCTGGTAATGTGCTTCTGGCATTCTGAGTTGCCATGTAATGATGTAATGGCTTGAGGGAGGACAGCGAAGCCACAGACGTCCAAACGAATTGACACGAATTCCTGCCGAGGAAGCAATCTGCAAATAATAGGCAGAGATCCTGGCTCCTTTTACATTTAGGGGAGATGACAGTCATCATGGTCATGGAGGGAGGTCAGAGAGTGTGCTCTGTTCCACCCATGAGGGACGATGCTCACAAAACTGTTTGGCTAACTGCAAGGGAGACTGGCCATGCTTGCTTGCTTCATCTACCTCCTAAGAGTAGAGTGGGGAGCAGGCTCTGAGGAGTAAAAGCTAGACACGTCAGACCTTCCTGTTTAAGTCTGAGCATCATTTCAAGAGTCTTACAAAATGGGGAGACTGAGATGGAAGGAGGCCACCCTGGGCTACAGAGCAAGTTCCAGGTAACCTGGAGCTACATATCAAGCTGCCGGTTAGCCAGTTAGCCTGGGTTTCCAGATGAGACTCTTACAAACAGAAGGAAAAAATCCCCCCAAAAAAGTTCTACCAGAAGTTCTACCAATGATGGTCTCATTGACATTTTTTACTAGATTAAATTTATTTTGTTTTTAATTTTTTTTAAAAATTTCATACATATATATGTATTATATTTATGTCCCCCTTCCCTTCAGACTCTCCCTCATGTCTCCTGCTCCCTTTCAACCTCATGGCCTCTTTCTTTAATTACTCTTGATTACACATGCACACATATATACGGCATGCAATCATTTGGAAGGGTACTTATTTATTCAATCAACTCTTAGTAGACACTGGCTACATGTGAGCTTAGGCACAGTCTTAGAGAGGCAGAGGTGAGTACAGCCAGAGAGAATTTTGTGGGGTTCCCATTGTAGCTAATGAGTCTGTTCTGAACTTCAAAGCAGAAGAAGAGGTCCTCAGAAAGGCAATTCCAGAAGCCGTCATAGCATCCACGATCCTCCCCAGACTGCCACTCCTTCAGCTACTCATATATGGGACCTCTTCCCTAAGGGCTGCCATCGAAGGACATAGCTATGAAGGAATGTACAGGTGAGGCAGCCCAAATGGAGCCATGAATCTGTAAGACTGAATCAGAAATGGTGCAAAACTGATCTTGCATCTGGGCACTTTGAACCCAAGTCATTAGAAGAAGTGTTTTCACTCTTGTTATAGTAACACACACACACACACACACACACACACACACACACACACACACACACACACACTTTGAAGCAGGACTACTATAGGCAAGGTAACACAAACTCCAAGCTTTCTCTTGCATGCTTAGACCTTTGGTTTCTAAAGCATGGGCAACAAAGGCATCTAGCAGACACCGTGAACTCCCACCGTGGCCTCCAGTTCCCTGATGCACATGACTGATACCACTGTCGTTATTTGGCTTTAAACTCCTTGACTCTATCTTACGTGGCCCGCTATTCTAGCAAAGTTTGCCGCACGTGACTGGAATACAGATGTCCATGAGATACCTCTTGGAAATAACTAGCTTCCCAAATGGCCTAAAGATCCATGTGCAGTGGCAGTACGTCTAAACCTGGTTTACTCTGCCCATGCCTACAGAGATACTGTACACTGACAAGTAGAATTACAGCGAGCATTTTAGACTTGGCTTTCTGGTGGCTTAATTACCTCACCGCAGGTCATGCCCCAAGTGTGAAGTAGAAGACGTTGAAGCATCCGGTGTCTACAGCATGTCTGCTACATGAGAAGGTGCTATGGCGAGAAGAAAATGAGCACGCGTCTGTGTCACAGGAGGCAGGTTTTTCCTTCTCACTCCGCGAGCTGAGGAACCTGGGGCTCAGCTTCCTTGGATCTCGATTTCCTCAGAGCACGCTCCGTTTGCATTTATGACTTATTAAGTGTGAATCAAATCCCCAGGATAGGATTCTTTACAGCGAGTTCTAAACTATATTTTAAAACCAAAGGGAATCGACTGTGTATCACCCACGGCTCCCTGTGACCCTGACAGCTGAAAAGATCCTGTGCTGTGGAGACGGAATTGCCTGTAGAAAGGCCATGAAGGCGCAGCTTCAGCAAAGGGCTTGCTTAAAGGAGAAGCTCTTCTCTCTTTGCCCAAGTCCAAAAGAAGCAGAAAGGTCAGCAAACACAAGGAAGGATTAACCAAGATGGAGACCACAGGAAAAGAGGCTGGATCCCAGCAGGAAGTCCGGTGTGCAAGCATGTGTGGCCACCGTACGATGGTGATGGTACTGCGTGGCAGTCCCAAGCAGCTCAAAGAGTTTCCTGGGCTCCATCCATCATCCTTGCCACTTGCTCACGAGGAGGAGAGCAGGCACTGATATATAAACGGCACCGGCAGAATGAGCCATCACATTCTGCTGGAGCCTTATGCATTGGGGTTGCCCTTTACAGCTACAGTGGCACTCAGGGAGGGAGGGACAAGGCTCAGTTTTCAGGCCAGAAGCTGCATCTCCTTGGAGACATTAGGAGACATACAATTTTGTTTGCTTTTTTTTTTTTAAAGAGTGCTTTGGAAAACCATTTCTCACCGATTAAAGCCTATCTGGTCTCATATTTTACAAATGATTTTTGCCGTCTTCCTGTTTATTGGATATAACCTGGTCTCCACAAACTAGTGAGGGTCAGATTTACTCTCAACCTTCTGCTTGTCCTCTGCATAGATAATGGCTTGCATCACTATCCCAGTTTTTGTGCTTTCATTCTTTTTTGTCTAAAAAGGAGTGAAAAAAAATAAGAAGGAAAGAACCAAAGGGCTTCTCACGCTTATATGTGGCACCGTAAATAATGTGCGCGGCAAAGCCTTCCCCTCCCTGTCGGTGCTCAGACTCAGTTTTCCTTCTCTTCTGCGCCTGCCTCCTCACAGCCTTCTGCCCTTCCCCTTTCCACTCCATCAGTCTCGTGCCCCCAGTCACACCCTGCAAACGGAATTCTGCGATTCAAGTTCAAAATTAAACGCAAAACAGTCTTATCCCTGGCAGCTGGGATCATCTTCCTCTCACTACCGTCACTGGCCTTTGATGTATTCTGGGGACATTCTGGATGTAGGAACTGGTCATAGAAAGATGAGGCCCCATCATCCTGGGCTGGGAGGAATATGCTGCTGCTTGACATAGGCTGGTGTGGCCCATGTGAAAAGAAAGAGCCACAGTCATGACAGGATGGGGGTGGTGATGGGATTCCTGCAGGGACAAATATTTTCTTGCCGAGGACGCGGCCTCAGGCATTTCTGAACTGGGAAGGAGGTCCGCACACGCCCGATGCTGTAAATGGAGGTTCCTTAGTTGCTGGGGGGCCAGGGGCAGTATACACAGGGCTTGAAAGCCACAGGTGAAGATCCAGAGGTTTGCGGTATAGATTGCTGTTATTTAAAAACTAAAGTGGTGTAAAGGAAACAGAACAGCTGAGGGCCATTTCAAGGTCAAGACAAAGGACTCCTCCCAAGTGATAATCTCCTGCCTGGGCAAGAAGGAAAGGGAACTGAATAAACAACAGCAAGAGGAACAAAATCCCCAAAGCTTCCATCTTCTGTGGATTTGGCGGGGGGGGGGGGGGGGGGGGGGGGGGGGTGGGATGGGGGGTGGAGTGAGATATATTTTACTCTAGTCTGGGTTACTTGAGGTATGACCAAAAAAGAAAAAGGAAAATTACAAATAGAAGTCCTTGAACCACAACATAGGTGTGTAATGAATGCCTGGAAGGGCACAAATAGGTTTTTCATATATATATATATATATATATATATATATATATATATATATATATAAACATTCTCAGCTGTCACACCAGAGTCCTTGGAGTAGGTGGATTTCACAGTCCGGGCTGTCTAACCTCCAGACATCCGTCCATGAGCCAGTTTCCAATACACCCACTTCTGACAGTGCTGTAGCAATGAGCAAACCAGGAAGCTGCAGGTTCAGGGACAGTCAGGGAACTGACTGCCTGGGGAGTCTCTTTCTATTCTGGACAACAAGGATTGCAGGTGGTGCAGGTGGTGCTTGTGGTGCATGTGGTGCAGGTGGTGCAGGTGGTGCAGGTGGTGCAGGTGGTGCAGGTGGTGGTTCATTTCTCCTGGGTTGTCCAGCTGCATACCTGCAAACCCTACGATGCACGGTATTGCTCTTCCTAGAAGTACAGCCTAGATGCTGGAGAATCAGAAAGCAGTACTGGATTCCCAGGAAAGCAGAACTCTGTACCAAGGCCAGCATAGCCCTCAACAGCCTTCATTCTTCTTAGCACAGAGATAAGAAAAATGCATTATTCAAACGGCTGCCTCTGAGTATGGGTTCCTTGACATGGCAGGCATGGATCTCGAGCAAGGGGGAGAATATTTTGGCACTTGGTAATTATTTTGCATGAGCAAGTCTGAGGCTATATATTCCATCAATACTCATCACTTTAATGATGTCCTCTCTGAACTAACTGCTGTTTTCATGTGAAACAGCCTGACTTATTATCTGGTGGCCAAGGGCAGAGTTCTACAGCACATTCTGATTCGCAGCTCCCCCATCAACGATATGGACTTTACTTCTCCTAGCTCTGTATCCATAAGCAGAGCTATGGGGTAGAGCTCCAAGCAACTGGCACGCTTGGAGTCTTCCTGTTTCCTCGGAAGTTGTAGCAAAGCTGAGATGGTGGAAAATTGGGCTTTTCTTAAGTCCACCCAGTTCAACTGTAATGGTTCAAAGTTCATGATCTAGAATGGAGGACATGGCCACTCTGAGGCGTCAGTGGATGCTGTGGGCAGTTGGGCACAACTGCAAGGTGCATGCCATTTTATTGCAGACCAGTCTTTCATGGCTATATTTACGTGACTTGTAAGGCCCAGGTACTAATGTCATAGAACTGAACTGAAGGTGGCTCTGTATGCTAATGAGCTAAATAAAGGTGGAGTAACTGATCAGTCCCTAAGAAAGGGTTCTAGAATTCAGGGTCTACTGTAGAGTTCCTGTAAACCACGGTGCTGTTCCTGTTGATAAAGTTGTCCATTTATACAGGGCTTAGCGGGGCTGGCTGCATAAGTGGAATTAAATAACCTACTGGCCTCAGGTTCAGTTCTTTAGCAAGCATGTTTTAGAGTGTGGCTCATGGGTTTCCAAAACTGGCTCTCTACCTCTATCTTCCCTTTCAGATCTACCCAAATTACAGTTCTGGCTGTGAGAACGCCTCAGAAGAATGACTGCATAGTGGAAGAGGTAGTTTTTGGAAAGGTAATTGCCCTGTTTGTTGGTTCTGCTCCAAGTCTGGCCCACAGAGTCGAAATATATAAAAACGACACAAGGCAGCCTCATTGCAAGGCTGTCGTCTGCATGCTCAAGCCTTTCTCAAGCTGGAGACACATGGGCCCACATGCCCTGTCAGGATCCTCACTCAGGGAGAAGCCAGTTTGTTTTAACTCCTTTGGGGAGGGGAAGGGAGAGGTTCTCAGACAGCCACCTCAGCCGAGTGTTGATAGAAACCATCCAGTTCCTTGGACTCTGTACTGTAGTCTCTCATGTTTGAAGCAGAGTGAGGAAACCGGGCCATGAGGCATATGGCCCTTTATGGAACTTTTACAAAGCACTGGTCCCTCCCTTGTTTGTATACAGAGTTTTCAGAAATGTTCTGTTCATTAGATTAAGCCCAAGTAGACAAGGGCTTTCAGTCTTTTTTATATAACTCTCTTCTGTCTTGTGTTAGTGTAATTTCAAGTCCTTTTCTAGAACCAGAGAACTGACAGTGTCTGTCCAAGTTGCTCACCTCTAGCTCTCTGGGCTTCTAATCCCACATTTCTGTGGTGAACCCTCCCATCATGGCTGCATTGATATTTGGTACCTGACCCTCAGGCTTCATCCCTGAATGGATCCACTTGATTTGATGGCTTAGCTGTGTGGAAACTGTACGTGGTTCTTTTATCTTATTGGACAATTAACTTAATGCTCTCCAGATCACACACCTTCAATAGAATGAGGTGACATGCACTCTAGCGGGAAGGCACAACATATCACAATGTGAATTGTAGCACATGGAGCCATGTGGACAACAGCCCTGGTATCTTGATCACACAACTACAAGACTGCTTGAAGCTACATACGTGACTAGCAGCCATGACAGTAGCAGTGGTTCACTTTACCAGGGTCTAGATGTGAGCTGCAGTTTATTGATCTTTACAGTCTAAAACAAAGGTCACATTCAAAGGGAACATGTGAGGCGTTGTGCCTATGACACATATTGGTGATACTAAAGAACTTTAATAATTTAACGGACAAAAATCTTGCTTCACTATAGTTAAAAATGATTTAGTGTATATTCTAAAATAGCTACAAAAAACTTTGAATCCTTTTAAAACAAGCAAATGATAAATGTTTGAGATGAAAGTTATGCTAATTACCCCAATTTCATTACCACCTATTGTATACATGTATCAAAATATCATATTGCACCCATAAATATGTATGATTATGTCAGTTAGAGAAAAAAAGTGTTTTTTTTCCAACAGAAACAAACACAAGGCCAGGCAAAATAATTCTTCAGGATAGACAGCTCAATGGTCAATAATACAGGAATCTGCAGGCCCAAATGGCTCTCATGGCTCACGGGTGTGGTGTGACATAGGCCAAAGCCATTTCTGTCCTCAATGGAGACTGAAGACAAATTCCTCCCCATTAAAACCAAGCTCTAAGGTTAGTACTCAACTCTCTTTTTTTTCCCTACTGCATCTGTCCCCAATACACATGAAGGAATTTCTAAGACATTTCCTACCTGCACAACTGCAAACTGGACCTGGCAGGGGAAGTGTTTTCTGCATGGAGTGCTGCAGTGGTGGTCTTAGGGAAGTCTGAAGATGCATGACCTCTACACCAGAGGAATCCCAGAGAGGATGACAAAGTATGCCCAATCATCCCTACTGCCGCCATGGTTCTCCCCAGGATAGCTCTGAAGGTGGGAGAGGGCTAAGGTGCAAATCGGTAGCACAAAAAACAGCAAGCATCATTTAAAAATCAGTTTCACATGCATCAGTTAGAACATAAAGAAACTGGAGGCTTTACACATTAACATTCTTTTAGAAGGTGGTGCCCATGGATATCTATCATATACTCAGATTTTCTTCTCATTAATTAGATTATAATGTACTTGGTTAATTCTAACAAGGTATTAATGCCAAATTAATCTGAGTCATAAAAACAAAGTATTTCTGGGTTTTAGTCAGTCCTCCAAGAGTTGGGAGCCATATGGCTGGTGATACAGGAGGAGGAGGAGGGAGGTCTGTGGGATGACTCTGCTCCCATTTAAGGAGGCACGTCTTCATTCTTCTGCTCAGTGGCAGCCTCAGCCTTCTAGTCTTAGTTTAGGGCCATCTCTGCACAAGTCTAGAAACCTGCCTGCAGTCCTGGCTCCTCCTGAGGTCCCAGGACTGTCGCTGTGCCTCCTGCCATCCTTCTCTGCTTTTGCCGAGCATTTTCCCCTCGCAGGGCTTGGCATTCCACCCAGATAGGAAACACCCTAATCTAGGTGTCACCATGCATTTCTTGTTTATATGCGCAAGGACCTGCACATGATGTTGGTGCTTCTTTATAGGTGAACAAACATGTGAATAGATCCATAAGCATCTCTTACAGGCCAGGTTGAAAGATACAGAACATGTATCTTATAGAATCTCAGTCTTCAAAACCAAAATGGAAATAGAGGAGGACGGGGATCACCATATCATGAAGGTACAAATAAATAAAAAAGTGTTTTACAACCAAAAAAGAGAATGATACATTTTAAATGACAGTCCAAGGCTCTTATCCTCAAACCAGCATGTGTTAGAACAACTAGGAGGGCCTTTTTTGTAGGTTCCCATCTCTATAATTTGTTACTGAATTTGGAAATGACCTAGATGCTTTCATTTCTCGCTAATTTGCAGGTAATGCCAATGCCACAGGTTTAGGAAAAATTTAGGGGAATCTGTAGGCGAACAGACAATTAAGTCTAAGGTGGTGAAGAGCAGCTTAAATGCTACTTTTACCTTCGTATCTTAGAGGAGTGGGGCATGGCTGGGCAAAGAGACTGGGCAAAGTTGTAAAGATAGTGGGCACGGAGAGGCGAGGCTGCCAGAATTCAGGACATTGTTCTGGAGGCCGTCAGCACTATGCCAGGGAACCTAGGTTACTTACTAAGCATCAGAGGCCATGGGGGAATGTTGCAGACTTATTCCAAGAAGAGGCTGACAATGGAAAGCAAGGGCATGATGGGTAAGAGCTGGATAGTTAAGCCACCTGTCCAAGCTGCTCTATTAAGGAAAACCAAAATAGAACTGAGAGGTGTTTGTCCAACAGCCCCTCCATGGGTTCTTGGGGCTCATCTGAGCAGGCAGGACAAAGGCTGCTCTGCTGGACCTGGGAGTCGACTTTCATTATCTCTCTCACACGTAAAGACACAGGTACACAGCAGAATTTATCACCTTCCTCCACACACACCCACATGAAAGAGCGTGTAGCGCTGAAGATTAGATTTAGCCCCGTGTTAAGTGTCTGAGGGTGGAGGTGTTACCACACGCAGCAGCATGGAAACCCCATCTACTACACAGAACTGAGGCGATCAAGAACGGGATCGCACCCAGCAAATGGAGCCTGCTGGAAGGACAACAATCATTATGTTTCGGCTCTAACTCCCCAAATAAAAATCTCAGCAGATAGACAGTGGCAGGCGCTACTGTCCACATAGCAAGTGTATTCTGTAGCCCTGCAAAGGCATAGTTAAGCCAGGACACTGGGAAGTCAAGAAACAGCACAGGACCGCACAGCTTGTAGCTACAGAGTAGGATGTGAGCTTAGAAAAGCCCAAAACCAACCTTTATGTGTTTGACTACAGATGAGGTTTGCTCTCTCAGGAAAACATTTGGAAGTCATACACACACTTGAAAACCCAATTTTTGCTTTGTGCATACTATGATCCCCAGTTAGCTTCATCTTCTCTTTCCCTTCTTGTCAAAATTCTGGAATTTCTCTTATGTGCCAAGCACTAGGCACATAGGTGGGAGCTGCCTTAAAAAACCCTTAGGGAAAAGAGACTTTTCTAAGCAGGGAAATAATCCTAGCTATGAAATTATGTATGTGAGTGGCCCATAAGGTCTTCAGAGGGATTAAACCACTCCATGGGCCATTTCCTCAAAGGGTGGTTTTGGCAGTCCTTGTGACTGACTAAAGTTTCAGAATCTATCCCCAAATTCATTCAGTTGCCCATCACACCCTACACTGAGCCTGTCCCTGACACCAAACAGAATCCAAATTTCTTGGGAGAAGAGAGTGAGTGGCAAGTGGGTTTAACACGGTTGCCTGATAGCAGCTCATCCGAAGTCCTCCTTCAGTTCCCCCTTGGAATTCTGATCTTCATTTGCAGTTTGTGACATTCATGTCAAACGCTTGCCTGGAGCATGAAGTTCAAGCAGAGAGATCCTGACCTGGTCCTCGGGCAGGTTCCTTTGTAGCTCCTAACCGCTCATTGTAAAGTTCCAGGTGGTTGGAGCTGCGGCTCACATTCCTCACAGACTATCTTCTGTCTTTTTATGGGCAGGAACGCCCAGCTGTGATATTAACCACCAATGCTGAAATCTCTCCACATGGCTTCAAGGCCACCAGTGGCCTACTTTCGGGTACAGAGCTCCAGGAGCAGGCAAGCCCACTTCTGTCTGGAGCCGGAAGGTCCTAGAGTCAACCAGATCTATTCAAGATACAAAGGATGCTTTAACATATGCAGATGCCCCAAACAACTTTGTAGACACAAATCCTTTTAATAAGCTTGAGACGGGCCTGACTTTATTTAAATGTTTAATTCTGAATGTATGTACGCCTGGTAGTAATGTTCACCATCTGTCTGACACTGCCTGGTGAGGTAATTGTCAAGCTACAGTGTGGCATATGGTGCACATATTTGGACCTTAAATATAACCGCCTTGGCATGAAACAATTGGAAACGAAGATGTAATCTTTGGTATCATTCAAGTTGAAGTTGAACAAACAGACAGTTCTGGGCTATTACTGTTTTCTTATTTTGTGATAAATACGCCTCCACTGGCAGGCCCTTCGAGCAGCACTGGAGTGGCAAGCTTGGCTTCAACGCACCACATCTTTTCCTCCCTGCTGTATCCCTTAGGAACCCCATCAGGAGGGCAGTGCTACAGGGGAGACCTGCAGCCATGGGCAGCATCTGACCTTAGCCAAGGAGGATAGGAGGGTCCCATGTAAGGGCACATCTGGGCTGTGGCCTTGAAGGACTTCTTAGATGATCACTAACAGCATCGGCTCTTGTCTCAACTCGCCCTTCTGCCTCCCTAGCTTTTCTCCACAGCCTTGTCTTGCTTCCTTTCCCTAATGAGTTCTTCATCACAACAAATCTGGTGGTCTGGGTGTAAAGAGGGAAGAAAGGACAGAGCAAGGCCCTTTCCCAGCCCTGCTAGTGCCCCAGAATATACATACAGCTCCACGAGAGAACAACACTCTTTTCAAGTTATTTTGGTTAAATGATTGTGACCTTGGAGTAACAAATATCCCAAGCATTGTTCTCTTCTTGCTTTAAATACTCGCAGCTCTGTAGCTCTGGGCACAGCTGCGAAGATGCCTCAAGTCTGACTTGAAAGACTTACTTTCTGTTGGCTTCGAGGATGAGGGCAGCTATTGTGGTTGCTGCCGCTCACTGGCTCTACAGCAATGTAAATATGGCAACAGGGATAAACGTGACTCCCGCAGAGATGGGGCTGAGGATGTGGTCCTCTCTTCTTCTCAATGGGCACAGCCTGTCATTCATTACACGCGGCTCTTCGTACAATGACAGCTTCCTGTGTAGAGTCAGCATAGACACTTTCCTAACTCTGCTCTTCCCTTGCTCATGCTCACTGCCTTCCCATTTATCAAGGGAGACAGTAGGTAGTTCTGGGAGGAAGTAGGATAGTCAGCGATGTGCAAGCCCTCACGCACATGAGGAGACCCGGTAGGTCAGTCACCAAGGTAATAATCCAGCCTTGGTTTTCCTTCCAGTCTAAATGATGACTTGATTCCACATCTTGGAATCCTGCCAGGACTTGTGCTTAAGCCTCCAGCTTTACATGTCCTCTGGTCCTGATTAGCAACAAGGCTAAATTTAGCCAAGGTCTCTCTGGTGCCACTATGGTCACAGAAGGCTTCTAAAATCTCAAAGGAAGGCATGTGATTTAATGGATCCAGGAAAAGGCAAAAGAAGCCAGATTTTCTACAATACCGAGCGGTTTTGAGGCAGAGTGATAGTGTTAGCCGCTGAAGATACTAAATTCTGATGCGGGTCTCCCTTGAGACTCAGAGTGCACAGGGCTGTGGTCTGGGGTCACGTTCTCAGAGACGCCCGACTCAGGGGATGAGATGAAGAAAGAAGATTCTTTCTCAGGCTTCCTGCTCACTTCAGATTCCTGCTGCTATGTGGCTTTGACCCCTTTCCTCTGGAATAGTGTCCAGAAGTCCAAATCTCCAGGGCAGCTCCATCCTGCTTCCCGGGTCCTGAGGGAACCAATGCTGCCCAGCGGTGACTTCCCACTCATCAGCTGTGCCTCTTGGTCAGCCCCACTGCCGGTCTATTGCTTTTCTCTTTCTCCACAGGTTTTATTTATGAGACTTTCTAAATCACAAAAGAGCTACAAGAAAATCTAGTGAACAGTGTGAAGATGCAGAACCTTGACCTCCAGCCACAGGTTGCTAGACTTGCTGTGTTTACCTATGCTCTTCTTCTAGATGCATGCATGTATAGGCATGGTCTCTGTAATGATTTTTTGGCTGGTTGCTAAGATTTCTGGGAACAAGTTAGATACCCTGAATCCTTTGTTTCTTTGTATGCTTATGCTGGCACCACTAATATTGCTTAGATAACCAATGGACCATTACCAGAGGTGTAGGCAAGGATGCTGTAGTGCTGGTCACTACACAGGCCATGTCCACAGTGTCCTACAGAGCCCTTTGCTGGTTTTTGTATGCATGGCCTTGGTGTTTATCCCATCAACTGTTTTGTAAACTGTGCCCATTGTTCTGGAACTTGTGTTGGTTCCTGTACTGGTTGGTGCTGAGTCCTGTCTCACGCCCTGGCTGTGGTGTGGGCTTACGAACCCATCCCCACTTCTCACACAGTAGAGATGCTGAGCACCCTATAGTGAGAACACACACCTTATTGCCTGCAGTGCCTTCGTCCTGACACTCACTCTGGGGTCCCTAGAGGTCCTTCCATTCCCTGCGTCATAGGCCTCTCACACCCACAAGTTCAACTGCCCAGATTCTCTTTCTGACTCCTGGCTTATTGGTCATCTTTCTTGTCCCCAGAACTTGAAGAGTGCAATTGTGCCTTCCATCTGTGCTTCTACCTGGTGACCTAGGCCGAGACGACAGCAATACAGCAATGAGATGCATTCTCCTTCTCCGTGCCTACCCCAGCTTCAGAATAAAACAAATTTCCAGTCCTCCCCTCAAAGAAAAAAAAAGAAAAACAAAAAGAGAAAAAAGCGGACCAACGGATGAGAACAGTAAAGGATAAAGAGGCAGCTCCTGTGGGCTCCCTGGTAAAGCAGCTGGTAGAAATGAGGCTGGATCCGAGCATGCCCAAAACAGTAAGGATGAAGAGGCAGCTCCTATGGGCGCTCCCTGGTAAAGCAGCTGGTAGAACTGAGGCTGGATCCGAGCATGCCCAAGTTAGCCTTTCCTCTTTTGTTTCATGCCAGGGAGACCTGTCTGGGGAGACGGGTACACAGACATTATCCCTCACGTTGTAGGAACTGTGGGGGACTAGCTTAGCTTGGAGGCTGTGTTTAGGTGGCTACTTGGGCTATTTTGTGGTACATCCAGGTGACAAGACATTCCCTAGTTAGCTTTATCAAAATAAAACTACCATTTGAACTCTCATCTGCCTGCCGACGGCAGCTGCATGCTGCTTCCATCTCAGGAGGACAAGAAGCTTCCCTCATTGGTTATCTGAACCCCACACGACTGCCTGCATTTTCTAAAGAGTCTTAACCAAAGTAGAGAAATGCAGGTTTCCTCACTCAGTCAGGAGGGGTGGAAGGGAGCCATTTGTTGCCTCTAACGTTCTTTCACTAGAAGCGGGGTACAGAGAGAAGAGTCGGTTGCCTACGTTGTGGGACAATGGGGACAACTCAGAGCTAATCAAGCAGGGTGGGAGTAGCAAGGATAGAGGCCACCCTCCAGCTTGTACCACGTCCTGAGCAGTAGGCCTATCTGGAAACTACAGGAAGAATTCAGAAGGTTGGAAGGCCCATGACCCTTGAATTTAGGTGTAAAGAAGGTGGTAGAAGGCCCCTTTGGAACACTTTAGAGAAAGGGAAACCCTGGCCCTTTTTCTGCTGGTCACACACTGGTAGTGTCTCTGATGTCCCAGTGAGCCTTGCTGCATTGCCACTGTGGGGAGAGAGAGGGCTTCTGCTCTAGCTTCCAAGGGCACCTGCATTTGCCATGGAAACTGAGACTTCCAGGTCCTCTGGAGATGCTCACATATCTTTATTAGCAGGCACCGGAGGTCTGTTTTCTACAACAAAGTCCCGTCTTCAGATACAGAGAAGATTAGCCTGTGGTTAGGAGGGCCTGAGTGATGGGCAAAAGTTCAAGCTACAGTAAACAGGAGGATCGGAATCTCCTGGCCTTTTGCTGACATCATAAAGATTTTAAATGATCTCAAGCGATGTTTGGTTCCTTTCTGAACGAGAAGCAAAATGAAGAGAAGAGAAGTATTATCTGAGAGAAAAAGTGGGGCCTGGATCCCTCGTGTATGACGGAATGCAATATGTGTGCAGGTGTGTGTGTGTGTGTGTGTGCTTGCGCGCGCGCACACGCACGCTTATGGAAACATGTATGCAGACATGAAGGAGATCATGTGGGTAAGATTCATGCCATCTTTCTAGGTCCTCAGACAGTCTGAGAATAGCAGCTTTGCCTCCACACAAAGACAGTCTGAGAAGAATGGCCTTGCTCCACTCCCTCCACCGCCCTGGAATCACCGCCAGCCTTGGCACCTGGGCAGGCCTGAATGTGCGGCTTGACTTCTTGTTTCATCTTGAGAGCTGTAACCATGGGATTTATCACAGAACATGGCACAACTTAAGTGTTTAATAAGAGGGTCAGCCATCTGTGTCCTTTACTCTGAGCGCGAAGCAGTCGCGGGTGGAGGTTAACAGCCTGGGGGTAAGACACAGCTCTGTCTTTTATTAATTTGATGACTGGTTAGGTTACTGGACCTCCCTGAGTCTCTTCCTCCTTGCCTATAAAGCAGAGATAACAATGGGGGCCATTTTGTGCTGCTGTTGGAGAATAACACAATATGACCAAAACATAGAGTAGAAGATGAAAATTAGTGCTTTGTCAACAGACGGGGTGCTCAAACTGTCTGTGTAACCTAGCCGGGACAGAACAGGTTCTTAGTGGAGCAGCCAGACATCATATCATATGTGTGTGTGTGTATGTGTGTGTGTATGTGTGTGTGTGTGTGTGTGTATGTGTGTGTGTGTGTGTGTGTGTGTGTAGTCCTGCTGAGATGGGGTGGCTTTCAAAGTCTTCAGAGGAGACGTCTCAAGCTCTGACAGCTCAGGAAGTTTTTCAACAATCATTTGTCATTTTACGCAGTGTCTGCATTAGTTCAGGGTTAGAAATCTCCTGCACTGAACATAAAAAAATCTCAGTGCTAGAAAGAACATAATTTGATGCACGGACATTTGACAGATATTCTTGTTAAACCTCATTTTACCAATAAATCCTCTTACACTGTACGCAAAATATTCTGTATTAAACAAATGGTCCAAACCCTTGAGCTTCTACGTGGTCCTGAGAAGAGCAGGACAATGCAGTTGAGAAGCTGAAATAGCAAGGAGAGACCAGCTCAGGGACCTGGGCTCTGGCTGTGGCTCCTTTAGTACCTAACCCCCGACTGTGGGCAGATCACCCCACCTCTCTCAGTTCATTATTGCCCCCTATGATGCTAGTTCAATAAATTTGGAAAATAGGGGAAGAGTCAGAGAATTCCTAGGGTGCTTGTGCATCTTCAGCAGCATGGTGCGTGACAGGGGCACAAGTAAGCACTCTCACGTGCTAGTCTAGCCCAGGTGACCACTATGGAGATGCCGTTTTCAAGACAGCTGCTCTGCAGAAGATCTTTCTTTTCAATCCTATCCTGTGTGCACTTTTAAGGAGGTGTTCTGAGCGTGCACGTTAGAACCTAAAGAGGTAACCTATACCTATGCGCATGTCACCTGCTTCTAACATCCAGAACTCGGTCTGAGTCCATGATCCAAGTGTCGGGACCTGCACTCTAAGAGACATGGTTGGTTCTCTGGCTCTGGCATAGGGTGCCATATGGACAGCAAGCAAATTGGATGCTCTAACCCTCATCCATAAACTAATTGCAATATTCATTAAGCATTCAATGAGGGGCAAGCTTTAAACAAGGCAAGTTTATCTTCATGGACATTTCTTGCTGGTTACAAGAACTCCCATATTAAAGACCCAGAGCCTGCAACTGGGTCATTCACGGTGCTCTAGAAGTGAGCAGCGGGGCTGCTGGCTACACTGAAGCCCCTCCCTGAGCTCAACCACACAGGTGACCTTGGCCTCTCCCCATGAACAGCAGCTGTCCAAGGATCTCCTAGAGTTCAACTCACTTTCTTTTCTTTTTTTTCCTGGCAAAGAACAAACTAAACTTAGATTTAGAATTAAAAGTCAGCCTGATGAATTGTGACCAATAAGCAAGTTTACTTCAAGAAAAATCAACATAGAGGAAAAAACATTTCCTTCATAATAGATGTAATAGTAGGGAATATTAGAATTTCATCTTTATTTGCTATAAAAGAAATGTTTCCCTAAGACATTCAAAATATAAGTTGAGTTTTAAACACTGTCTGATGCAGATTTTTGTAATGTGTTATCCAAGCATGTAGTTCTGTCCACTAAAATAGATACTACCCAAGGCAGGGAAATGTATTGATATTCCATGTCTATCAAACACAAATAAATACAATTATTGATGCTTTGCTTCAAGTGTTATGACAAAAATGTAAAGTGCGCTAGGCTTTAAAGAAAGATGAAACCGGGGAAATGAAGGAGCCCACAGGGTCTTAGTCTTTCCCATTCTTGTAAGTTCGTCTGAGGAAATCACAGTGAGATCTGTTTCAGTCTAAAACACATATTCCTCCTCAGGTGGGATACTTTTCGGATTTAGTATTTTGCATCAGAGGATGCCGGGGTAGTAGCAAGCAGAATACTGTTGGTACGTGAAGTCAGTGTCAAGATAGATTTCACATCCCAGTGAACATTCATATGACAGGAAATAGCCTAAGAATTTGTTTTCATTTATTGAAGTAGAATAGAAAAGCCTTGCAAAGATGCTGTGACCTGCCCCTGTCACAGTCACACGGCTTGGGTCACGGGTCTCACCAATTACTGCACAGATTTTCTTATTTTTTTGTTTCATGTCGTTCTTTTTATTCTCACTTCAGGTCAGAGGTGAAAGGGAAGCATCTTTCTTTGTGGGCTCACCTCTGAAAGCCCTCTTCCTGGTGGTCGGACTGAAACAAAGACCTAGAGAAACTGCATATGAATCCTAGAGTTCCCGAGAAGCCCACTTCCCAGAGTACTTTGAAAGCGCTAAGTTTATTTCTGCTCTCACTCTTTCTCCTCCCTGTGGCCAATGACATGAGTCAGACACATTTGCTCAAACCCTGTAGAGAGATGGGTCCCATCACTATACAATGTGATTATCTAATTTGTCTCCTGTCAAAAAACATATTTTGGGCATGGTGTGGAAGATGGTAAGTGTTATGTCTTTTTAGGGTCACTGCTGAAATATGT
This sequence comes from Arvicola amphibius, assembly GCF_903992535.2. Taxonomy (NCBI): domain Eukaryota; kingdom Metazoa; phylum Chordata; class Mammalia; order Rodentia; family Cricetidae; genus Arvicola; species Arvicola amphibius. The sequence goes on from NC_052051.1 coordinate 51,320,991, forward strand.
GCATGGGACAGACATGCTAGGCTCATTATTCATCTGTCTCTGGCTAAAGACTGAAACTGTTTTTAGTGCGGATGTAAACACTTAAGAAACTCAGAGATATATATTTTTTATATTTACTCCGGGCTCAGCTAGCTAAAACCAAAATTACCTTCGGGTTTCGAAACCAGAAAAACTCATAGCCAAGAAGGCAATGCATTAATGAGCAGGCCCACAGGCCAGATGCCTAATTGCTGTTGGAGAAACAGGGATGCAAATGAAACTTATGACACAGCACTGGTAAGAGGGTTCCAATCGGTAGGTGGTACCAACATTTTTGATACTTGGCAATTTGGGCTTTATGGACTGCTTGTTGAATGTTCTGTCAATTATTGTAGGTGATTAAGTGTTGCTTGACAAACTCAGGCTGGGCTCCTTGGCCCTAGATGACCAGCACTTTTGTTAATATCGATAATTTCCCAGCATCCTCTGCTGACTTGCCCATCTTTCTTATAGGTGAAGGGAGACGTTTGCTGGCATGTATTAAGCAAGTGCTGGTACATATCTGGTTTCTGAACTAGACCCTAGGTGTCATACCAAAATACAGAGATGTCTCTTCCTCAAGATATTGAATAAGCCTGTCTTTGGTTTCATGTGGCAAAACTCTAACAGCAGACTGAATGGTAAGGAAAAGCCCTCCTCACAAACGAGTCTCATGGGTAAGAAGTCTCTTGGTGGCTACTGTTCAGTCACAAGTCTGGAATCCTAACAGCTAGAACTGTTGAGATTGTCTGACTGGAGGAAGAAATGATCCCTCCTGCCGTTGGGACCATTTCCCCAGGTGCAAACTTTGTTTGAATATTCTGCATTGCCTTGCCTACAAATCCTCACACCAGGACTAATCATACAGTTGTGGCCAACTTTACATCACGAGTGAACCACAGTTGTTTATATAAAATGGTCTCACGAGAGAAGGAACTGAGACATAATGTTCTAAGGTGGCAAAAGGGCATTTAGCAATGGTCAAGACTCTCAGCTCGGCAGGATATAAGAAACACTAGCATTCACCTCTCTAAGTGTGACCCTGAACTCACTCACTCCGAAGGGAATTGTATTTACAGTAGACTTGGCAAAAGGAAACCTTTGAAGTAGGTTTAGGAGAAGAGCAGAGGGGTAAGTTACCAGGGCACGATGATCGTGCTAGAACTCTGCTCACTAAAACCTGGTGCCAGCACGGACCAGGTTCAATCATTCTTTGAACCACAGAATATAAGAATATTTGAAAGCAGTGGGAAAGGGACTAGGATGCTGTTGATTTTAATAAATGTGTATAAAATAGTTTCAATTTTATCATTGCTATAAATATGGGATAAATTCATACACATTTATTACATTGTGGTCTAAATTAGTTTGAATTATATGAATACATGCAATAAAGTCTCAATTACTGGACATAGAAACATGCAATTTAGGGATTGCTGGCAGATGTTGGTATCTTTATGTTTCCCCATTTATAATTTAGCTGCCCAATTACATTTGGTGGCATTTGATGAATAACTATCGACCGAATGTCACCACCATGAGTGTAATCAGGCTTCATGTGATCCACTTAGTACCAGGTATGTGCTAAGCAAAGAGAACTTTTGTAAGAGCAGAGTGGTTTCTAAACAGAAAGAGCCTCTGTGTTTATCAGAAGGTCATTCTTCCAAGGTCTCCTCTGACTTCCTTTGAATTTGGCTATGAAAATGGTTTTCTAACAACCTGGAAGTTCAGCCCTGTTGTACAGAGAAGGGATTTCACAGGGCAAGGGAGATCTGTGATTATCATTGATGGGTTGCGTCTTCAACCAGCCGTGCTGACCCGAGGAACGTCTGTGGGTAGGACTGCCTATACCGCCTTTGTTCACTGGAGACTGGAACAAAGCACAGGGATAATCATTTGCGTATTGGCATCTGTGGGCCTGATGCTTCAAAACAGGATTCATCCAAAAATGGAAAAACCATCAGGACTATAGCCTATGTCTTCTGGATATGGTTTCCACTTTTAAACAGATATATCCATCCATCCGAGGTGCTGTAAGCACATTATAGATCTAGATAAACACCAAGGTCCACAAGTGTGCAATCCTGAGGCATATGTTACTTAAAATAATACAGATGAAATTTTTAATATAATCTTAATTCAGGGCTGGAAAGATGAATCAGCCATTAAAGGTGCTTGTCACTGAGCCTGTGATCTCAAGAAGCCACAAGGAGAGAACTACTGCAAGCTGTCCTTACCTCTACTCACAACACACGGCATCCACATGAACACACACACATACACACACACACATACACACACACATACACACACTAAGTGAATGCAAAATTATCTTAGTCTATTTTATGAGGCTAATAATTAAAATATCAGATATTACCATATCAATAAACTTTTTAAATGTTTTTGCTATAAATTATAGTTCAGTATAATAATCAGTTAGTTATTTTTGAAAGGAAATATTTCTCTTTATTTAAATTTAATGATAGGAGCTAATGTATCAATTTTATGTCCATTCATATATATATATATATATATATACATATATATATATACACCCTTATTTATAGATCAGAGAAAATTAATGTCAGCTTAGAGACTAACATTTTTAGAAAGCTAAAGGCAGAAGGTCAGAGAAAGAAAGTCATATGTGAGTTTAACTGCTATAAATAGCACATGGAGAATTTTTCATGCAGACGATATTGACGCTTCAGTTTATAGCTGATTTTAGCCTGCCTTTGCAGAGACGTGGAGAAAACCATGGGTCTGGAACGGGGAGCCAGAGGCTGAGCGGCTGGGCCTCCCTCCATCCTGTTCACAGTCTTCGTAACCTCTGGACTTACTTGAAAGTATCAATCGTACATAAAATCTCATGACTTTTAGTGCCTAAATTTAAAACCATATGAGGAAAGTGATGAGCAAAATGCATATCATGTATGCAGAATGTAGCCACTGTGATAATTCCCATAATTATTGATATCTTCAGAGGCAGAGTGACTGCAAATTTACCTGGCATTTCTGGCTCAGCCACTCTCTTCTCTGTCATTATCTTGCCTCTCCTGATTTAGTCATGGAAGCCACTTGCATTTCAGAAAACTCTCAAAGAGAATAATATCGACCTTTTTGTAGTAACCTCCAGGGTCCCTGAAGTAAATCTTTTCCACAACGTATAGCATACACTTTGAGTTAATCATGGATAAATACATCCTTCAGAATTGGTGAGGCTTGCTTTGCTTTCACAATTTGTGGTAACAGAGGCAAAGACAGATTTATAAACATTAACTGACAAAATTACTTTCTAAATAATTCTGGGGAACTATAAAGCCAGTGAGAGTTGGACTCCTGAAATATTTCCTTGTAGTATGTTCCTGAGAGGTTCTTCACTTCTCACGCCCAGACACCCCTCTCTACAGACTTCTGACAATGGTTTTGTAATCTGATGTGCTTATCAATATTGGCAAGAGATGGAAAGGGTGCATGAAGTGTAAAAGTCCCCTTGTCTGTTTTGTAGTTTGGCTCTAGACCGGCCTCTTATACTCCAACAAGAGAGTAGGGTAGACACATTTCTTACTCCAGGAGGCATAGGTTATATCATCTACCTTTGTATTTTTTTTTGTATTTGTTGCTAAGTATTAGGATCCTGGAGAACACTCTAAACGACCTGTAGATAATTCATTTTGTTTCTTTGGCAATGTGCTTTTACTGTGTAAGTGTTAGGTTGTAAAAATATGTTGGATCAAAACACAAAGACAGTGTTTGCCATGATTTTACGTTGGAGTTTAGTTGGAATCACTGATGGTTTGAGTCATATTGAAGCCATCCTCTAGACCACAACGGATGATGTATACAAAGCAATAGGAAGCCACGGAGAGATTTATTCTGAGGTGGTTACTATAAGAAGCTTTGCAGTCTTGATGTATCATTTGCATTCTAAGAATAAAGACAAAATCTGCAGAAAAAGGACCCAATGGAAACTAACTGGAAGATAAAGAGGGCCAAAGCAGCAGGGGAGTGGTGGTGCTCATCTATAATCCCAACACTCAGGAGGAAGAGGCAGGTGGATCTCTGTGAGTTTGAGGGCAACCTGGTTTACAAAAGCTAGTTCCAGGATAGGCTCCAAAGCAACAGACAAACCCTCTCCTGGAAAACAAAACCAACAACAAAACAAACAGACAAACAGAGGACCAAAGCATGAACTATGAGAATAGTGATAATAGATTAGGAAGATTCCAAACCTTTAATAATGATTAATTGAGAATACGGTATTGCAACCAACAGAAAAAAAAGAGCACAGCTAGAGGGGAAGATGGGTTTGCCTTTAGGCTCATTTGGGTGCTTGCTGAAAAGATTATTACAGACCCTGTCAAGATGTACTGGGATGGAGCTCCAGAGCTGTGTTAGCAAGTTGAGGCTGTATATAAATACTTAAGTGGTATCTACTAGGGAGAAATTTGACACCCAAAGAACTGATTAGAGAGAAATTTGTGTTAGCAAGCATAGTCAAAAAGAATTAAAAGAAATATTAACTTCAAAATTAACTAAGTGTTAATGTCAATATGAGATATAAAGGATCACAAGACAATGATTGACAGAAGACTCTTTTCCTTCCTTCCTTCCTTCCTTCCTTCCTTCCTTCCTTCCTTCCTTCCTCCCTCCCTCCTTCCCTCTCTCCCTCCCTCCCTTCTTCCTCCCTTGCTTTTTTTCTTCCCTCCTTCCCACTTTCTCCCTCTGCCACGTGTGTATGTAACACAGAGATTTTTTGAAAATGCCAAGATAGCCGGCGTTGGTGGCAAATGCCTTTAATCCAAAGACTTGGGAAGCAGAGGCAGGCAGATCTCTGTGGGTTTGAGGCCAGCCTAGTCTACAAGAGCTAGTTCCAGGACAGGCTCCAAGGCTTCAGAGAAACCCTGTCTCACACCCCCCCCCCCCCCCCCAAAAAAAAAAGAAAGAAAAGAAAATATTAAGGTAAGGTATGCTTTATGTATCTAGAGATTAAGAGAAAACAAGAAATAGAATTAATCAAGCAAACAAAAACCAGAATGCATTATGGTAACAAATAGGAACACTTCTTCCTCATGGAGGCTAAGAGATGGCTACAGGAGCCTAAGATGGAAAAGCACGGCTGTCAGCTGTGATGCTGGACTGTGAGACAAATGAGTCCATAAAGTCATTGTTGAGACTTAGGCTATTGTCTACCAGCGGGGAACTCAGGGGCTGCAACATCATTATGTTGGGCCAAATGAGAGAAGAAAGAACACAGCCACAATTATTTCATCTGCAAACGCTTTTTCAAGCACAATTTTTTTGGTACCCTGGAAGTCACAGCACCCAAAGCGGAATCAGAGACCAAGTAGGTGGGATGGCAGAGTAACAACAAAAAAAAACCTGTTACCTTGATCAGGATGCTGAGTGCTTGGGACAGGGAGTCCAGAAAGTAAGAGAGCAGGAGAAGGAGAGTGGGGCTCAGTGACGTAGAAGGGGGAAGAGTGGAAGGGAGCTGTTGGAGGCGAGTTAGGACCACTTCAGTGCGATGAGATGGAAGGAGAAGGCTACTGCCATTCCTAGAGGGAAATACCAAGATGCTCGCACTGAGCTCAGAGAGGAGAGCGGATCCATTCCACAGGATACGGAGTTTGGGTGTGAGGTCTCTGTGGACATGAGAAAGTGTTGGTGGGGTTTCGGGATGATAAAGAAGACATTAGGGACATTAAAAGGGCAGACATATCAAAAACACAATTTCCATCTGTCAGATCAGTGATTAGATACCCCCTGTTTACACAGAAACAGTACTATACCAAAAGATGGCACAAGACTAATCATAGGAATCATGGAAAAATCCCTGGACTGCTTACTTTTGGCCCAGCTAGAGAACTTATGGAATCTGCAGGTATAATAAATCACCCCCAGTGTTCCATTAGGCTGCATTAGCATCAGTAATCAGAAATCTGAAAATGAAGCTTAATGGAGAAATGGAGGTGAGTCCCTTGTGTTTTTATTATGTTCAATTTCCTAGTCAGTACTGTTTCTCTCTCCCCTGGAGAATTTCCTTTTGGAGCCCAAGTGAAAAATGGGTCTATAAAAGAAATATTGATTAGTTTAACTATCTCATTAGATTTGATTAACCTTTTAAGAGTATTAGGTGGAGCTTTAAGCTATACAAAACTGAGTAATACCTGTATGCCCTGTGGAGGGCACCTTTTAAATAGCTGAGAAACAGATGAGAATTGAGCACTTAGAAAAGTGAAAGTTTACAATCCAGAATTTTCTGCTGTGTATTATCATTTTTCCTGTACATTTTCTCATAAATTGATAATTGTTTCATTTATAACATTTGTGAAGAGAATTATAAACCAAACTAAGTTTTGAGAAAGGACAATAGGAAGATGTAAAAGTGTCTCTCTACCCACACCCATGCACCCACCCACCCACCCACACATTCAAAAGAAAGGTTCTCAGAACAACCCTTTACTCTAGAACTTGACTTTTTGAAATTCTGCAGCTCTCGCTTTGTATTTACTGACTAATGGACAAGCCCTGAGACCTAAGGAGAAGAGTCCTGGCAGGGGAATGGAGCTACTGGGATAGAGAACTAAATGTATCCCCAAAATATCAGAGCTGCCCCGACCCCTCACCTAGGGAAGTGGGCTGTTGTTCAGCAGCAGGGTCAAGGCACTGACCCCAGGACCCCTGAGCCACACAGGGTACATCATGAGCTTTAAGGCAAGCTAGAACATAACCGATAAGGAGGAAATTGGTGATTTAAAGAGTCCAAAGAAAGAATAGTGAGGTAATCTCTGTTTTCCTGAATGGATACACTGCAAAAATAGCTGTTATTTGTAAAACTCCTTTCGTCAGGCTCAGCCACGAAAATGGTTTCAGCATTTTCCTTTCCCACTTGGAATAGATTTTTCAAATGAAATGTAAGACTTCAGGAACAGCCCCTTATGTAGTTGACCTTTTTAAAATTCAGTATTGTTATTGATCATCTGCAGCATTTTCTTTCCCTGAGATATTGGTATGGTAATCAAAGTTTGGAAATAGTCAAACATGATTACAAAAGAACCCCAACACCAAGTGCTTTTTCCACAAGCAAGTACATCGCTCTTCCAAAGACTGTGTTTATGATTAAATATTAATATAAGTGCTAGCAATGAGAACAATGGCCTGTGATCTTGTACAGAATGAATCATCAATGAGTGTGTGTACCCATTTGAGTATATACTAATATATATGTGCATACACATATGAAATCTCCAGATATCTTATGTGCAAGACAGAGATAAAACATGCAAGGATTCGTGATTTTGAATTATAGTGGATATTGCCTGTTTCCTCAATAAATGTTTGTTAAGGAAACTATAGCAGCTGACTCTTCACTAGTTTTATATGTATTGCTAATTTTAAAAATTATATATTGACAAATGATGTCCACGATGCCTTAAAATTAACAAAACCCACGAAGCCTGATTTGTAGCAGCTAACAGCTTTTGACACATTTCTCACCGAGGCTTCACTGCTGCTTGGACCATATTTTAGAGAATTTGCAGCCTCTTCTGGGAGTCTTCCTCACTGTTTCAGAGACAGTAGTGATCTCTATAATGCAGAGTCTCACTTTCTACATGGCTGGAGGAGTTTAAGCTTCATATCCAATTTGAAGGTAGAGTATAAGATTGCTTTTGAAGAATAGAGACAGTGAGAGCCTTCAAAACCACAGCTTTGCTGTTTATGTAATTCCTGCTATTTACAGTTTGATGGACATCTGGGGATAATGGGATGGTTCCGGAAAGACAGTGAAGCTACTATGACAGCTGGCTGTGCGTGCTTAGGGATGAATGTAGAGAAGCCTGGGCCCAGCAAGTGTGTGGGTACTCGAGGAACTTCCAAGTGACTTTGAAATTTATGCTATGGAGATAGATGGGCGACCACCCCAGCTGATGTCTTACTGACACTTTATGTTCCATTAATTGAAGATTTGAATTTTTCACTGTAGACTTTATTCAATTGAAGGTTTCCAAAGCACGCTTCATTTTTGATAGTGTATCTATCAGTGTCACAGATTTTTGCCCAAGAAAGCACGCTCTGTTACCTACGGAGCTCCTGTGTCTGCCACTGAAGTTTATGGTGCTCCTGTTGCGAGTGTCAGGTGTGTGTGCATGCGTGTGTGTGTGTGTGTGTGTGTGTGTGTGTTAACTCTCTGATGGTTCAGTGGGCTTCTGTGTTGTAGTGAGGATGTGCTTATTAATTTTTTCAGTTGAGAAAACCTTTAAATTCTTTTAAAAACATTTACAACCTTACAAATATATGTACTAAATTTTGGGCTCTTCCTCTCCTATCAGCCTTTCTCCTAAGTGCCTCTCTGTCCCGCTGAAATCAATTCTTTTTAACAAGCCTGCTCCTTCGCGGCTGCATTTTTCACCCACTGTATTTAGTTAGGATCGTTAGTACAGACAAGGATTTGGGGTTTATTACTGGGATATGGACAACATAACGGGGTTACTCCACTGAGGAAAATGGCATTCCTTCCCCAGCACCAGTGAATGTCCATGGTCCCTCAGTGAGAGAGGAGGCTCAGGAGCTCCTGCCCGTGCTTCCTGTGACATTGATTCTAACAGCTTCACTCTTGTTCTGGAGCCAAATTTATTGATCTGAAATTCAAATGTGTTTGGTTCCAGGTCAGAGTTGGCACTACCTAAACCAAGATTGAGGCTAAAACAAATGTCAAATATTTATACAAACTGCTGATCCTTTCTCTTTTGTGATGTTTTGCCACGATTGTTGAAATACGAATTTACACGCAGTAAAATTATCACGTTAGGAATGATCCTTCCAAACACAGTGATGCAGCCACCAGCGCAGTCAAGGTGTTATCCATAGCCCCTCATGCCCTCTTCGCCATCAGTGGTCAGATCATTGTCTAAAGGGATCACGGAATGGTCTATTGTGGGAAAGTGTGACTAAAGAACAACCCCGAATCAAGTTCTAAAAGTGAGATACTTTTTCAGTAGTAAGCAATGTTACAAAAACATGTAATCCAAAGCACGTAACTTTATAGAACATTAGTAAATTAAGGTCACATACTTGCAAAGTTGTCTTCAGGACAAAATAGTAAGAGTTCATTGCTCTAAAATGGACCTTTAACTAAATTCTGGTCACCATTTTTGGTTATGTGAGACAGGATTAAAGATGTTAGTGTTTGGGGGCTGGAGAGTTAGCTCAGCAGTTAGAGAACTGGCTGCTCTTCCAGAGGACCACAGTTCAATTCCCAGCACCCACATGGCAGCGCACAGCCTTCTGTAACTCCAGTTCTAGCAGATCTTATAGATCGCATTAGAACAATAGCCTTCTCTGGACTCCACAGACTCTGTGCACACATGGTACAGAAACATACAAGCAGACATGTAAATTAAAAATAATAAATTTTTAATGAAAATGATTTTTTTGGCGGGTTAATACTGTGGCTTGTTACAGGCTAAGCTTGGCTTATAGAAATTTAGATAATGAAACTGAATTCCTCAGGCATGAAATAACATCAAGACTTTGGGTTTCATTATCTGTTTCATGATGGGAGAAGGGGCAACTTCTGAGGAAGTTCCAGTTACAAATATAGCCCCCCATCTCGCCATCCCCAACCCCCACCTTTTAAGGGTTCTTTGTGTGTTATTGTGAAGCAAGCTGCTATTCCCATTTCAGGACCTGTCCTTAAATTATAAGTGATTCTGCAACAGCGCCCCTAGTGGTCAGGCTTTGTAAGCTACCTCAAAAACGGAATTATGGACACGGAGAGTGACCCTCAAATCTGGTTTTCTGAGGACAGGTTTGAAAGATGGTGAAACTGTTTAGAGTTTAAAAATGTTTAAAAAAACAAACAAAATACACTCTAGTGCTTAAGTTGTATAAAAATCTTCTTTTTCTATTGGTTTGATAGGTATAAAAGCCCAGGCAAGGGTGTGTAATACAGTTGTACATTTTAAGATCTTGTCTAAAGAGCAAATGCTTAGAGAGCTGGGACACACCACTGCTATGTTTGCCTCAGAATGTGTATTTCCTTCCCTCACTGGACTGGAAGCGAGAGAGAACTCTTGAAGTGTTAATTGCGTTTTAAATTTTTATCCCCTTAGCTAGTAATTGGAGAGAAAATTCTTTCCAATAATGTGGCTTCTAGGCTAACTGCTGGAAAACATCTGGGTTTCCTCCCTCTTAATTTCCGTCTAATTTAGACTAATCTGATTTTCCAGTGTCATTTGGAGGCATCTTCACTATGGTTAGCATCCTTTTAAAAAGTTATATATTTTTTGTATGCCTATGCTTGTTTTGCCTACATGTATGGTACCATGTATATGACTGGTGTCAGTGGAGGCCAGAAGAGGACACTGGACTTCCTGGGACCAGAGTTACAGATGATGACGTGGGTGCTGGGAATTGAAAATTGGTCCTCTCCGAGAAGAGCCAGTGCTCTTAACAGCGGCGCCACCTCTCCAGCTTCTGGTTTTTAATGAGGACCCTACCACTCTTCCTCAGCCAAGTTACTTTCATATTTCCTTCCCGAAGATGCTCTGCCGTCTGCAGCCGGAGACGCTAAAGGTGAAGTCAGCATGTTCTTGGCTTGCTACATCTCACAGTGTCTACAACTCTGCAGTCTCGTGGTCGAGACTCACCATTGTACCAAGCTAATAAAGAGCACAGAGGAGTGCAAAGGCCAAGTGCACCAGGCTGTGAATTAACCAGAGCTCTTTCTTCAACCACTCTCAGGCTTACGGGGAGACAAACTACCACTATACAAACAGAACAATTCCAGCCCTAGGCAAAGACAAGAGACACCCGCCATGAGATCACTTCTGCAGAATTCAGTCGAAGTGCACATATATCTATAGATCCAAATATATACCCATATAAATAAAACTGGAAACAGACTGAATTTGATCAATCCCAGTCTTCATAATCAGCCATCATTCATTATCTATGTGCGGCTCTCTTTTATCTTATTTCAGTTCAAAAATAACAAAGCACCAGGAACCAATTACTTGGTTTTCCTTATTGGTGAAATATGTTCACTCTCAGTGAAAAGGGTTCATTCTCAGTCTGCCAGCACTGGTTTCTTTCTACATTGTGGTTCTAAGGGCAGCTGTGTTGGAACTCAAGTGTATTTGTAGCCGTGCTCTATTAGATCCCAACATAAAATAAGTCAGGAGGTTTATCGAGCTTCCTACCAAACAGCACCTTGGCTATGTCTCCATGAAGGGTTCTTTGAGGGTTTGGAAGGATAATAGAAAATTAAAATATTTTGTCACTGTAGTGCTAAAAATATTGTCCATGCCTTCTGATGGTATATTAGTGCACCTCATTTTCCTTTTATATTAGCATGCATCATTGGTAGGGCAGAGAGACTTGGATGCTCAAGACTATGAGATAATGCCAAATCATCCCAAAGCATGGTTTCAAAATGCACCCCCATTTGCAGTTTCAGAGAGACCTGACTGAACTGCATCTTCTCTAGAACTTGATTTTATTAGATTTCTCAGATTTTTTTTCTCTAGCTGAAAGGTTATAAAATGGCACCATAAAGAGGTGGATGAAACATCATTTGATGTGCCATTTGAGCAAACACATTTAATTTTCTCCCACCACTACCTATTGAGAAATCAATGTTTATTGTGACATTTGCATTTTTTATTTGCTTGAATATTTTATATATTCAGAATTTTAATCCTTTGTTAGATGGATGCTCTGTAAATCACCCTTCACCAGCTTATGGATAGTCCTTTTTATTTTTAAAGGTGTCTTATAGAAAATACAAGTTTTTTTAAAGACAGAGAAACATGTACACACACACACCATGGAATTCTATGAAGTTGTTTAGAGGAATGAGTGACAAGAGTATATGCATTGACTCGAAAAGATCTCTAGAAGTGTTGAATAACAAAGTTGAAAATCACATGTGTACCACCGCTCCATTTATATTAATAAAAGACCCAAACCGCAAACATTACAAAGCCTCATGTATATATGGAAACACATAAAAGGGAAACTAGCAGAACATCTTCCAACTGTTGACAGTTGGGGGAAAGGCAGGGCAAGTAATGAGGGGAAGAAAGAGTCTTTCATGTTTCCTCTGGATATTTCTGTACTCTTTCAACCATGTGCAAAGAAAATATTGTCTGTTGCTTGTATAATGGAAATAATAATGAGAAATAAAGGCAGTTAGGACAGACACACGAATACACAAACTGATCGAAAGAACAGAAAGAAAGGCTGGAAACAAGTGCAGATGTATCAGAAATTCAGTATTTGATAGTGGTGGCATTAAAAATAAACAAGATATTGCCTTTATTATGTAGTGGCTTTTTTTAAAGGCCACCACTATCAAATACTGAATCTCTAATACATCTGCACTTGTGTCTAGCCTTTCTGTTCTATTGATCTATTTGTAAGCTTTCTTTCTTTCTTTCTTTCTTTCTTTCTTTCTTTCTTTCTTCCTTCCTTCCTTCCTTCCTTCCTTCCTTCCTTCCTTTCTTTTTTCAAGACAGGGTTTCTTTGTAACTATGGAGCCTGCCCTGGAACTAGCTCTTGTAGACCATGCTGGCCTTGAACTGACAATTTCCCGAGTGATGTGATTAAAGGTGTGTGCCATACCATAAAGGCAATATACAGCAAGCCAACAGCCAACATGGAACTAAATGGAAACTCAGAGTGATTTCACTGAAATCAGGAACAAGACAAGGGTGTCCACTCTCTCTATATCAATTCAATATAGTTCTTAAGGTCCTACCTAGAGCAATAAGACAACAAAAGGAAATCAAGGGGATACAAATCGAAAAAGAAGAAGTCAAACTCAACTATTTGCTGATGATGTGATAGTTTACATAAGCAACCTTAAAATATCTACCAAGGAACTTCTATAACTCAAAAACACCTTCAGTAGTGTAACAGGATAAAAGATTAACAAAAAAATCAGTATCCCTTCTTTACACAGATGATAAATGGGCTGAGAAGGAAATCAGAGAAACATCATCCTTCACAATAGCCACAAATAGCATAAATTATCATGGAGTAATTCTAACCAAACAAGTGGAAGACTTATATGACAAGAACTTTAGATCTTTATAGAAAGAAGTTGAAGACACAAGAAAATGGAAAGATCTCCCATTCTCTTGGGTAGGTAGAATTAACATAGGAAAAATGGCAATCTTACCAAAAGCAAGCTACAGATTCAATGCAATGTCTATTAAAATCCCAGAAATATTCTTCACAGACCTTGAAAGAATGGTACTCAATTTCATATGGAAAAGCAAAAAATCCAGGATAGCCAAAACAATCCTGTACAATAAAAGAACTTCTGGAGGCATCACAATCCCTGACTTGAAACTCTACTATAAAGCTATAGTACTAAAAATAGCCTGGTATTGGCATAAAAAGAATAATAAAACATGAAGAGTTAAATGGGGTGGAGTATGGGAGGGCAGATCAGAGGTGAGAATATGGTTAGGATCATTAATGCTTAACCTTATTTCCCAAAATTTATATGGAGACATACTACTGTAGAAGCTCCCTAAAATATACACATGCACAAACATAAAACATTAAAATAGAATTCCCTAGAAGGGGAGCAATGCCATAAGTCAGTATAGGCCAACCAATAAAATTTCCAGCTCAAGGAATGGGTTACCTCTTTAGGAGCTGTTGCATACTAGGGTTCCATGTAGTCTCAAGCATTATAGGCTACTGACAACAATCTCGGTTACTCTCCAGAACTTGACAGTAAAACTCTATTGCTGAAGAAAGCCACATACGCGAGTCATAGAACATGTAGACATCAAACCTGTATTGAGCTGAGACCTTCATCCTTACTAGCTAGCTCTAATAGTATTGAAAGGACCATGATGGGAGGAGACAAGCAATCAATTGCAGCCAGCTGTGGACACTGTTAGCTGTGATGGCATCTAGCTGTAGTCCATAACAAGAACCTGCAGCTTCATAGGTCATCATCATAATGGGCTACTCTTATTTTGCTAGCTGGATGCAGTGGTAAACCGATTCCCAATGACTCCTGATGTTCTATCCATAGATTACTGCATCTCCCAACCGCCATCAGAGAAGCTTCTTTTGGTAACAGATAGCAATTAGCACAGAGGCCCACAAGTAGTCAAGATGTAGAGAATGGTATAGTATGGATTTCTCAGTCTGAAGTGGGACATTTATGTCACACCTCCTCCTCTAAAGACTCAGGGACTGTTTCAGAGGAGGGGGTGGAAAGGTTTTAAGAGGTCAGAGGCAGTGGATGATTACAAGGAAACAGTGGCTTCTGTACACAACAGCTCACGTAAGACCTATGTAGACCGAAACCAGATCAACTCCAAGCATGAAGAGGGGACCTGCACACCAAGTCCCAGCCCTATCTGGGGAGCTACTGTTGATGGCTAACTTCTTAGAGATGGACGGTCAGTTCTATTTGAGGATATGCCTCCTGGTATGTGGACCATGAGCCAATGGATGGCCACATAAACTGGACTTGATGTGCTAAAACAAATGAAAAAGATGATACAAAAATTGTGTAGGAGAGAAGAGCAGTGTTGGTCCCTGAGGAGTTGGGGGAGGGGCTCATTTTGATCAAAACACATGCTTTGGAATTCTCAGAGAACTAATAAAAAAGTATTTAAAAATAAGGTCTGTGGGTCCTGCAATGTGCCTGCTCCATAAATGTTTATTTAAAAGTGGTAGCATGTTAAATCCTCTATGTGCCTTGGCTGTGGGGCTCTTAGGCAGCTACAGGGTATGTGGGGGAACCATGATGGATTATTTCTAAAACCACGCTAAAGATGTTCTGCCAACTGTAGTGTAGATGTGGCATCCACACCATGAGCTAATTTGCTAGACTACATATTCCTGTCCTGTGAAAGTGTACATGCTCAGTTGTGGAGACTTTGCAAAGGTCAAATGTTCACTCAAATTTAGTTACCCTCTTCCCTGTGTTCCAGAGGAAGAATCCAGTTTGATGAGAGAGCATATGAGGGGCCCATTTTCTTCATTTTTACGCATATTTGGCTGGCCTTGCTCTTGAACTCACAATAAGGGGAGGGTGTACCACAGCTGTCCCAGTGCCCCAGACAGTGTTTAAAGGAGACTGTCAAACTCTTCATCTTACCCAATGGGAAACCACTTAACAAACACAGGCCTGCAATTCCCTCCTACCAACAGAACCAACATCCAGAGTTCCATTGTCGTCAAATCTGCTATGACCTCTCACTGTTCTTCCTGCTTGTGGGACACATCTGTTTATTTTCTTGACATTAGTTACACAGTACAAATTCACTTGGCACATGGATGGAAAGAATCAGAGGGAACATTGAATGCAGCTGCAAAACTCTGCCTGGTAGACTTTTCCATGTTTTAACTAAAACCGGATTCGTATGCCTGGTCACACAGTATAAACAATTTCATTTTCCGAGTAGCCTTGACATTGGACATCAGCAGACTTAGGCTTTATTAACTACTTCGGGTGTTTCTTCTAGCCATACCCTCCTACCCAGTCCACTTTCCCTCATTAAGTTCACTACAAAGAAGTTTTCTGGTTGTCTTACCTTTCATTATCTATAAAACACAGTCCAATAACATGGACTTGCAATAAGCAATGCTGTTGGCCCTGTGGACAGAATCTCCCTAGTTCCTGTTGGGAAGTAATATTGTCTTCTTCTATTCCGTTCACTGTAAATGATGAAATAGCCCACAGAGTTGGTATTCTGAGAGGAGTTGTACCACAAACCTTGGCTTTATAGAATGTGACATCTTCCAGGGAGGCACTGTTCATCGGTGTCTATCTCTTTCTCCCATGAAGGGGACGCAGGTTCAATTACTTAGGTCTTTCCGGTTTTACTCTTTGGAATGTGTCATCAGTTATGAACAAGTTAATTCCTGTTCATCATTCTGACATCATTCTGGAAAGCTGGATATATATCATAGTTGAGCCTGAAATTATTCTGTTTGGGTTATGTTTTCTCTAACTCCTTTTGGTAGAGATTCAGTGCTATTAAGCCACTTTATTTTACTTTATACAAAATATTTAATTTTATACCTATTTTTGTGACCTTTATTTTGTGTGTCAGGAGGAAACTTGGAGCTCTACTAATTATCATCAAATTGTATTTATTCATTATTCTAAAAATAACTATTTTTCAAAAGTATACCATGTTTAGAATCTTAAAGGCATGGTCAAAAAATACATCAGATGGTTTCATTCAATATGACCTACTATTTTAATGTAGACATAAATTTATTGTTCTCACTTTTGGTGATATGATATAAATATGTCATTCATAGCATTATGAAAATGAAGAATCTATATTTTCTGTAGCATAATATCTACAGCCACTATGGGGTAGTAGTGGTGCACCCTTTTAATCCCAGCACTCTGGAAGCAGAGGCAAGAGAATCTCTGTGAGTTTAAGGCCAGTCTTGTCTACAGAGCCAGTTCCAGGGCAGTCAAAGTTGTTACAAAGTAAAACCCTGTCTTAAAAAAACAGAAATAAATAAGAAAGATAAAAATATTGACAAGAATATACTGAACTTGAAACACATTGAAAAACAAATAAAAATAAATAGCCACATCAATTTCAATAGAAGTTTTTCCTAAAATGAATATTCATAAACACTTGCAAATCATTGTCTTAGCTGAAGATGCATGATGTACATGTTATAGCCGCCCAGGGCAGCCTTCAATGTGTAAATGGAGAAAGCATCTTGTAAATTAGTCAGCTACAAATAGAATTCACTGCACTAGATATCACATGACATTCGTTTTTTTCTCCCTTCCTCACAATTCTGCAATCTTATGTTTTTTTTCTATTTTTCTTTTATTGAAAATAGATTTTTATACAATATATTCTGATTACAGTTTCCCTTCCACTGACTCCTCCCAAATCTTCCCATCCTCTCCCATCTAAATCCCTACCCCTTCTCTCTCTTGTTAGAAAACAAGCAGACACCTAAGGAGTAATAACAAAATAAAAAATAAAACAAAAACAAACTGGAATAGGGCAAAGCAAATAAACAAATAAGAAAAGAGCCAAAGAAAAGCACAAGAAACACACACACATACACATGCACACACACATATGTGCACACACACATGCACACACACATACACATGCATACACACATGTTGCAAGGAGCCACTTATTTGTTCCAGCTGCACACACACATGCACACACATGTGTGCACACACACGCACACATGCGCACACACATACATGAACACACATGTACACACACGCAGCCCCGACAAAGCTATACTCACTCTACTTTCTGCACAGTTCTGCACTTCTAAATTGCTCATGGCACTCACCGTTCTTCCGACACTGAGAGAGTTTAGATTGTGGTTTTATTTTTTTAACTGTTAAAGAATGAAAACACAAAAGATGCAATACATATCTTGCTTCCTTTACAAATTATTATTGTGTGTGTGCACAGATCTGCATGATGTATGTGAGTATGCATGCCATAGCACACATGTGGAAGTCATAAGCCAGCTTTATGAAGCTGGTTCTCTCCCTTTTCTTGGGTTGTCATCCTTGTGGAACAAGCCTCTTGACCCACTGAGCCATCTCATAGGCCCTTTCTTCCTTTCTGGATGGAGTTAAATTTAGAGATTATTGGATGATTTAAATAAGAAATGATTCTGTCATTTTCATGCCTAGGTCTCTGTGACTCCAGTGAATCAAGCAAAGGGATGGAATATTAAACTCATCAGCTAACTGGTGGTAGTGCTTGCTTTAGATGCTTGTGAAGAATTCCAACAGTACTGGAAATAAGATCTAAAGTTGCTTTGTGGTCTTTTCAACAAAATATTTCATCAAAGCCTCCCTGTACTCCTGCTGATAAAGATCTCTGATGATGTGGCAAGGGGAACATTCCTAAAGAAGACAGAATGACCCTCCTGTTGTCACTGCTAGGGCAGGAGTTTTAGCAGTGTGACACAGGAAGTATCCCTGAATGCCTGTTGGTGGAGCAGGGATGATTTATGGTGCTACACAGGAAGTACCTCTGTGCTACTACTGCTGAGATACTGCCAAAGAACTGCGCAACGGGGAATGTTTCCAGGTTGGTGCCAGGCAGAAGATAACGTTACTGCCAAGAAGGGACTGAAAATGCTCCTTCTGTTGCCAAAGTGTGCTTCGGCTGCTGTGAAGTGCAGACAAAGTGCTGATGATGCCAAGAGAAGGGAGAGAGAAGGATTCCAGGGTGAGAAGAGGTGCAGTGCCAGCCCCTCTCTGAGGCTAACTAGGAAAGCAGGAAGCCAGAAAGTTGAGGAACTAAATAAAACGTGCTGCTTGGGTCCAATGTGAAATGGACTTTAAGCTTTTGCACAGAGGAAGCCCAGGGATGTATGAGTAGCGGCCTTGAAATTAGAAACATAAAGCTTGATGTGAAAGGCAGTTTCAGTAGACCCAACAAGTCCCAAAGCACATCCACAAACAGCTGAGCAGCTAACGCCCATTCTTCTGCAGGAGCATAAAGACATGCTCACCAACTCCCACTGAGAAAGGCAGGCCCTACAATGGGAAGGTGAACACTCAGTGACATTTGTGGGCTTTCTGCAGCAAATGGAGTCCACTTGCCACCAATTACAAACATGCGCTGTCATTCTCTGTCCACTGAAACACACACTCTGAACTCAGAGTAAATGCAACGCCCACTCAACCTCCTCTATTGTCTTCAAAGAGTTCTGAGTCAACACACTTCATTTGAGTATTGGCAGAAACTTGATTACACTGTGCAGCTAAGTAACAAGACGAGCCAGCATCCGGCTCACAGTAAGTCGCAGATACTCAGCAGCTGGAGGGTATATCTCCATAACTTAATTCTTACCAAGTGCATAGAACTTCCCCTCCAAGAGTTCTGACAATTGGTCCAATGGTGAGGATCCCTAAATGAATGAATTTGAATGTTCTCTAAGCCCCAGTTCTGTAATAATTCTCCTTTTACTACAGATGTTCTTTTCTTTTCCTGTGCTTTTATCTAATAAATTATGTGATGATCATATCTATTGTTGGTTTTCTCATGTAGGGAATTTACACTTACACTAAGGTAAATAAGTACGTTTATTTTATTGATTGGTGTCTCCCAAACACCCAATAAAATGCACCATAAAATAACTTCTCTATACTTGCAGAGGTTTTGAATAGTTATGAATCACAAGATTTTATACCCGCTCTAAGTCATGTATATCTAGTCAACTGTATTCCTATTGACCAAACACTAGCTTTAATTTTATATTCTCTATTTCTTTATTA